>NC_087254.1:17746046-18065768 GCF_037042905.1 Lytechinus pictus
TGTAAACTGCTACACAATGTAGCGAATTTGGGCTGGTGGGCTAGAAAAGTAGCCAAAGAGAAAACAAACATTATCCCCACCCCTTTGCTTGCCCACCACCTGTACTTAACTCTCTTAACACCTATTCCCAATAACCCCATCATCTCGAGTCAAAACAACTCAATTTTTTCACAGAGCTCTTATCTCTCTGTCAGGCTTTTAAAGGTTGATGACTGATTGAGTGGGGCTGAGGATCAGATATGACAATTGAAGCAATGAATTATGGATGAGAATCTCTTATTTCCATGGCAACCTGGGAAAAAAAGATAAAGAGCTAATGATTGTACAAGTCATTGCCCGACTGCACTTTTCTCTAGAGCAATTTCTCTTTTCTTGGTGCTGTTTGATGTATCTATGATATTTCAACTATTGTCATGTAAAATCAATTCTCTAAAATGTGATCAATACTGGAATGAATTGAATGTGATGTATGGACGGTTTGTCTATTTTTAAGTTTATTTATCAAGTTTAAGGATTACTTTAGTCAAAGCTCAGTAACATGATGAGTATCGAGTTGAGAAAATGTGTGGTCTGATTGATTTTCACTTTCATGCTTTGATTAGAATCACTTATTGTTTGTGATTTGAAGGGTAGATAATAATACTGGATAATAGTCTTTTTTGTGATCATCTGTTTGCAATCTGCTGTGTTCTTTGTTTTTGCTTCTTCAAATTCAATGGTCATAATGGTTTTAATGGTTTTTTAAGTCTGCATTCATGTAACATGTAATGTATTGTTTGATTGTAGGGTCGGTTTGTATGTTTGATTTACATCAATCATGATGCAATCAAGAGTAAAACATCAAGTGTAATCAATCCATTAGCTTTGTGATACCAGACCCAGGTATTGCTTGTTTGATTCAATTTGTTATTCATTATTTATTTATTGGTTTATATTTATTTATGTAGTTATTTAGTTATTTATAGTTATTCATTTTTAATATCATTATTGTAATTACAATGATTTCTACTTTTTTGTTCGGGGTGGATCTCTTTGATTATGGTTCATTTATTTATTTTTTTGGTTATATGAAGCTTGATTTGTTCCTTATTATTGACATCATCCAATCTGCTTGTAACTTCAGATTTTATTCTCGTGATCCCAATTTCTCAGTTTAATATCACATTACCTTCCCAATTTTTTTCTTTCTTCCCTTTACTTTATTCAATTTCTCTATTTTTTTGGTCTTATTTTCTTCTCCTTTTCTGTCTGTTATTCCTCTCTCTTTCCCATCATCCCTCAAAGTCTCACAATATTGTAATAACCTCCATTTCTATCTCATGTACATTTCTTTTCCACATTCTCTCCTTCACACCATCTGATTTTTGCACTGTCTCTTTCCTCTCACTTCCTTTTTCTCTTTTCCCCTTTACCGTGGCTCATTTTCTTTTTCTTTCTCTTTCTCTCTGTCTCTTTGGTTGTGTACTCTGGTTTGTGTCTCTTCCCCTGTGGGCATGGTGGCTGTGTGGCGTCATGTAGGGCAACGACTGTGAGGTCGTTCACCCTGTTTTCTTGCTTCCACCGCCCATGTAATCTGACGTTTGATTGTGCACTGCCTGTGGGTGTGTGTGGGGATTGTACCCAGCATGCTCAGCTGTGTGTTCAAGATACTCTCACACTAAAAGAGAGAGAGAAGGATAGAAGAGGAAAAAATGAGAGAGAGAAAACAGTAAAAATTAAAATCACCATAAGGCAAATCAGCATGCCATATTCTGACTCATTCTTAGATTTATTCTTAATAAGAATCTCTTTTAGAAAAAAAATAATTACAGGAAAGAATCCGCATACTTGGCTGTAATTTGTTGTAATGCATTTTGTTTCATATTTCTCACGTTTCGTCACCGCAGTTTATCTTCTTCTCCCTCACTGATGTGGGATTAATTTTGAAATTGAAAGAAAGTATAAATTGGACATTTGAAAAACCATATTAAAAATATACTCGCATTTATCACTAAATTCTACCCTCAAAATTTGACAGTCGTACAATAAGATCTTATGTTGAGGAACATGGTTCAATAACATGAATAAATCAAATCCTTTTGGGGATGGGGTTATGGTATTATTTGAAATTATGCACATTATGACAATTCCTCTTTCACTATTCAGTTGAAGCTTATTTCATATTAAAATATGATCGATGATATTTTATTTAAAAAAAACATGCATAAAAATCTGTTTCCTGTTGGAGGTATTCAGTAGCAAGGCATACTAATCTTTTGAAATGTTATTTGATATTTGAATTTACTTACATTTATAGGATCATTTTCTGAAGAGTGAATTATTAGTATTTACCTGTTCCTGTTGTCACTTAATGGTATTATATGTATTAGATACTGGCAGCAGTACTTTCATTTTTTTTTAATGGTAGTTGGTAGATGATGGATAGAATGGATTACCTCTTAACATGTTGATGGGTTATTGACTGCTATATTCCTGCATTATTCATGAAATCAAGATACCAAGATGAAAATATTGGTAAAGGATATATCTAAAAAAAATCTTTCTTTTCTCTTTCATATTTACGTTTTATCAGTAACTTCTCAACATGCAACTTCTTGTTAAATCTGAAATATAGGTCTACATCTGCAATTTAAATCGCTCTCATTGTTTCTGATCAGTATTTATGAACAAGATGTAAGATTTATGGAGCTCTATGGATGAAATATAATCAACAGTATAATAATATTCTTTTAATTCATCTATTTCAGAAATAACATCCATCTTAAGCACTGAAATGAACCCACTTTTTCTTGTTATTGTCTTTTCACCTAATTCCCATCGCCCCCACAGAAAGAGAGACCCTCATGTAGAGCTTTTATACCCTCTAGATCACAGAAAATACCTGGTATTGTCTGATCAGGAATTCCACCCATACAATAAAATACCAGATACTAGTGTTTATACCAGTTGGGAACTGAAAGTATCCTTGTATTGTCCCCAAAAGACAATGCCTGTAAAATTTACAGTAGGTACTTCTCAAAATCTCAAAAACTTTTGCAGGGATTTTACAGTGTAAGAGAAGAACTTGTAGTAAACATGAGGCAAGAGGAATGAGTAAAAATAGGCAGGGCTCCACACTAACCTTTTTTTCTACTGGTCCAACCTGTTCAAGTTGGACCAGTAGATACCCAGTTTTTCAATTTTTTAATGGTCCGAACATAAATTTAATACTGGTCCCATAAATAAGGAAAAATATAGAAATGACTCTTTTATTGCCCCCCCCCCCCCAAGAAAAACGTACTAACAAACAGTACACACCTAAACACAAAACACAATTTATGAGAACCATTTCTCAATTTTGGAAAGCCATTTTTTAAGATACTAAAGAGGAGAAAATATAATTTATATTGGTTTGATATATTTTTTACTGGTCATGTCAGACCAGTAAATCTGGCTATTTCTGAAAAGTTACTGGCCCGACAGCAATTTTTACTGGTCTGGGACCGTCGGACCAGTGCCAGTGTTGCACGCTGAAATAGGAATATTGTTTCTGGCTCCTCCTACACTGGTTCACATTGGTGTGTACATGCAGAATGAGTGTTTTGAGGCCTATCCTTGTGATCGTGTGGGGGTATGAAAGCAGCTATTCCATAGCCCTTGATGAGCTCAATAGAAGTACTTTTCAGGTGTTGTTTTGAGGTCAGCCCAAGAAATGCAACATCAACATTGCCGTAAGGTCCAGTCAGCTTGCCTTTCGAAGAACTAGGTCTACCGCACATGATTGAGCCTACTGAACGCCTAGAAAGGAAAAGATTCCTGGTGTTTTGGACTTTTTTGTTTTGTTTTTATTGTGGTATTGCCCAATTTTTTTTAATTGTTTATTTTTAATTGTATTGAAATTTAAGTTGGGAGAATGTGTTAACCATGGTTGTGTACCTGAATCTATGGCCCTTATTCTGAAGACAGGTTTAACTTGACCATGGTCTAACTCTGTGCTAAAATTATGGGGAGCCAAAAGTGTCAAAATTTTTATTAAGTTGTATGTTTCTTATATTTACTGTGCTCTTTCCTGATTCTTCAATGGTGAAGACAATGATATATTTATACTTCCTAGACAATTATGAATGATTTGATAGCCAAATGAGCTTAAATATGATATCTCTACTGTTACTGATTTATGTAACAATTGGCTTTCCATACTACTTTAAACCCGAGTTTAAGTTAAACCCAAGTTTAAGTTAAACCCAACTTCAGAATACGGGCCTATGTGCTTTATAGCTGATTCATGATCCCACAACCTGGCTAGTGTTTTCAGACTCAGAAAGAAAAATGAATAAAAAAATTGCATTACTTTTCTTTACTTCTACTGTAATAGCATGTAAAAACTGACAATTGCAGGTGGAAAAAGTGAAGTAGTCTGAGAATACTCTTGTGATATGATGAAGATGCGTCATCACATGGCACTTGTGAACAAGCTATTAGATTGTCATGTCCATTTGGCAATTGCCTATTGAAGTGGTGTGAATTAGTGGATTATGCATTAAGAATACTCCAGTAGTCATGATTGGCAGACCATGCTGTGTCTTGCAAGAGACTGCTTCATTTTAAGGTTACACTTTCTATTTTGATAGAAGAATCTTCAAATTAAAGGCCTTTCTCATCCCACGGTGAGCGATGTCGCTTCTATCGGAAATTGGACCATTTCTGTGCATTGCTTCAGTGGGTAAAACTGTTGCCTTTTATTCGTGGATGCCAGAGGCTGCTCAGGGTTTGAAGTGGTGTTCCATAATGGATTCACCGTTGCATACGCTTCACCGAAGGCAATTGCCACATTGCCCATCTCTCAGCATGCTAATGCTTGCTCTCCAGAATGTGTCTTGAAATACACCTGAGGGTTGACGGTTGCAGGGTGTCAAGAATGAATGGATTGGCTGTCATTTTGATGTGATTGTCACATCTAATGTACCATGATGTCATCTTGTCTCTTGTACTCTCCATGTATGTCTCATGGATCTCTGATCGTGCTCAAGCCATCGATGGCCATCTTTGGAGCTGCGATGGACAGTTTTGCTCCTATATTTCACCCATGCCTTGTTAAACTCTGGCCCCTCTGGCTAGCTTTAAGATGCAGCTCTTCATCCTTCACAGTTTAATTTTTTAGTAGAAACTGTTCTCATTACGAATTACGATATTAAAGTCAATTTTGTCTTGGTATTCTTTTGTTTATGTGCATGATGCTGAAAGTCTACTTTGTTTTGTTTTAACAATAGAAACGGCTGCCATTTTTATTTCGCAATTCATTGACTTGAAGCTCCTTGGGTTGAACTTTATATGCAATACATCTCAATTGCAGCAACAACAGTTTTAGAATCATGCTGTTTGAGATCTCTTTTCTGTATTGATCAACTGTCTTTTACTGCCCACGGTTTTGCAGAATTTCCTGCCAAAGTGTTTCATTTACAGAATACATGTTTGTGCAATTGGAAGGTGCCCTTTTTTTTTTACAACCATTGAAACATCACTTGAAAGTGTCATGGTTGATTCTAATAAACTAGTAACCTTGACTATATGGCCAATATGATATCATACCCATTAATCCCTCTCCCCAAGTTGACCCAACCAAGAATTCTACATGCTCTGATGCTTCAGACAGGGGTCGCTGCTCTTTCACCACAGATAAGCCAAGGCTGGTCAGGGAAATTGCATCTGCTTTGCTTGTATAGGCCTCCCGAATGCAGTCAAACTGACCTCAACTCCACGCAATCAATATGACTGTAGAACACGATACAAGGGAGTTATACATATCAGGCCAGAATAACAGTGTAGAGTGCTAATCATTTTTCTGAAAGCTTGAACACGGTTGGCTGTCCTATCCAAGATCAGGGGAGTGTTCATCAACATGTTTGTCTGACAACTTCCCTTGGTTCTGATTGGCTGAGAAACAATGTTCCTATGGTAACTGTCAGATAAAATAGGACTTGTCAGATAAAACGTCTGACAAGTCCTTTCATGAAACGCTCCCCAGATATATCTTTAGGGTATCCTTCAAAGTAAAATTGTTGCAGGAAATAATGACCAGGGCTCTGTGTTATAAAGACTTTCATGTGATTATTGTGACTTTTGCTATTATGCTAATTACCATGTATACCTTGAGTTTGATTGGCTGTTGAGTCATGTTTTAAGAGTGATTTAATAGTACCATAACAGCCAAGGTACCATAATCATAAGATGTTCTTGAAATGGGCAAATCATTTTTCTCTGCTGGCAGTACTACAAATACAGGCACCAACTGGAATTTTTCATAATTCTGTCAATTTCATTTATTTACATATTAAAATTAAAAACAAACATAATCATCAAATCACAATCAAGAATATATATCACATGAACAGAAAAATATTTAAAAATGGAAAGAGAGAGAAAGCTAATTACTTGCAAAAACTACGAATATAGAGGAAACACCAAATCCACATGGGGTTATCAAGGGTATGTCCATATTAGAATATTAATTAGAACAAATTTAAACTTTTTAAAAATATGTCTACATGTAAGTCAAGGTAGAGAGAGAATCACTGGTCATTTAATAAGCTGTATGACTTGTACAGTGCATGAATGTAATGACAATATGCACTGTTGCACACACTAATTTTTGTTTTCAGTTAGGGCAGGGGGGGGGGTTATTACTTTAACTTTTTCTCTGTATAAGAAATCTAGTAATTATATTTTTCTTGTTTTTTCCTCTTGCTATGTATTAATGAACTATTAGCAATTAAATTCTGAAGTATTGTACTTTTTTGTTGACAATATTATTGCTGTTCATTCATTTTTTGCTACTTTAATTGCGAGGGTGTCATTTATGTATCCCAATCGTATACATTCTGGAGAATGAGATGCAGTCTTAAACAGGTTGATATCTCATCTTCAGAGATATTGATCACATGTCTTTTTATGTGGCTTCAAGTTTGAGAACCGAGAGAGGAAAATAGAGAGGAATATTGGATGAGAGGAAGGAAGAAGAGAGTGACTGCTTTGAATTGTCTGGATTTGTGGTGGGATTTTTCACCTGCCATTTTCTCTGTCTTTCTCTGTAATTGACCGCATGGTAATGCATTTTTCATCTGATGAGTGTGGCTTGTAGAGCATTTCAGACTTTCTCCTTAGGGTCACAACCTTGGTTCTTTCACACGGGAGTAAAATGCTATACCGTTTTCCTACTTTTAATTTCATCACAAAGTAGCACACAAATCTGGTATTGAAATCTGTTATAAGCCACTGTTCTACTTAGCATGATATGATTTTTTTAAATAACCAGTAAGAAGTAAAATATTGTTAACTGATTTGATTTAATAATTTTTTTTTTCAGGGGGGGGGGGTCCGTATTAGGACAGAGAAATGATTGTGCTTTCCACCCCTTTGTTTTTTTAATGAGTCTGTGTGAATTGGGTTTGGTGATGTGGCCAACGTGTCTTTGAGAGTGAACTCTAAGTTGTTGTGACAACTGGCTCTCGGTGGTAACCTGATTGTCATGCCCTCCTAATTCGCTCCACTCGCTAGGGGTCTCTTTGATGTCATGCCGCAATGGCCCTCTCTCCAAAGCCTGCTCCTGCTGTAGGAAATTGTAGCTAATTTTCACCTCTTGAAACCCAACACCCCTGCCCTAATTGGCCAGTGACAGTGCCGATCGCGGCTCATTTTCATATCTGTTACCACTTCCCCCCTTTTCTTCTAAGAGGTAATAAATGGTATATATTCTCCACTTGTATGGTTTTATACATGCTTACCCCCCATTCCCAGTTGTAATCAGTACACCATTCTTATGTTGATAAGAGTTAAGTGTCTAATTACTGGATTTGATTCTCTCATTAGATTTCCTTGATTCACCAGCATTGGAGTACAAAACCTCGCTGGTATCAACGAATGCCATTATCCAATTATATTCCTTTGATACCAAGTGCTTTACTCTGACTCCTCCTTTCTCTTATCTCACCATCCATCCAATACTTAACCTCCTTTTTGCTCCACCACCAGTGCTTACCCCAGTTAGAAGTCAATCCCAAGTTGCCTTGACAATGTGATGGCATTGATTCTTGAGAGAGGTTTTAATTCTACCATGGTACAAAACCGTAGACTATGCAGATTTTTGTCCATAATTACGCTTTATATTTCATTATTTATACCATGAAAAATCCAATTAAATGCAAGCTTATGGCAAAGGGCGTTAAAAGGGAAGAAGGGAAGAGTATGGGCCAATGTGTGCAATCTTGTGGGGTATATTCTTTGTTCTTCCTTCCTCTTTTAAATCAATGTAATATTTGTATGGCAAAACTTTCACATAATTATGAGTATGAAGTGGGTATGAAAGCAGCTTGTGTTGCACGATGGGACAGAATGATACAGTCTTTCAGTGCACCTGCAGGCTTGCTTGCTTCACTGGCTGGCGGGATATCTGTTTGAAGTTGAACCTTACCCAAGGCCATTTTCTTTTCTTTTACTGTCCCTCTCATCTAACCTCTCCCTCTCTCACTGTCTTCTATCTCACAAATCCATTCTTCCATATTTATTCATGACCTGACAAGGGGAGTATTTCATGGCACAAATATTCAGTGATTTTTATTGCCAAAGCTACTAAAATCCTTGCATCTGATTGACTACATAAGAGCAAATTAGTCAGTGAAAAATCAGAGACAAAATGTCTTGTGAAACACTCCCATGATGTGATTGAGCAACTGATCACCTGTTTTAATTTCTCTCCTTGGTTTTGTCTTGTTAAAAGCCTGTCACGAATGGCTATTCATTGCCCCTTCTTTGTTTTCACTGCCATCTGCATAACTTATCTTAAACTGTAATCACTGTAAAGTGATGCACCATTTCAAGGATATGCTGATTGTACTGTATATTTCCTTTCCCTTTGACTCTTTCCCATACCTATCTGTAGTGAATCCTTCATTCCAGAAAGACTTATTGGCATATAGGATTCAATTTCACATAAAGCATTGCTCTCAGACCTTCATATATAGTTAGAATGTATGTTTTCCTGAAGCCTCCTGGGGCTTGTTGCGACTGTTATTACAAAAATCCAATGGTGTTCTCAATATTTAATATTTTTCTTTTGACTTTATTTTCTATGCAGGTACACATTTAAGATGCCAAGCACTGAATTTGAATCTGGAGTAGTTCATCAGATCTTAGTAGACGATGATGCAGTATTGCCTCTGTATGAAGGGAAAGTGGTAGGCAAGGTGGAGTCAGTGGATGACAACTAAACATGTTACCATGGCAACCAAACCAACCCTAAGTACAAGATGACGTAACCAAGAGGGATGTCAACTTACATGAACTATGCACTCCTCTCTGGATATCCATTGATACATCGTCATGACAAAAAAAGGATTGGAATTTCTTCATATGGCAACAAAAAAATCCCAAGATAGACTTGGGAGGATTTTTCAGCTACGTATTTTCTGCAAGAAAAAAAAACTTACGAAACAGGATATAGTAATAACTTTTTATACTTGATGATATTTTATCACTGTAGCAACTTTCTCAGGCGACTTAACATAAGGAATTCGAGCAAGGTGTTTTTTTCCTGCTATTCTCAGTAACCATGACAAAGGGTGAAACTATGTTTCCTGGTGTTATATTGAATATATCTTTTTTTTTTTTTTAATATATCTTGATTTATTGGGATTGGGTCTCATTGAATTAAATCATGCTCATACTATGGCAAGGGCACTACATGATATTTATATAAATCTAACTGATAATTGGGCTGAGTCAGGATATCATTCCATTGCATAACTGGTGGACACACAGGACCACCCGGTTCCAGTAGACAATAGGTTTACCCATCAATTCCTGACTTTGGTGATTCCCACATGCATTGTACACATGGTTCCATTAGACAATGGGATAAGTTTGAATTCATTGTACACTTCAATCTTTAATTGTGTTCATGCCTTGTATGATGATGCTGTGGGGGAATGTGCCATATTCTATTAAATCAGATTTTTAAATCCATTTTGCGCTTTGGAAGTACAATTTGAATTTCAACTTGACTATTTTTAATCGAAAAAAAACAACAACCCGAAAGCAACCTACTTAAACAAAAAATGATCTTTCTACTACCTGTCAATGCCATGATACTGCTTAGTCACTACTGAAAAACAGGAGTCTATCTGCCATAATAATGGGAAACCCCCCAAAAGATGTAATCTAATAGACTTATTATCCACACTATCAAATGACAGAATCAGGTCTTAAAATCTTCTCTTTTCATTTTGTTCAAATTTTAAACTTTGATGAGTGATTTAGATCTCATTTGAAGATTATATGCTAAAAAACCGAACCATTTCCTTTGCTGAATTCAGGTTTAATACCATCATTCTTCTACACTCATTAAATAGCATGATGGGATATACTTTATAACATCTCAGACCATCCTACCTCAGATTGTTTTATTAGGTCTTATTATAAATGCATTATGGAAGTGATGTTATGATGTCAGGCTGCATTTTTACATTTATTCGTATTGTGTTTTATTTTTTTGATTTGTGCATGCTTTTTAGGATATTTTTCATCGTTGTTTTGAAAGAAAACTAGAGATCGTCGTTTTGTTTTCAGGAAGCATATTGACAGTGATGAGTGTCTTTCACTGACAAATTTCCTCATAGCCAATAGGATACAATGATTTGATAAAAAATTATGAAGTGTTCCAGTGATTCTTGAAACTGTCAGTTTTGTTTCCTGCTAAACAGAACAAAAATTATGAGTGTGAAATATATATTTTACAAATGATGTCACACACAGAGGATAGTGTTTCAAGATTTTGGCACGACTTAGTACATGTATATGATATCCACTTTGCAAAGGAAAACGAATGTTTGGATTTTATTGTTGATGAACTGGTATTGAACCTTCCATAAAACTCTACTTAGGAGATATGATATTGTTATGTTCATCATCATTTTTCCAAGTCATGCGGTCTTGATGATCATTTGTTGTCTATTTAGGTCATTTCAAGTTCAGCAATGGTGTAGATCCATCACCTGATCTTGAGTTTACATAAATGATTCAAACCACATTATTGACATCTCAACACCAAGTAAGATTCGTAGTAGGACTAGTCTTATTTTCAAAAGGTCAACATCAAACTTGTAATCAAACACAAAACTTGAAATCACTCCTACTTGACAATTGCCTTTCCACCTATCAATTTGAAAATGTTTTTCAAAATGCAGATATCAAGTCTGTAATATGTATATGAGGTCAATGTTGATGCAAGTTTACAGGGTGTGTTTGTCTGGTGTTTGGCTCAATGCACATTATGACAGGTAATTGGGTTAACATAAGATTATACCCATTAACCAATTCTAGTAAGAGGAATGATGTACCAGGGTAAAAATTGTATTTTCTCCTTGAAGATTTCATTATCCTGGAATATGAAACAATTTTTGGTCAAGACATTCAATGAAAGGGATGTTCAGTGAGTTTCAGTAACTTTTTCATTTTTTAAGTCATAGCTTCTTATTGCATGTCATGCTTGTTTTAATTAAGATCTCAGGGAGTAAATGATAAAGTAAAACTTACTTTAGCAGTCATCTGTGTGGGAGAACCACCTGTCTTTAAAAAACAATTGTTTCCCTTGAATAATTTCCTATTGATACTTAATCAACTGATCCTTTCCATAAAGATCCTCTGCTTACAAAAATTACTTGTGTTCAGACATGTTTCTCTCATAATGAATCATCTGCAGTTAATAGAAGTAACATGCTATTAAAGTTGGAAGTTGATAACTATTCACATGTAAGCAAAGATATCCCTAAATGCATACTACCAGGGTCATATTTTTTTCTTCAAAATAGACATGATGTGCATGTGACATCTTGCCAAAAGAAATCCCTGGAGTTAATTGAGAGTAAAACCCCTCATTTTCCCCTCGGTGTATCCAGCTTGAGAAGTATATTTTATTACAACAAAAGCACATACAAAACCTGACTTTATCAGTGTAAATGGGTCCAATGGTGAAGATTTGTACTTGTGATTTTTGTATGTAATTAAAGGTACTTAATCTTGAAGATTACAATTAGTTTTCATGTATTCACGTCAAATGAAAGGGATAATACCATGGAAGCTATTTATAATACAATGTATTCTCTTCTAGTAGCTAGTTTATTACAGATCATATATTACAATAATGAATAATCTCCCTCCTGAAATTAAGAATCATTCTATGTACGATACAAAACTAATAAAACTGTCTTTTTTCCTAAACATTTCATATTAGTGTATCATACAGCCTTTTGAAAGGTTAAGAATATTTGTAATTAAAATACCAGCTTAGTATGCAAATGCTTTTATTTTTTAAAGTATCCAATAAAACAAGATTTTTAGCAGAGTTTGCTGTCAATATATAATGTGGGAGGTCAGTTATGAGGTGTTTTTTACCATGATGGGGTTGTTATATCTCAAGAATTTGAGCTCTTTAAGTATTTCTGATAATCACCTATATTCCTCATGGAAGATTATAATGGTTTGTGGAATGTCACTGTCCCTTGCAGAATATTTGAATCCCACAGTAAATGGGTAGTGTTAAATGGATGTACTGTATGCATATTTATTATTACAACCATTGACAAAGGTTAAAAAAAAAATTAAAATCTTGTGTAGATGATTCTGAATATATGATAACTGAAATTAAGATAACTAATTAAATGACATTATGATTTGTCTATAAAGCTCATAAGTTATGCAGTATCTTCAT
Organism: Lytechinus pictus; assembly: GCF_037042905.1. Taxonomy (NCBI): domain Eukaryota; kingdom Metazoa; phylum Echinodermata; class Echinoidea; order Temnopleuroida; family Toxopneustidae; genus Lytechinus; species Lytechinus pictus. Next base: position 17,758,786 of record NC_087254.1, read on the forward strand.
GGAATGGAACATGGATTTGGTGTCAAGTTATATTTTGATCATTTAGGTGCCCATCGGCCAACATTGAATATTTTTGGAGATTAAAAAAAATCAAATTTAGACGAGGGTTATAGGAAATTCAGTTTTGTTTTGTGAAACATTGAGGTATCTCATTTCGCACCGCAGTGTGTTCCAGCCATTTGTAAAATCACCACCCCCCCCCCTGCTTAATGTAACTGGTGTATTAATTCACAGCAGTATAATAAATAAAATCCCTTTTAAACTTCAAATGAAAGAAAGAAAAACTATGCAAGAAGAAAAGAAGACGTCCTGAATCCTCTTTTCTGATTTTTTAAAAGGCTATTTGTTATCTTGTTTTATATGTTTATAGGTTAAAAAAGAATTATGCCAAAATAGTGTTTTGTTTTCGTAAGAAAATTCTGACTGATCATTTCTATGAAATGCCTCAGATGAGAGGACAGATTTTGTTTTGTTTTTAAGATGAAGAAAGATGTTTTCTACTGAATAATGTATTGTATAGGCAGACAATACTAATTGATAATTATAAAAGAAAAAGAAGAGACAAACTGCCTCCTATGTATGGTGATTGTATTTTTATATTCATATATTTATAGGAAAAGTATTGATTCTCCCATATCCTCTCTTAGTTTATCAACAGTATCGCCTAGTATTAAACAATGTAATTGCCTATGGGCATTGTTAAGAAAATCATGAAAATTGTCTTATTTCTCTCTCCTTTGATCACACCACAGTTATCATCATTATTTGTTATTTATCTTTATTTGCCAAATGGTAGTCCTTTCATAATATCAGTAGGTTACCATTCACAGAAAATAAGGTGATTTTTTTTTTAATTATGACACTTTGCGCATACTTAAGCTTTGCCATTTTCTCTCTCGTTACAGCTGATAAATTGACTCTCGTAATAACTTTCATGAAAACGTTTGTATCTTTTTAAATTTCAGTTCCCAATGCATGAACTGCTATCACTCATATGATATTCAAATTATAAGTAAATGAGAGTATGATTTTTAATGACTATCGTTTTTTTTTCAATATATTTTAAGATGGTTTCATCATAGTTCAATTCTAGACATGATCCATTTTGAGTTAAATTTAAAGTCTTCATTTTATCCAGAAAGTTGGAATTTGTATGGTGCCAAAATGTAATTTGCCATATGAAAAGGACTTTAGAATCGTGGAAGTAAATGATATTAGAAGCAGAATGCTTCCCAGGATTATTTAAATAAATAAATCAATGCTCAGTTTTCCATTTTCATTCATAAATTTCCATCTCTTTAAAATCTGTATCTCATATTTGATTGGATTAAGATCTGTTACCTATACCTCCTTTTTTGTATTCCATATCCAAACATTAACAACATCCATGTCCAATTTGCAGATATATGACCTCAGTTCAATTTTTTTTGGTCAGCTATATTCTTAAATTTGTCATGGAAAACTAGTAAATGACAGTTTTACAATTCAGATTTAGGAAGTTTTTCCTTTTTATCCTAATGTACAATTTCTAACCTCAACCTATAGCATGTGCTAAGCCAGTGTGTATATTTTTTCTCTCTCTTCTAATGACTGTTTTATATTGTATGTTAGGTTATGCCAAAAGTTCTCTTAAATTATTATTTTTTTTTAATTCTCTGATGGAAATATGCTAACAGTATACAATCTACCACAATTAAGAATATGTACATGTACTACTTTTGTACCAGTAAATTGTGATATGATAGAAAAATAGATAAAATATGAATTCTTCATTTTTTATGAAGAATTTGATTTAAAAAAAACCTGATGGTATCTTTGGAGGCTTTGCCTACCTATGTTACCTATATACCTGTAAATAAAGATGACTATTAAATGTGCTATATTTTTAAGCATTACACAAATAAAGCTACTCGCATTGTATTATTTAATTTGCTTTCACATTGGAGTGTTGATGTATTACAGAGAAAGTGGGGGAAGATTGGTAGAAAATGGTCCCAAAAGAGAAGAAAATAAAGAGGGAAAGAAAAGGTCAGAAAGAGAGAAGATAGTGAGGATGGTATGACAAATGACGTCGGGGGGTGGGGGGATAATAAAATGGAAAAAATGCTCCATTATGCAAACAATTGAATGTGACGGGGGGGGGGAGGGGCATTTTCGTGTTGTAACTCGATGTCACATTCTGTGCTGATATTGCATTTCATCCGATGATGATGATGATGATGCACAGCATTTGAACAGCGCCATATATCTCTACCATATCTCTACCTTGAAAGGGGGGGGGGTATTATAATCCATCTCGTGATTTATTTAATTCACATTTGTAATGAAAGGACTGGTGGATAATAACAAGAATAACAGAGGATTGAAACTAAAGTTTGGAAGAAGATGGACGAGGATTTATAAAGTTGAGGCTAATTAGAGTAATAAGAAAACGGAAGATGATGTAAATTTCAATTGGTAATCTGCTCACATTCCTCACAAAAAGGGCAAGATAACCGGAAAGTGATATTTTTTCCTTCTCAATAACAGAGTTACAGTTTTAGGAGACCCAAAACTTTCCGTTTTTACTCCACATATTTTTTTGTATCGAATTACCTGAAGTAACGAGAATCATTTGGGGCAGTTACCCCCTCCTGATCACAATATCATGTAGCACCGCCTCTGGTTTATGTATTTATTACAATATTTTGTTCAGGTTTGTCGGGGACACTGGTCTTTATCAATCTAGATTTATTCAAGTTCAATGCTGTCCTACGACCGTCAAAAGATGGCAGTATTTAGTATTGTAATGTCTAGTGTATTGAGTCAATCAGCGCAAGATAATATTCACTTCGTCTATTTCTCAAATAGCCTAACACCGCAAGACCCATTTGGTCTATGATCAATTTTGTGTACTTATAGTCAGGGGCGGTCCAGGATTTTCCAAAAGGGGGGGGGGAGATTTTTCGGAGGAAAATTTTGACAAGCTCCCCCCCCCCCCAAAAAAAAAAAAAAAGTTTTCAACAACAAATTAAAGATATTTCGTACCCGAAAAAATTTGACAAGCAAAAAAAAAAAGGTCTTCACCTCTGTTTTAATGGCATTTTTACATTTCAAATTTTTAATTTGGCTTCTCAAAGGGGGGGGGGGGGGCACGTGCCTCCTGTACCCCCCCCCCTGGATCCGCGCCTGCTTAGTATTGTAATGTCTAATGTATTGAGTCTAGTGTATATCTACACTACACTTCACTTGACCTTACTAGCCACTTAGTCTAAATCGTATTTAGTCTAAAGGCTAACTGGTTTTATATCCACTTTATCTAATGATTTTCTTTATGAAAATTTGGTTCGTAGGTACTCTTACTACTACAATGTAGCCTAAGTGGTGTTGCGCAGAGTTTTAGTACAAAAAAACTATTCATGTATAGCATATAGGATCAATGGCGATAAGACCAAATGGTTATCAGACGAACCCGCATGCGAATTGGTTTTAGACAAAGTATTTTGGATTACCCCAGACAAAACGCAAAGTAGATGAAACGGGTCAGTCTAAACCAACCAGGAATTGACCTATATATTCAGGGAAAGACTTATTTAGACCAGGAAACAAATTTAAATATGACAACCATGATTGATTGGATATCAAATGTCACTGAAAATGGAATGACCATGAGGTGAGATTGAACCTTGTGGAGACTTTCATATTTTAAAAATGAATATGAATTATTTAGAAAAAACGAGAACCTATCGAAATGAAAATGAAGTGATAATATTTTGTAATTGTGCATGACTTGATTGATTTTATTATTTTTTTCCTGAAACATAAAAAATACCCCCCCCAAAAAAAAAAAAAATTCATTATGATGATTGTATTATTTCACTTAGCCGTTTGGAATAAACACGTAACGCTGTTGAAGAGACTGTATTAAAAAAAAATTGAGCAAGCAGCATTCGAATTTTGAATTATATAGGATATCTTCCCGGTTAGTATTTGAAATTTAGTATTAGTCTTCTGAAACTATTCTTGATAAAAATACTTTCTACTCTTCATTGATACATTTGCCAAAAAAAAGTTGTTGTTTAGTCAACATGATATTCATTTTTTTTCCGATAGAGAAACAAATAAACTGGGTACTCCGCGGGCTGAATCTAAATTCACCGAGAAATCTGAATATTCCATTAAAATCTTAAATAAACAAGTTAGTGGATTTTAAACTTAAGCACCGCCATCATAAATAAACAAAGTGGGCTGATGATCATGTCCCCAAGTTTCTTTTCTCTTCAAATATAAGCCCTATGTTATTATCTGAAATTATAATCATTTCATTATTTAATGTATTGCGTGTAGCTCCGTAACACATTATGGCAATGAATATCTTACACATCAGTAGTCAATCCATTTTTTTGTCACTCCTGTAAACAAAATTAAAAATTTCATACAATAAACATAAGAAAAAATGGTAATAGATATGACACAGCTCCCGGAACAGTTCTTGCATGTCAAGTTCATGAATATGCATAGGCATCGAAATAATGCAAGACTTTAAAATGCAATAAATTTGTTATTCCTTGTCCGATTTTGATGATTATTTTCAGAATTTTGTTTAAAGTCTGATCATGGACTAGTAGATATGGTGATTTAGCTGAGTCAAATCACAGGGCCTACCGGGCTGTTTTCTTTTTTAAAATCATTTTATAAGTAGTCACGTTCTGTGATTTGCCTATGTTTAGTGTAAATGACGATATACCTTACTAGTTGGTTCAATGCTCGGTATACAGGAGGTACTGGTTTGTCTTTGTCTTTATTATCATTCCATTCATGTTTATTGTTTTGTTATCTCCTCCTCGGTCTCTGATCGAATACCGTGTATGGAAGTATTTTGTCAATTCTCACCTTAAAGTTGTGCTTTCAGAGTATCCGTTTTCAGTATATATTATTGTAACCAGCAGTCAAAAGTTACAATGTGAACGGCGATTTGGAATTAAATATTGAATTGAATATTTGAGTCTACATCTCTATGGTCTTGAACGGTCTCTAAACTGAGCTGAGCTAAGAGGGATATTTTCGTTGTTTCCTACTCATCAAATTGGCATTAGCTAGTAAGCGCTAGCGCTATATTTTCGGCCGTAATTTGTTTCGCTAACTTTAGAAGAAATAGCTTCACCCACCAACCGTTGTCAACCGATTTATGTGTGAGTATTTGATAAAAATTATGCGTTGCCAAGAATTATACATAGGGAGTTTGGAATTATCGTTATAAAATGTAATTTTTGTACATGAAGTATAATTTGTATTATTAAATGAAGAGAGGTAGAGTCGATAATTAGTTGTTTAGAAGGCATTTGTTGCCATGATTTTCGCATCGCCGACAGTGGCAGTGCGGTGCAGTGTGTACGGTACCGTACGGTATCCGGACCGGTACCTCAGGCTCAGGCGTAGGAGGCTTCTGGATAGTACGGTATATAAGTATCTATTATAGAATGGATGGGAAAATCCCTGCAATCTGATTGGTTGAGAGCAATGCAAGAATTTTTACTGGGCTGCATGAACGATATCCCGATAATCAAAACGATATCCACTGTAAACAAGCTATCGTCCGAAAAGGTCATTGTGATGTCATCGCGCATGCATGTACTGTTACGCTTGTTAATTGTTTTTATAAAATAGCTCTGTATTTTTAAGCATCGTGATTGGTCAAAACGCGTCACATGACATTCAACTTTTTTTGCGCAGTCTGCACGGCCGTGCAGCAGGCGCGCAATGAAAAGTGACATTGCACTCATTTTAGCTAGAATTTGAGTGCGAGTAACACTGACAGGCCAAGTCCAATGAAAAGAGCGGGAGACAAAAATCGCTACAAATTTGAGGAATCCGGAAAGCAAATGGATTGCGGAGCTGATTTATTGGGTCTAGACTAGGACTATCTTAATCGTGAAAAATGGCGAATAAGTCGTTTCATGTCCCTACGGACGAAGAACTCGCTGACCTGATGGGCCAGATGGATAGTGACAACACCAAGAAGTCCTTGAAATTTGCAAGAGAGAAATTAATTGGATTTGCCAAGTATTCCGACACAAATTTGGAGAGCCTATCTGATCCGTCTGATCTAGATTCCTTTCTTTGTAAGTTCTACGCCGGAATCAGAAAAGAAGATGGGGCAAATTACAAAAAACGGACTATGCAAACTCTAAAATATGGAGTTCAACGGCACTATTTGGAGGAGTCCGGCTTAGCCTTAGATATTTGTGACAAGGTGAAATTTCCTCAGTCAAATCGCATGTTCAAAGCCTTATTGGTTAGTTTGAAGAAAGAAGGAAAGGGAAATGTGCAGCACAAACCCGTGATCAGCCCAACGGACATGCAAACAATGCAGAATTCGGAGGAACTCGACATGACAACACCATACGGATTACAAAATAAAGTTTTTGTCGACATCATGACCTTCTTCTGTAACCGTGGACGGGAAAATATTCGTGGAATGAAACCTGACGATTTCACAGTCGAGAAGGACGTCGACAGTGGCCTGACTTACATCAAGAAGAGAGACTGCCTCACAAAGAATAACAGAGAAGATCAGGATGAGGTATCAAACAGTGGCCGCATGTATGAGATTCCAGGGAGTAATTCATGTCCCGTAAGTGCATTCCAGAACCTCGTCAGTAAACTTAACCCAAATTGCCCCTGGCTATGGCAAAGACCCAAACCAAAAGCTCCCAATGATGGATCTTCGTGGTACGTTAACAGTCCTCTTGGAGTAAACACCATCGGAAACAAGCTGAAGACAATATCTCGAAATGCTGGATGTAGTCAATTGTACACAAATCACTCTCTTCGTGCTACAACCATAAATACATTGGATAGTGCAGGGTTCCAGTCGAGGGACATAATGAGCGTCAGTGGCCACAAGAGTGAATCGAGTCTGAAACACTACAGCCGCACCGGTGAAAAAAGAAAGAGAGAAATGAGCGGCACTCTCGCTAAGCAACTTTACTCTGAGTCTGAAAACTCTAGAACCACTTCTACTAACGTTAGGCCTACTGATGTTGTGGCTATGCCCCCAGTGCCAAGATCGCATGTTAGATCTGAACTTGAGACCAGGTCTGTGACAATTAGTACCGAGTCAAGTTACAGTCAGGAAACTGTGGCTTACGGAGATCCTGGACCATCTTCCCAATCCCAGTCCCAGACTCAGTCTATCGGCATCAGTTCATCGCAGATTCATCAACAACAAAGCATCCATAAGCATTTTCATTTCCATGGATGCAACGTTAACATTTACAATTAATTTTCAGCATCAAACTAAACTGTAAATGTGTTTTCAATTTTTAGAATTGAATTTCACTTCTTGGACTTATTAGACTTTAATTGGACTTGGCCTGTCAGTGTTACTCAAATGACATTTGTACTCGGCTGTATACGGTACCGGTAGTTTATGGATATGGAATTTCACTCCTTATGGACTTCATTTAATTGGACTTGGCAATTTTGGAATTGGATTTCACTTCTTGGACAAGTTATAGGCCTAGGCCTAATTTAATTGGACTTGGCCTGTCAGTGTTACTGTTAACTGTTATCAAGTTCTTTGACTTTGTGACTTGTCACTTTGTAAATACGTTTGTGTTTAATTTGGAATTCACGAGTTGGCTATTGGACTAAATAATTTGGAATCCCTAAATTTGGAATATCCCTGCAAGATTTTTTTGGTAAGTGAAATATATTTTAGATAAATTTTGTTAGGCCTAACTTTAGTCTCTAGATTTAGATCTAGGCCTAGACCTTTTTTTCGTTTTTATTTCCGCTATTTTATAAAACTAATAACGCATTAGACTATTGTGTGTATAAATGTAAAGTGCAGCGCACACTCGGTTTCTTCAGATGATGCGCACTGCCCACTCGCCGCAAGCGGCTCGTGTGCAGAGGCGCATCAATCTAAAGAAACCTCGAGTGCGCTGCACTTTACTCTAACGCACGCAGTGCCATGCGTTATTTGTATAACGTCAAAATTTTGAATTTTCGATCAAGGCAGAATGAATCAAATAAAGGATGCAAAATGATCTGTAAGTACAAATACGTTACCGTAATTGTCATAGGGATTAAAACTGCCTGCATACTCGTTAGTTGAGAAGTCCAGACATACGATCTAACGTTTATAGATCTACTGGCACTGCCCTGGGCTGGCTGTGGCTGTGCACAGCCAAATCTCCAGTGCGGGCCCAGGCAGCCGTAGGCACTGGCCACCGGAGCGGCCCGGGCATACACACACAGCTATGCCTATGGCTGCCTCATAGATCTAGTCAATGCAAAGGCAAAGCTGTATCTGGCATTTTGGGTATAATGATGCCTTTGTGCCAACATATTATCAAGTTAGGCATACATATTTATGTTTTCCAGGGTTATCAAAGGGTCTGCATTACATTTTGGAATTTTCATGCATCCGGTAAAAAATCATGCGTCCAGTAAAAAAAATCATGCGTCCAGTAAATATTTTCATGCGTCCAGTAAATTGAATTTACTGGACGCATGAAATTATCATGCATCCGGTAAATCATTAATTTTTGTGGTTTATTCAATAAAATTTTTCCATTCTATAAAACAGATGATGCATGGGTTTCTTTCGTGGGTCAGTGGAACTGTGTGCACGCGGTAACTTTGGCATTATGGTCTAAACCCACTCGGCTGCGCCTCGTGGGTTAAACCATGCCAAAGTTACCTTGTGCACACAGTTCCTACTGACCCACTCTAACCCATGCATCATTTGTATACTGACACGTAAACGTAGGCTTCGCTTACTCTCCATGAAGCCTGGGACAGGTTACCATTGGCATTGCTCCCCATAATAAAATATATACCGTGGGTTTTCCCACGGTGAAACTAGATCTATTAAATCACACATTTTACTTAATCATGTTTTGAATTTGAGCCCAAACTAAATAAAGTAAAGACAAGTCAAGACATGCAAGACTAAAGTAAAGTCATGGTCATGGGTAGACAGGAATAACCGTCGTTTCTGGGGATTTATTCAACAATTTCTGACATTTTACTTTAATCCCCATTAACCGACGGTAGGGTATACGTGTGGGCTCGCATGTGTTCTCATTCCCACCCTTTTGTCAATTCACAGTCCAAAGTTTGATGTAATTTTACACATCGAATTTACAATCTAAGGATGTATAACCAACAAACTTTTAAAACTGGATATTTTGTTAACAAAATACTTTAAACGATATAGATGAAAAGGCATGAAAAATTATACTTTACCGATGTTTAATTGGGTTGAACACGATAAAAATGGTCAATATGGCAGCCAAACTATGAAATATTTACAAACGAACGGAGAGGGCGTCAACAATCATGAATGTGATATCGATATTGCTTTCGATATTATACGATCTGCTCCTTATTTGAATTCATGAAAAGGATACGTACACTCTACCTCGGTAATCATATACGCGCTTGCTGGTTTTTAAAGATAAAATTATCATCACTATTATTATATAATTATCATTATCGCTAAAATCATTGTGGTTTTTAAATATTATCGTTGTAAGTATTAATATTTGTAGTAGTAATATTTCATTATCATCGTTATTATGATTATTATTATTTCATTATTATCATCATCATCATCATTGTCATTATTTTCATTATATATATTATCACTATGGTTAAGAGATAAAAGAATAATATTTTTCAGATAAATGTTATAGTAAACTGGTCGGGTTGATAAAATTTCTTGTTTGAAATTGAATTCCCAATTGGTCATGACCAGTTCCAGTCATTCTTTGATGATGTTGAGTACCAGTGGCGTACCGTGGGTCACGGCATTGGGGGGGGGGGGGCACCAGCAAAAATTTTGAGTCATTTACTGGGCTGGCGAAGCGCGCTCAATTGCCAGGTACTGACGTAATAGAAGCATTTTAAGGACTGTTTCATTAAACAGATATGTATCTCACTGATTAAATAATGCGAGCGCGAAGCGCGAGCTGAGATTTTTGAAATTCAGACCTGAAGAGGGGCATTCTTAGGCTTGTTTGTAAAAATTCACTAAGGCCATACGTATTTCACTTACTAAATTATGCGAGCGCGAAGCGCGAGCTGAAAATTTCTGATAGAGTTTTCAGACCAGTAAAGGGAAAATTTTAAGGACTGTTTTCAGGAATTCATGAAGAGCAGACATATCTCACCAGTCCATTGATGCGAACGTAAGCACTAACTGGGAATATTTTACATTCAGACTTTAAAAAAGGGGCAGTTTCTTTTAAGTAGTCATGAGTGAGAAGCATGTCACTACATAAAACAATAACTCGAAGTGCAAGGAAATACATGTATATGGTGTATATTGACTTGAAAACGGAATTTTTTAGTACAACATGATTATATATTTCATCAAACAGAAATTACGAGCACCAGGAATGATGAACACAATGTCATAGGCCCTTAGCAAAATATGTTTCATAATTAGAGTTATGAAAAAAAAAAAAAAAAAATATTTATGTAATATAATATATTATAATATAATATATATATATATATATAACTTAATATAATAGAATATGCACTAGTTTCTTCTTCCTCTACTACGCCTCTCCTTTTTTTATCCTTCTTTTTCTACTTTCCCCCCTTCCTTTTTTTGGCCAGCCGATGGGGGGGGGGGGGGGGCACGTGCCCCCCATGCCCCCCCGTAGTTACGCCACTGTTGAGCACGTGTTTTACCTCACTTTCATACACTTTCTTTCCCTTCGTTTTTTTCAATCCGCGGCAGCTTTGTCGTGTTATTGACTTTTTTCTTGTTCCTTTTCTTCATATTCTGATTTTCAAATTCAACCTTTGTCTCTATATACCTTCATTTCGTATCTCTTTTTGTCGATTTCTCTCATTGTCCACCATTCTTGTCCATGCCACTGAGTCTCCTGCTAAAGACATGTTAAGGCCTATACTTTCTCGCATGTTCTAATTCTTTCTTTCTTTATTGTTGTCATTTTCCTTTGCTTTTTCACCTTTCCCATTCCTCCCACCCCGGCCTCTTTCCTCGTTTTCTTTTCTTCATTTTACCTTTTTCTCTTTTCGCCCTTTTCTCGGTGAAATCCGCCAGGGCCGGGGCAGCTCCCCCCCCCCCCCCCCCCCCGGCGCCTGTTACGCCAGGAAGACCAAATGAACAGCCGATAAGACCAATAGGGACTACCAGTAAGACCAATTGAGTTCACTCAGTTGGATACCAACCACTAAGCCAAAACATCAGTAACAGACTCCAGTATAATTAAGACCAGTTTAAAATCCCAGTTACTATAGGCCTATTCAATACCAATGACTGGAGCAGTATTATTTGTAACTAGAACAGTATTACCAGACCGATAAACCAATACTCCAATTTCCAGAGTTACTGGTCCAACTGGTCAAGTTGATTTTTTTTTCTTGTGGTTAATTTGATTTTCTATTTTTATCATTTGACAGATTATTGTCTTATCTCTTCATTTTGGGCTCGGTAAAATGTAGTTTAATGTGTCTATGGACAATCAAGTCTCGAAATGTGTGATTTAAAGAGAAACTTACCCGCCGTTTTTCTGGCTGTGTTTGTGTCGTCACATCTTTTTTTTGAAGGGGTGTCTGTGCTTGTGGGCTTGTCAGTCGTCTTCGTTTCTTTCGAAGAAATGGCGAAGCATAGCTGGTCACCTTCACCTTCCTCCCCAAGTAAACATTGATTCTACTAATTTTCTTTAATTTGGATTTATTTTCAATTACATTTGAATTACTTTCAGATAATTTCAAAATTATTTTGCAACATCTGTCGCAAATGATTTTTTTTTATATTTGATCGGGTGTCACTTTAATTCCTAATGATTCGACAGCGTCAGCAGTGGTGTAATCACGGTGATCCATTTTTGCATTCAAAGTTCTTCTTTTATTAGGATGATTAGTCAAATTACGGTCACAATTACAACACCAGTAGTCAGACATAATTACTAAAATGAATTAATGAATCAAATAAAATTACCACCAGCAATCAGCACACCTACATGGCAATATACTTTTTTTTAAAAGATGTTTTATTGTTTTTCTCTCAAATCAAATTTCATACAATGCAGTTAACAAAGTAACAATTGTAAATAATAATTCAAATAAATTTCTTAAACTAGTATACATTATGCACATCATGAAATAATATTCTAAGACTGCATCGTACCACTACCAGATGAGTTTAACAAACAAATATCAGAGAAAAAAATTATAAAAGTATATGCGTTGCACCTGCCCCCTCCTTGCCCCCCCCCCCCTTCCCTCCACAAACCCCCACACTTCACACCCTCAAACATTTTTCGTACACCCTTGCATATGATGCCGCGTTCCGTCTGAAATAAGAAAACACCATAATGAACGAACATAATCTCGTGAGCTCTGTCGCCTCTATACTCTTGTAAGGAAATGTTCCCATTTCCTTATATGGTTTGATAATTTACCCCTTGTTACTGCTAAAATTTTCTCTTCACGTTCATTTTCTAATATCTTCTCTCTAATTTCGTTGGGACTTGGTGGTCTTTTTAGTCCTGCTGTAAACAAAGATCAGATATTTTATTAAAAGAATAATGTGATTAATTATTTGTTCCTTCCCTATATTAGCATGCTTAACACCAATGTGTATATCCACCCACCTGGCATTTTTTATTTCATACATATTGAATAAGTTACCGCAATCTATCCATAAGTCTCTCGTCTTTTCACATGAGAAAAACAGATGCTCGTAAGTTTCTTCAGTATTCCCACAAAATGAACATTCACTATCTGAGAAAATTTTGAATAAATGTAAATATTTCTTCGTGTATATTAACTCATAAAGCATTTTAAATTGAAACTCTCTAAGCCTATACTGCTTAGAGTACATTTTCTGGGTCTTGAAAATATAGCACATATATCTTTTTCGGAGAAATTATATGTCTTATATTATCAAACGCATACGATTTTTCTAATTTAATACTTAAAAGTGCCTTGTATATTTTATTAGATGTCACGTTTGGTAAACTGTTAATCTTACCATTAAATATAAATTCTAGATTTAGACCAGTGTCTTCACAATTGTCTTTTTTCTTCAATAGGTGTTTCCATGTTGCTGGAATATTTTCAAAAACTTTATAAACTTTATCTATTTCATTTCCATCTAAACCCATTTTCAGAAAGTCTCTTTGCTTCCACCATATAAATAATTTTTTTTATTTTACTTAGAATCTATTTGTAATTAACATTTTCCTGAATTTCTACATCTAATGATAAAGTTATTCCTAATATTTTGATAGTTTCAACTAATTTACCAAATGGAACTTTAATATCTTTTGTAGAAAGAGGACCCAACGCTAATATAAATGTGTTTTCTTTATTCATTTTTAAGCCTGAAATCTTAGCAAAATCTCCAAATATTTTTCCGATTCTATCAATAGATTGGGAGTCCCTCACAAAAAGTGTCATATCATCCGCATAGAGCGCTTGTTTGACTTCTACATTACCAAAGCTGATTCCGTGGATGGATTTATCTTTACGAATGGTATTAGAAAGGACCTCGATACAAAGTATAAACAAATAAGGAGAGAGGGGATCCCCATGTCTCACACCTCTTTCAACACTAAAGTATCCTGTCGATATACCCCCATTAAATACGCAACTCAGGGCATTTTTGTATAATGTTTTGATCCAGCTGCAAAATGAGGACCCGAAGCCAAAAGAACGTAAAACGTTTTGCAAAAAGATGTGCGAGACCGAATCAAACGCTTTTTCAAAATCTATTGCCATTAAGAAACCAGGTGCATTATTTTGTTGTGTGTAGTAAATCATATCGTCAATCAATCTTTTTTTTTTTTTTTTTTTTTTTTTTTTTTTTTTTTTTAAACAAGTGCACACCTAGTTACCAATAATGCATATAGCATTTACATTTATTTGAAAGCAGGATAAAAGAGCATTGAAGATTAAATGCTTTGCTGACGGGCATAGGTGCCGCGGCCGGGGATCGTACCCCGGACTTTTTCATGTATAGCCAGGCGCCTTAGACCACTCGGCCACGGCACCTCCTAAATCTAATTGATCTAATACGATACGATACACTACACGAAGATAAACGATACTAGTTATAATCGCGATAAATCGAGACATGAAAAAGTTAATAACGATAATGACGTCATTCAAGATGGCAACTTGCAAGAAAAACCGTCAGGTCAGGTGAAAATGTCTTAGATGACAGATTTCTCAATCATCCAGAGGATTTTTTTCAATAACTCCGGCCCAAGGTATGCAATTACTTAAGTTATTTATATTACCCTGATAATGGAAACCATGAAAATGTCAATTTTGCCTAAAAAACAGTTTTAAATCGCGATCTATAAAACGCTAGTTCACTATACGTTGGCTGTAGGTAGGGGCCCCCCTCCTCTTCAGTCTATGTATGGTGAGTGGAGCCAACGCAGTTCAGCGGAACAACCAAAATACAGAGACTGAAGCTTTTGGTCTAGGTCATGGGCCAAAACCACTCACTCACACGTATTGCGAGGTTAGTATGCTATACTATACAAACCTCGCACCACGTATGGTTGGAACTACCCCTTATCAACCACCTAATTTTCTAAGCATCATATCTGCGAAAATATTTATCACTCATCAGTTTTACCTAGTTTTCGTCTCATTTGTGCAGAAAATTGAGCAGATCAGATTCCCATGTTTCGATCGGCAACTCCGATTCAATTCGCGTATATATCGGCGAACAACGAATACGACGGTTTTACATTTGCTCATTTGCACCCTTCTTTTGAAACCGACCACCTGCAATACACTAAGTTTACGGCCGATTCTTGTCGCGGTGGTGAAATATTTTTACTCTTTCAAATCAGTTCTATGATGTCAACATGCTAAATCATTGTCTCACTACTTCCATCCACTGCGAGCTCTGGCACATGATTCGACGATTGATGACGGATATTTGTTCTAAAGCCGTTTCCTATCGGAAACGGGGCGGGTTCGGGTCTAGTCATACAATTTTGATAAATTCTACTAAATTTTTACCCTTTTACCCTTTTCCCCTTCTTTTTCTCTTGTAAAAATCAATTCTTACCGTTCCTATGGACACTGCGCCTACTCTCCTGCGCGTATCGTTTGTAATGAGCAATAATTTTGATGCGCGCAAGGTGGTCGGTTTCAAAAGAGGTGGTCGATATGTAGTGGTCTCACCATACGTGTTTACAGTATGGACTTTAGAGTTGTCGGTTACCATCGCTTTATAACGCGAATAATGTTAGTCGAAACTCATTCCGCTACTCACCAGGACTTTTTCTGGTGAAAAGCGTTCCATTTTCAATTTTACAAATTTTATTAATGTAAAAATCATGTAAAAAAGAGCAAAATCGCTTACCTCGGCCTGGAAAGTTGCTCCGCATGTCTCTTCGACGGAAATAAAAGGAAGGTTGTTGGTGGCGCTAATAGTGGGCTCCACACTAACTCTTTTTTTCTACTGGTCCAACCTATTCATGTCGGACCAGTAGATACCCAGTTTTTCCATTTTTTACTGGTCCGAACCTAAAATCTACTGGTCCCAAAAAATAAAGAAAACATTAAAAAAAAGGCGTTGGTTTATTTTGCTTTCCTTTTTTGTTACCCCCCCCCCCAAAAAAAAAAAAATGAAGGACTGAAAGACAAAAAGAAAGCAAGACAAAAAGAAAGAAACAAAGGAAGAAAGAATAAAAGAAAGGAAGGAAGAAAAAAAGAAAAGGTAAAGAAAGGATAGATGTGAAGGAAGGAAAAAAAGAAAGAACTAATGAAAGAAAGAAGGAAAGGAAGGAAGGAAGGAAAGAAAGAACAAAAAATAGAAAGAAAAAAACAAAAGAAAAAAAAGGAAGGAAAGAAAGAAAGAAAGAAAGAAAGAAAGAAGGAAAGAAAGAAAAAAAGAAGGAAAGAAATGAAGTAAGCAAGAAAGAAAGAAAAACAAAAGACAGAAATTAATGAAAAAAGGAAAGAAGGAAGCAATAAAAAAGAAAGAGAGAGAGTAAAAGGAGAGATGGAAAGAAGGAATAAAGAAAGAAAGAATGAATAAAAGGAAGGAAGGAAGAAAAAGGTAAAGAAAGGATAGATGTGAAGGAAGGAAAAAAGGAAAGAACTAAAGAAGGAAAGGAAGGAAGGAAAGAAAGAACCAAAATAAGAAAGAAAGAACAAAAGAAAATAAATGAATAAAGAAATGAAGGAAAGAAAGAAAGAAGGAAAGAAATGAAGCAAGCAATATAGAAAAAGAACAAAAGACAGAAAGTAATGAAGGAAAGAAAGAAGGAAAGAAGCAATAAAAAAGAAAGGCTAAAAGGAGAGATGGAAAGAAGGAAGAAAGAAAGAAGAAAGGAAGAAAAAAAAAAAGGTAAAATGATAGATAGAAGGAAAAAAGAATGAAGGAAAGAAATAAAGAAGGAAGGAAGCAGTCAAGCAATATATAAAAGAAAGAAAATATAAAAGAATAGATGAAAGGAAGAAAAAAAGAGGCCAAGACAAAGAAAGGAAGGAATGAAGGAAAGAACGAAAGAAGAATGGAAAGGAAGCAAGCAGTAAAAAAAAAAAAAAAAAAAAAAGGTAAAAGGATAGTTGGAACGAAGGGGAAAAAAGAACAAAAAACAGTATAAAGAAAGGAAGGAATGAATGAAAGAAAGGGCTGAAAGAAGGAAGAAATAAAAAAGGGTAAAGAAAGGATGGATGGAGTGAAGAAAGAAACAAAGAAAGAAAGTGACAAAGAATGAAGGAAAGAAAGGGTAAAAAGAAGGAAGGAAAGGAAGAAAGAAAGAGATAAATATAGGATGGATGAACTCAAGAATTAAAGAAAGAAAGAAATAAAAAATGAAAGAAGAGAGGGAAGAAACAAAGAAAGATTGAAAAGAAAGAAGGAAAGAAAGATAGAAAGAAAACAGAGGAAGAAAGCTAAAACTATCATTATAAATAAATTATCAGTTTCTTTTTGGCTCAATTAAGATGTATAGCTACGAAAGAACCCAAGTGTATCAACACACACACAAAAGCATTTGTGGGGCTATCATGTATTCAGATGATATCACTCGAAACCCGATCTCTTTGAACTAAAACAGAAGTGAAAATTTCTCCTTTTACTGCTTACAAATGACAGAGTTACCCCAATTTTTAGGAAATATGGACATTACAAGAGCTTTTCAGTAGTCATGTTAGTGTGAAATGTGAATTTTGACAGTTCTGTGAGAGATTTTTGCCAGAGGTTAGCCAAGCTTCGTTCGTGCAGCCAGTATAGTAGAAAATTTACCATGTGGCTGTGTGGCTGGCTAGCCATATGTACACTGTATGTTACCCTAGTAAAAATTGCATACAATTCATTCTGTGTGTATTCTGTGTGTGAATGACAGAAATTAACTGGAGGAAGATGATTTGCAATTTGAGTCATGGAATATTTTTAATGTTTATGTTGGACTAGTGAATTTGACCATTTCTGGAAAAGTTACTGGCCCATCAATGGTTTTTGTTACTGTTTATGTCGGACCCATAAATCTTGCTATTTTAGGAATAATTACTGGCCCGACAATGATATTTTTTTACTGGTCATGTCGGACCAGTAAATCTTGCTATTTCTGAAAATCTACTGGCCCGACAGTGATTTTTACCGGTCTGGGACCGTCGGACCGGGGCTATTCTCCACCTAATGAATATTTATGATGACCTGCATGTTACTGTTTTCACATAATATTGCTGAACATTATTTGTTGTCTTAATTCTGAAAACTATAATAAAGGGAGAAGATAGTTTCTTCAAATGGAGGTTCAACAATTTCAAAGCAAAATACAGATACCTCTAGTAACTTCACTTACTCTAATTCAATTGACTGTCCTAAGATTAGAAAATTAAAGAATGAACAATATAGCCTTTTTCACTTTGCAAAAATGAAGAAAGATTATCCTTTCCCATTTTTTTTTCTACAGAATCATATTGCTCATTTACCTCTTAGGTCCGAGGACGGACCTATAATTTGTATGGAAACCACATCATTTTGAAAGAACAAGCTTGTTGTATCCAAGATGGCTATTTTCTTTGATCATCGAGTTCAGTCAGGCTCAACTAGCCATGTAGATATATCATGGCATAATGAACAACCTTTACTTGCTATTGCAATGAGAGGCCAGCAAGGCGGAGGTGTCATCAACATTTTCAATGAAGAGGTAAGGAAAAGGTTTTTTTTCTCTCGAGAAAGATTTACATTTTTCATGACCCATCTTCATGTTATTTATTTTCTATCTACGTAAAGTGATTGCTATTCATCTTAAAGGAACAATATTTTTAATGAAAGAAAATACTGTGAATTCAAGTTCTGTGTTGATATTTTTGGTGTGGTTTAATCTTTATAGTGGATGATGTAAATGAAAACATTTCAATTTCTTTCCCTTGTCGATATCAAAATAAAATAATCGCTTATGAAACGGAATATATCCGTGTGTGCGACAAATGAGTTCATAAACCTTCAAAAATCACTCATGAATAATAATTCTATGAATTATCTTTATCACTGCCTGTCATTGTTTATTTGCCCTTCCTCTGAATAAAGGAAGATTGATTTATGTGTATTGTTAATTAGGGTCAAGCCCTTCCAGCAGCTAATCTTCAACGTTCTTGCTACTCCACCTCATTGGCCTGGCATCCTACCCATCCTTCAGTGGCTGTAGGATGGGAGAGTGGAGAGATTCTAATCTGGAATGAGCAAGATCAGCAGCTTCAGGAAGCCACCAAACTTCACAAGGCTCAGGTCTGCTTGCTTCAATGGAGTGTCAAGGGTCAACGTTTATTATCAGGAGATAAGGTCAGACTTGGCAAGTGTTTTATGAAGAGTTTTGTTTCTTCATTCACTGACATGATATAAGCTACAGAAATAATTGCATCTGATTGGTTGAGAACAAATTAGTCAGTAAAAAATAATTTGCAAAGCTCTTCATGAACCCCCCTCCTGGATTCTTATGGATCTATCAGTTTCTTGTTAAAATAAACCCTGTATTAATCTGAGCTTTTATATCTCTCTGATATGATATCAAATGCACATGCATGAGTTTGGAGTTCTATGCATAAAGCTGCAACTTGATGCATGACATGTATGTGCACAAGGGATGTATCTTTATAGGTATGTAGTGATTCATCACTTTATTTAACATTCAAATTGTTCAAAACAAAGGAATGAGTACAAACGTGGGAGGAATTACGACCAGGACATATCTGGGTACATAGAATAGCCTAAACAGGACATACATAAATACTAATAACAAAATGGCATAACAATACAAATTGTCTTTTAACTTCTATGGAACTACGACAAATTTTCTTGGTCAACAAAACTTATTCCTTGCTTGACTCCACAAGAAGATTTAACATTCTGTTATAAGCTACTGAATGTATCTAATTTGACAAAAAAAATCTATATCATAGCATTCTTGCCCTTGTTATTGATAACCGGGTCTTTTACACTTTGCTTATATATCATATCACTTAATGTAGGTCTGTTATGCAATAATCAGGAATATCGAAGGAGATTACTAATTCTCGCTTTCTTGATTAACATTGATTATAGGAAGGAACATTGATCATGTGGAAGAGTGACGGAAAAGGTCATCTGACTAGTAATCCCATCAGTCAATTACCATCTCAACAGACGCCAACTCAATGTTTATTTCCCTATGGTGGACCAAAACAGGATGAGTAAGAGCAACTATCCTTTTTACCTTCGCCAAATGAAGTTTGAAAGGGGTGCAATCACCCCAGATCCTGGTTTCTGTCATTCAAGTGTTATTCCTGACTAGAAATGTTCAGTATACAGTGCGTCCCACAAAAAACGAAACCGAGGTTTACGAATGATTTATCATAACTTAATCACAAATACAGTAGACAAATGACCTATCATTGTAAAGCTTAGAATCTCTTCTCTCAGCTGGTATAACATACAAGATTTCTCATCCTCGCATGAGTGAATAAAAACAATTTGAAGAAAGGATAGCAAAAAGTCATTTGGCGGGAGATATCAAAATTTCAAAAAGAAAATCACATGCCTAAGAAGTTCAATATTTGCTCTTTAATTTGATAGCTAAATCGCAGAAAATGGTCAAGAAATAACAAAGCTATGCTTCTTCAAAACAATGCTTGTATTTCCATAATTTCATGAAACATACATGTTTTCACCGGTTTCTCACCTAAGCTATCGCACGGTTAACAAAAGACTTTATGCATGGCTGATCGTCAACAAAACGGAGTGTCGAGTAAGTCTGAAAGCTATCCAGTAAAACCTCTTCATTTTTTGAAATTATTGGAATTCAAGCCTTATTTCAAATAAACAGAACTTTGTTATTTCTTGACCGTTTTCTGTAACTGAGGTATCAAATTTAAGAGCAGATATTGAAATTTTTAAAAATGTGAGTTTCTTTTTGAAACTCAGATACAGCCCGCCAAGTGACTTTTTGGTTTCCTTTCTTCAAATTGATTTTGCTCACTCATGCATGAATGATAAATAATCTAAGTTATTTCAAATGAAAGAGGAGACACTCAGCTTTACATTTGTCTATTGTATTTGTGATTAAGTTATGGAAAATCATTGATAAATCTTGGTTTCGTTTTTTCTGGGATGTACTCTATATTTAATGAGCTGTGTGCAGATTAAATTAAGGCATTGTTGCCCTTACTATTCATCAGGTTATTGGCAGGTTTGTCCATTGCAAATGTTGTGGATCAACTTACTTTCTCACTTTTTAACATATTTCTAATACAAAATTTTGCATAAACATTGGTCTTAAGGCACATTTTTGCATGTGTTGATGATTTTTATATTTAGGGCAAAAATTTGTTAAAAATTTTGAGGTCATGGCCCTGGAAAGCGGGGATGCTGGGGGTGCTATAGCACGCCCAAGATTTTTCATGGGGTGCTGCATATGTAATAACCATAGGCAGCACCCCCCTAGGAATCAGGTTGACAAGCCAACAACAAAAAAAAAACCTCTCAAAATGACATGTTTGGGAGCAATTACCTTTATTTAATTTTTTTTTTCTTGTCATTTTTTTCCAGATGACAATCCCCTTCATAATACCCCCAGCATCTCTTATTTAAAACTCATTCCAGGGCCCTGCTTGTTTTTCCAAGTTTCATACTACTTCCTCACTTTTTTACCAGTGCTCATGAAATTTGGCACACTTGTCTTGAAGTAAAGAGGGGCAACACATTTTTTCTCTATTTATTGGAAACTGTTTTGCCATGGTAACGGCATTGGATGGGGGGGGGGGTAAGGGGTGGTAATTACTGTCAGTGATATTTCTTGTCTTTAATTGTTTGTATTGTTTTGGTATCCATTAGCATGCAAATGTTGCTATTTATGCATTCATTCAATTATTGATTTAACAATCATACACTAATTAGTGTTTACTGTCACATTTGGCTTTAATACATCTATAGAATAAATCAGTAGTACAATATTGAAAGAAGATATGAAAAGAACAATCATTGCTATCCTCTCAGAATTTAACTGGGAGTTGAGGATAGGTGATGCAGTCATATCTACATGGCTTTTATAATGTGTATGGATTCAGGTCAAAACATAAAGGATTGCTTCCAGAAAATTTACAAATTAAACAATTGACAAACAATTCTATATTCTTAGAAATAAGATATTTTTATGTCACTTTATTCGGGTGTCTCTTTCAATAATCTCTCGAAAAAAACTCTTCCAATTCACTATCACTCTCATCTTTGCTGTCTTACTTTGTCAATGTAGATTTCCACTCAATTTCTTTCCTTTTTTTGTCAATTTATGGTGTAAAGTGATCGGAGTGCCCCATGGAGCTCAAATTTGTACAAAGGTTCTTCCAGTCTGTTAGCGGATGGCAATGCTTGCTTTGTAGGAGGAGAGGAAGGTAAGTTGCATTTCTTCCCCAATAGTACCTGTGGGTGCTTCGTGGTCTAGTGGTTCTGACTCTTGCCTTTGAACAGAGGGTCGTGGGTTCAAATCGTAGCCATGGCGTGTTTTCCTTTAGCAAGAAATTTATCCACACTGTGCTGCCATCGACCCAGGTGAGGTGAATGGGTACCTGGCAGGAGTAATTCCTTGCATGCACTGAGCGGCGGTGATGGTAGCTTGAGCTAGAGCCAGGGTAATGATAGCAGCGCTTTGTATCCTCTGGCAAAAAGGGCTTTATAAATCCAGCTATTATTATTACCTGCATGTACTAGAAATGAATTTGGTCAACATTATATCCAAGAGATGTTTGACAAACAATTTTTGGATTAATCCCATATAATATGTTCATCAGTTTGCATTGCATACATGTTAATTATTCTGAAGTATTGAGTCAGTTTGTTCTCTTTTGGCAATTCCAGTTTAGAAATGCATTACAAACAACATTTCACAATCACTTTGGGACAGTTTCTTTCATATTCAAATTCACAACCAAAATTAAATGTTTTAATGTTATACTTGTATGATATAACATCTCTGTGTATATCCAGAGTACTATGAATAGCCTAGCTTAAAATCTAACAAACCTATACAGCATTTAGTGTATTCAGAGATTGATTCCTATCGGATATTTCCCTCTGGCGGAACTTTAATAAAGCCGTTTGTAAGTTATACAAAAATTTACGAATGACTGGTGACCCTTTCTTGTGGAAGATGATAACCATCAAGTTTTCATTGGTGTTGATTTACCTCCTACAAATTGACTCTTAAAGGGATGGTCCGTGCTGAAAGTATTTATAGCTTGATAAATAGAGTAGAATTCACTGAGCAAAATGCTGAAAATTTCATCAAAATTGGATAACAAATATTAAAGTTATTGAATTTTAAAGTTTAGCAATATTTCGTGAAAACAGTTGTCATGAATATTCATTAGGTGGGCTGATGATGTCACATCCCCACTTGTTCTTTTGTATTTTATTATATGAAATTAGGTTTATTCAATTTTTTTCCTCCAAGAACTAGAAAAATTGGATTGATAACTGATTTAGTGCATTAGATATTTATTGCTGCAACTTATTTCATTATAAGGGAGACATATTATTGAATTTTAAAGTTTATGCAATATTTCGTGAAAACAGTTGTCATGAATATTCATTAGGTGGGCTGATGATGTCACATCCCCACTTGTTCTTTTGTATTTTATTATATGAAATTAGGTTTATTCAATTTTTTTCCTCCAAGAACTAGAAAAATTGGATTGATAACTGATTTAGTGCATTAGATATTTATTGCTGCAACTTATTTCATTATAAGGGAGACATATTATTGAATTTTAAAGTTTATGCAATATTTCGTGAAAACAGTTGTCATGAATATTCATTAGATGGGCTGATGATGTCACATCCCCACTTGTTCTTTTGTATTTTATGACGTAATGACGTTGAGAATTACGTCACAATGAGAGAGCCCGCCAGTGAGCGCACGAGGTCTTGACTTCAATTCGTTAGTAGCGCCATTTTAGCGAGGTCATGGAATAATTTTAGTCTTGAGACTGACTACTTTTTTCGACGTTTTTCCCCAAAGGATTTTGTGTTTTTGGACATTTTTCATCAACTTTTTCGTGGTCGTGATCTTCGTTCACCCTTTCAAGGATTTTCTTGCGTGTTTGTGGTTTTTTAAGGCATTATGTCGGATCGTAAAAACGATGACCCTAGTATCAGTGCCAAAGGCACGATCTCGAGGGCAAAGCCCACCACCTCCGCCTCCCCGCTCGCGGGGAAGGCGGATGAACGTTCCGTCGATGAGGCCAGCAAAGCTGGAAGCGACGTGACACTTTTGACTATGCCACCCAAGGCTAAAAGCCATAAATCGAGTGGGAAGTCCAAGCCCTCAGCTCAGCCAAAGGTAAAATCTACAGCCCCGAAATTGTCGGACGATATGGACAGACGTTTCCAAGCGCTAGAGAAAATGGTGGCCAATATTGCTGAGACTCAGCGCCACATGTTTTCGCCTCCCGCTGCGGGGCAGCAGCCGGCACCGATCGGCAAGCCGGCCAAACCCGCACCCGCTGGGTCGGGGTTGCCGAGGGCAAGGGACGTAGAGCCTGGCGAGATTTTCACCGCGGGTGAGTCTACCGGTAATCCGGATTACGAAGATTGCGTTATGCCTATGGATTACATAGAGCATGAAGTGTGTGGTTCTGAGAACTTATCTAGTTATGACTATGGGAATGAACATGATGAAATTGAACTTGCAGACTCCTGGCCACAGGCACAGAGTCAGACTAGATCTAGTCAGAAGCAGCCCCAACCAATCGCAGTTCCTTCTCTTGCGGCAAAATTTGCTACGCCAACTGACATTGGGGAGCCCATAGATCAGGACATAGCACAGTCAGCCAACTTTCTTGTCGGCAACCAATTAGAGGGCAAAACTCTTACCGATGTGGTTGCGAAGTATCCATTACCAGATAACTGCCAGTCCATCGTTACTCCACGCGTTAACCCAGCTATATGGGAAATTTTAACACCGCAAACAAAGTCGAGGGATCTTAAGATGCAAAGGGTACAAAAATCCCTGTCCAAAGGACTGAATGCTTTCCTTCGAACCCTCTCATCCCAGTCTATGACTGAAACGCAGCAAGATGCCATGGCACTCATCTGTAATGCACAATTTGAGATGAATTGTCTCCGAAAGGAGTTCATCAAGCCTAGTCTGCACCGCAGATATAACCACCTCTGTAAGCCTGACACTCCAGTGACAAGATTTCTGTTAGGAGATGACTTGAGTAAACAAGTCAAGGACTTGAGAGATCAGCAACAAGCAGTAGCAGGCCTCGGGAATAAAGGGCTAGGTTTTATTCGCACCTCACAACATGTACCCCACTACCACCCCTACCAGAGAAATTCAACTGCCGCTCAACACAAGTTTGCTGCAGCGGGGTGGGCTCGTTCTAAAGGCAAAGCCAGTAGCACTGCTACCCAACCCTACGAACCGCACAGCGGGAACTCTGACAGTCATTTTTTAGGCCATGCCCCCCGAGGTCGGGGGAGAGGAAAACCTCACCAAGCACAGGGCTGGCCCCATCAGACAAAGTCACATGCTCAACAAGCCGGACCGGGTCAGAGCAACATGCTGAGCCAAAGGAGGAAATAGCTCACAAAGCAGAAAACAAAGAGGTAAGTGCCTCTCAAAATTATGTACCCACTAATTGTGAGGAAAAGAAAGCAGTCGGAGGCCGACTGAAAGAGCATTACCAAGAATGGTGTAAATTAACATCTGACCCTTTTATTTTGAACGCAGTTCAGGGTTATGAGATAGAGTTTGCAGCAATCCCCTCACAGCAACATCCACCTGTCAAATATAGACGTGGCTGTGAGGATTTTAATAAAATAAACAATGAAATTCAGGTCTTACGAGATAAAGGGGTCATTGAAGCCACCTTTCACGAAGAGGGAGAATTTATCTCCAACATCTTCTCCAGACCAAAAAAGAGTGGTGGTATTCGTATCATTCTAGATCTCTCAGACCTTAACAAATTTCTCAACTACCATCATTTTAAAATGGATAACGTTCACACTGCTGCTCATCTCTTAACCCCTAACTGTATGCTCACCTCAGTCGACCTCCGGGATGCCTATTACTCAGTGCCAATCCACCCCAAGCACAGAAAATTCTTGAAATTCATTTGGAACAAATCAGTTTGGCAGTTCAAGGTTCTGCCCAACGGTCTCAGCACTGCACCAAGACTTTTCACAAAAATTTTGAAGCCTGTTTTCGCACATCTGAGAAAAGCAGGGCATGTTGTTGTAGGATACCTGGATGATACTTTAATCATGGGAGATAGTCTGGAAAAGTCAGAAAGGGCCACGAGTGCCACTACTGATCTGCTAACTAAATTGGGGTTTTTGGTTCATCCAGACAAATCAGTCTTAACTCCCACAACAAAATTGCAATTCCTAGGGTTTGAACTTGACACCATAAAAATGGAAATTCGACTCCCCATCACGAAAGTCCAGGATATTTTTCAAACATGTCTTGATCTTCTCAATTCCAATGAACCTACAATTAGAAGAGTTGCCAGGGTAATAGGTAAACTCGTAGCCACATTTCCTGCTGCCCAGTTTGGACCCCTACACTATAGAGCTCTGGAAATGGATAAGGTTAGGGCACTGAGGTTCAACAAAGGTCACTTTGATAGAAAGATGGTCTTATCTCATGAGGCCAAAGAGGATCTCAAATGGTGGCTTTCCAATATTGAGTCGGTGTTTGCCCCCATTGGAAGGGAAAGTCCCTCCCTTGAACTGCGAACTGATGCAAGTGGATTGGGGTGGGGAGCAACTGACCTCACTCATTCTACCGGTGGTAGATGGAGTAATGATGAAATTCGAATGGCAAATTCTAGTGGTATAAACTACCTTGAGACGCTGGCAGCTGGGTTAGGCCTGAAAGCCCTCTGCTCTCATTTGCATGACACTCATATCTTACTTCGCCTAGATAACACCACAGCAGTTGCCTACCTCAATAATATGGGGGGAACCAAATCCAGGGACTGCAATAGAGCAGCTCAAGAAATATGGAGCTGGTGCATTATGCACAATATTTGGGTTACTGCATCCCACCTACCTGGGAAACTAAATGTGGAAGCCGACACTCTTTCCCGAAAATTCAATGACAGAACAGAGTGGATGCTAGACACAAAAGTGTTCGCTATTATTGTTAATAGGTTTGGGTTACCAGATATTGACCTGTTTGCATCTAGACTTAACAAACAACTTGAGAGGTATATGTCATGGTCAGCAGACCCGGGGGCTGAGGCCACAGATGCTTTCTCTGTGAACTGGGGCAGTTTCTTTTTCTATGCATTCCCCCCATTTTGCCTTGTTTCAAAATGTATACAGAAAATACGTAATGACAAAGCTATGGGACTTATTGTCGTCCCCAACTGGCCCTCTCAACCATGGTTCCCAGTCCTAATGAACATGACTCTTGGGGAGCCTATGTTCATACCTAAATCATATTCACTCTTGGTTAACCCAGTTACACATGAGCCTCATCCACTTAATCATTGTCTTGATCTTTTATGTTGCAGGCTTTGTCCGATGCATGGGAAAGAAAAGGACTAAGCGACAGAACAATGACTCTAATATCGGCCTCGTGGAGGCTTTCTACTAAGAAACAGTATGGGGTTTATATCCGTAAATGGAAAGCTTTCTGTGACAGGAAAAACCTAAGTTGTGTTCAGACTGAAGTTAGATATGTTTTAGACTTCTTAAGCGAACTTTTCTTTGATGGATCATCGGGCTACAGTGTTATTAATCAAGCGAGGAGTGCTCTTTCATCCTTCTTAATCTTAAACGATGACAAATATGATATTGGAAATCACCCAATTATCAGCAGATTTATGAGAGGTGTTTTCAACAAAAGACCACCACAATCCAGATATAAGGAAGTCTGGGATGTGTCCCCAGTCTTAGACTACCTTCGAAACCTCTCTCCAAGAAGAGTACTCAATTTGAGAGCATTGACTCTAAAGCTGTGCATGCTGATTGCCTTACTGTCGGCCCAACGTGTACAGTCCTTGCACCTTCTTAATTTGGACAACATGGTCATGAAAGGCAGTGTGATCCTTTTTCAGTTTAAGGAGCTACTTAAACAAGACAGACCAGGGAAAGCAGACTATGTTTTGAAACTTAAAGCTTATGCTCCTGACAGAAGGCTGTGCATTGTTCACTACCTAAAGGAGTACATTTTGAGAACTGAAAAAATTAGGGGGCAGGAACGTGCCCTTTTCATTAGTTACCAGAAACCACACAAACGTGTCACTGCAGCAACCATCTCCAGGTGGATTAAGCAAACTATGGCTGCAGCTGGAATCAATACAGACGTGTATAAGGCCCACTCCACGAGGGCTGCAGCTTCATCGGCTGCTAACAGTGCAAATTTACCAGTCAAACTGATACTTGATCAAGCAGGGTGGTCGAATGAAAAGACTTTCCACAAGTACTATAACAAGCCAAAGGAAAGCTCTAAGACAAGTGTGCATCAAGCAGATTTTGCATCAGCAGTGATTGGACAATGTGCATGAAACAATGGTTTTCAGGTATTTTTTCTATGAAAAAATCTTGTTTGTTTTTTTATACATTCCTGTCAGATCGTGACACCTGGCTTCGAACCTCTCATTGTGACGTAATTCTCAACGTCATTACGTCATAAAATAGTAAGATTAAACGAGAACTTACCTGTTTGAAGTTTAATTGTTATTTTATAAGTAATGTAAGGGGAGATATTACGTCCCCTCCCTCCCACCCTGAGTGGTTATCAAACAGGTTAAGTTTCAGTAATCTTCCTTTTCCGTTGCTACAGATGTCACGATCTGAATTTTGCTTCTAAGATTGAAGTCAAGACCTCGTGCGCTCACTGGCGGGCTCTCTCATTGTGACGTAATATCTCCCCTTACATTACTTATAAAATAACAATTAAACTTCAAACAGGTAAGTTCTCGTTTAATCTTACTATTTTATTATATGAAATTAGGTTTATTCAATTTTTTTCCTCCAAGAACTAGAAAAATTGGGTTGATAACTGATTTAGTGCATTAGATATTTATTGCTGCAACTTATTTCATTATAAGGGAGACATATTATTCTTACAAGTATGAAATAATGAAAAATGATTTTATGTAATAATATAAGAAAACGGAAAGTGGGGATATGACATCATCAGCCCACCTAATGAATATTCATGACAACTGTTTTCACAAAATATTGCTGAACTTTAAACTTCAATAACTTTATTATTTGTTTTCCGATTTTGATGAAATTTTCGGCATTTTGCTCAGTGAATTCTACTCTATGTATTAAGATAGAACATTTTCAGCCCGGACCATCCCTTTAATATTTAATTGAGGCAAATCGAGATTGCTGCCTTGTCAAATGACACAAGTCCCTCTTTAGTGGGGATCCCAGATTTCTTGGCGCTCAGTCTTTGGACTGATCCATATCACATTTACTCAGTAGTTTTAAATCTTTGAATAGGGGTCATTAAAAAAAAAATTGTAAGATACACATAGTTTGACTCCAACTGATGACCATTTCATGGGTGCTAAAGGAGAAGCCAAAAATGTTCCCTAATTAATATAATGAGAAATATATTTCCACTGTAGCTGATGGGAATCTAAATAATTGAGGATCTGATTTAATACCCCCAAAAAGGCTTACCAGTCGTGCATGAAGTCGTGGGTAAAGTTGTACATAAAGTCCTATGTAATATGGACAGCTTTGTGAAAGACCCCCCAGTTTTGTCCATGTTGAATTGGGGTGGCCTGAATTACTGTGAGGCCGAATTCACTTCACATCGGCCGCACACCAGTCCTTTGACTTGTTGCAATTCAGTGCTTCCTCCATCCACAAGCCATCCTTTCTACTGTCCTCCACATGTTTAGTTTATTCAATGTCTTTTTTTGTTTTCCCCTCCTCAGATCACTTACTTCAAACTCAAGAAACCTTTTGCTAAAACTTGCCCATCATCCCTCCTCAGTGCATGGCTATACAAACCTACCCTATTTGTCTTTGCCAAGCGGTCCCGTGCTTCTTACACACTCTACATCTGCAAGAAACCCTCTGTCTTCTTCCTATCCATCAATATCATACTACACATTGTTCTCTGTCTAATATCTTCTTCTTCAGGTCACATTGTCTTCATGGATGACAAGGGCAACATGTCCCAGGCTGTATCTGTAGACGGCCCAGTCAAGAAATTGCTGTATAATAGCCATCGGAATGTCATGGTGGTTGTCACTAAGTCAATGGCTCTGTCTCAATACAGTGTTTCACAAGATGGAAAGCTGACAGAAATGATGAAGGTGAGGAAGATTGTTTATTGACCATTTTAAGAAGAAATAATTGAGAAATGTTGGAGGATGTATGAGTGTATGTAGGCAAACAAAGATAAGAAAACGTTTTAAAAAGAGAATGCTCAATATGGAAAATAGTACTTTTCTATTTTGTTCAACTTTCAAATGAAGGAAAAAACAACAAAATAACATGAGTTTTTCTGAAAAGTGTGTGTGTGTGTGTGTGTGTGTGAAAGAGAGAGAGAGAAAGAGAGATAAAGGGAAGCTGAAACATACTCCTTGTGGACTGTTTTTTTTTCTGTACCAAAGGTCACATAGACCATTACCTGTGAATATTGACCTTGATACCATGATGGTAATATGGACTTTTTGTTTTGCATGTTGACTTGCAGCCTGCTTCAAATTCATGCCACAATAGTCTGTTTTTTTTTGTTAACTGCATACAAATTTGGTGGCTTGGAGTACCGTGATATACAGAGCACCAAGAAACACATCATGTCAGTACTTTGACTGTTCACTATTGTAGCAAAAGACATAATTTGGGAGAAATTCAAGACGTCACAAGCAATTGAGATGACTGGCATCGTTGTTTGAGTTCGGGCATGCTGAGTTTCTATTACTGTTTCACTCCACCAACTTACAAAGCTGACCTTTTATGATGCACTTATATTGCATTCCACTTATCCAGTATGCAATTTGAATGTCCCTATTAAAAAGGTACATATATATGAAATAATATTTTTATTTTCTTGTGACCAGTCTTTAATTAAGTTTCAATGTATGTGTATTGTTCTGATCGTATATAGGTGAAGTTAAGTGGTAAACCTAACGATAGTGACTGTGACATGGTTTGGGCTGGTAAGGGTCTTCTAGCAACAGCATCTGGAGAATCATTAGTCAGGTACACAATCTTTTGGTCTTCTTCTGACTGTTAACCCTATAGTACTGTAGATAACCCCTATCTATACGTGGAACAAATTTTGAGTTGATCTGCTGCATAGTCTTATTGTTATCGTGTTAACAAAAACAAGTCTATCATTTTGTATTCTACATTATAAAGATATTGTGGAACTGGGTTTTGTTTTGTTGTTCAATGCTACATTCTTAAGTACAATAATTATATATTGATGTAATATTCTATTTTCATTTCATCCTACATTTTTGTCTTGCCTGCATAGCATTGCTGTTATATTTATAATGCAGCTGAGACTGCATTCCATCTGTTTAATTTTTTTCATGTTTCTCTTATTCATATAAATGATCTTTCATTTCTATCTCTCTTGCATTTTTAAAATGAAATAAAATGAATTCACATTTTTCAATTCCCACTCTTTTTTTCTTTCCTCTCTTTTCTTCAATTAGGATGTGGGATCTTGATAAGGATGATAACTATGTTCTAGCTCTGGATAAGAATATCGGCTTTGAGATGGGGGAAAATATCACGTGTGTTGCATACTCTTCAAAAAAGGGTAAGATTACCTAGTATCAAAAGAGGCTATGTGGATTTTTAGTTTGGTTTTGGTTTTGAGAGTAAGGGACAGGTTGCTGAACTCAGTTTGAAGATAAAGCTGGTTTCAGGGTGATAGTACCAATCGATTGCATCTCAACTTTCATGACAAAGTAAAATGAGAGAAAAATTGCATTAAATTCTCACTATGAAGAAGACAGTTCAAATTCACTTCATAAAACCAAGTGCACACCAGTAGGATTATGAAATGAAAGATGAAAAAGATTAAAGTCCATATTTTATTGTTCGAAATAGACATGAAGTAAAATACTCCGAAAATTTGCTTTGCCCATCGTGGGCCCGGCAGCCGCTGTGCAGATCGACGAGGCTCTATCCCTTTAATTGTTGGACGCCAAACAGGGTAGCAGCAACTCCTATCTTTAACGTCTTTTGGTCTGACGCGGCTGGGGTTTGAACTCCCGACCTCCCGGTTGTGAGACGGACGCTCTACCAACTGAGCCAACAACACCGGATTATTTTGTACTTAGTATAATTTTTCAATGAAAATTTTTTTTATTTTTTTATTATGATACATTTAAATTTTTCACGTAGGAAATCAAAATTTATTGAGAATTATCATCTCTATTTTTTTCTCTATATCATGAACATTGTATAAGTTTATAATAGGCATATACAAATCTACCACTCAACCACACGACTCTTCATTTGGCATATAATATGCCAGTTGCTTGATAATCTATAAGCTTCAGCTAGAATAGTTGTTAAAGCAAGTTTGATATGTGTTTTGAATGCAGGTTTATTGGCTGGAGGTACAGACAAGGGTCGCGTAGCTATGTGGCGCTACTCACCTGTTCCCGGTGTCTTAGGGCGTAGACAGGAAGGAGAAACCAAATGGAAACTTCAGGCCCCTTGTAACCTAGAAGGTCAGCTTGGTCAGATCAAATGGGGTTCTAGGAGGGATCTACTAGCTACTAATAGCTTCAGTGGAGTAGTTATTCTCAATGAACACATCATGAGTGCTAGTATGAAAGATCAGGTCTGTATTCATATTACTCCTCTTTATTCCTACTAATTGGGCGGGGGGGGGGGGGGGTTGAGAGGATGTTCCTGGAGGGTTGTTTTACCAATAGCTACAATGGAACACCTCATGAGGATCCTTTAATATTGGTCTTTATCAAAGCATCAAAACAAAGGATCGAAATCAAACCTGGCTCAGAGGCACATAATCGGGTGACTACCTTTGCATCTAATAGGTTCATGATACGAGAAACAGTTATATTATACTGATCACCAAGTCAAAGGTCATAGATTTAAATCATAAAAGCCCCATTCTTGCAATAATTCATATATTCAATAAACAAATTAAATTCAAATTTGATTCATATTTGCATAAGAAAGTTAAAATAGTTTAGATGATAAAACTATCATATTTTCAGTTCTGGCAATGGCGGAAGCATGAATTTTGATTGCACATAGTCAAGAATCTGTGTATTTTGTTTATCTCTTTTAACTCAGTTTATGATTTCATTAATGACAGGTTGCTGTAGTCCAAGCTGGACCTAGTTCTGTTTCTCTAGATGTCTTCGTGAATGGCTCTCATCATGACATTAAGACTGACATACATATCAAGGGAATATGCAACACTAAGGTAACAGTGCTCTTAGTTGTACTCTTTACCTTGATTCTCATGTTAAAAGCAACTCTTACAACAACAAAAAATCAATAAAAGAAATCATATGATATTTAGTATTGAAAGCACGCATACACTTTGAAAGTATCTTCATTACCTCAAGTTCTTTGTTATTTAGTTGTAACAGAATGGCAGGAGAAAATGTAAAATTATTCTATTGCAGAAGCCCATATTCAAGTCGTGGAGTAATTGTCCCACATTTCTTATCTTATTTAATGATCAAATGAGGCCCTTTTCACAAAAATTACATATAGAATAAACAAGGTATATTAATTATGATAAAACTCAAAGTAAATATAATTAAAAGAAAGGAAATGAAATTATATATATTAATTATAATAAATTTCCAAATAAGTTTTAATTTGAAGAAAGAAGATGCTAGTATTTTCAAATATGGCATAGTCTCAGAAAGTTTTGACATGCAGGACTTGGTCAGTCTGTAAATGAGTGATGTCACACAGTGTTCTTTCCATGTATTGTTCTATCAAGTTTCAAACTTTGAATATTGCCCCATTCAATGTACAACATGAAAGCATGTGTACATTCACAAATTGGCATAATTGCACTTTATTGCAATTCAACGTTGATTTTCTTTATTATCAAATTTATCAAATAACACTCTTTAATTAAGATATTGAGGATTATTTTAATGAGAGACCAAATTTCCACACAAAAAAGGCTCAAACAATATTATGATTCATGTCTTTATTTTATTAAATTACAGGAGATTGTAATTGTATTTATCACACTATAAAGTATGATAATGTACTAACATTCTTATTATCTGTAAGGGGAGATCATGAAATCCTTACATCTGATTGGCTTAGAACAAATTTGTCAGTAGAAATCACTGAAAAGATTCTTTATGAAACACTCCCTAAGAAGTATGCTCTTGTTGAATGTCAGTAATATCTCATTATACTAGTTTTATTGTCTTGCCTGCATAGCAGTGTGAGACAATAGTAGCCGCTTTTTCCGACAGCGGTGGCGTTAACAACATTGAAATCTTTACCATTGTTAATTTTTGGAAATGTCATCATAACTTAAAAGTATATAGATCTTTTTCTTGAAAATTGGACATATGGGTAAATCAAGTATCACTTATTATCTGGCATGGGTTGCAGGTCACATGATCAAGATCAAAGGAGATTTGAGGTCAACAAACTTAGTATTTCATTATCAAAATACTGGTAATTTTCAAATTCAGCTCTGTTGCTATATTGAATTGTGTAATTGCAGGCGAGACCACCAGGGAGTTCCATTGTTTGTAGCAGGCAGATAAAGTATTAACATTTAATCCTCCTAAGATAATTGTATTTCTTATGTTTGTGAAAATAGGACCATGTTGCTGTATGGAATGGCAAGCAAGCTGTAGTCTATGAGATTAGTCAAACCATCAGGGCAACAGGTAAGATACTTCGGCTGGTTATTAAACTTTAAACCACATACTCAATAATCAATATGGATGGTAGATTTGTGTATCATAAAGTTCATGAAAAGTTCATCCATGGATTCAATCATGTCATATGATGTCAAAAGACTTGTGAAAGTATGCTCTTACTATATGAATTTAACCTGTTCAAATGCTATATTTGTAATTGAAAAGTTTTGATTAAATGCAGCAAAATACTGGAGGGGGAGCTTGTTGTAATGGACATTTGCTTGCCCCTCTAACCTTTTATTTGTTTCCACTGTATATGTTGATATTGTCCTATCAGGTACTTTCTCGACTGACTCTAAGATGGTTCGTATTCATGAGCAGAATGCGTACACCACAGAACCAGGAAAAATACAAGTCAGAACTTTCCAGGTATGTAGCTTAAAAACAATACTCATTTTGGAAAATAATGTCTTTGACTCCATGGTGTAAAGTCTAACATTTTTATTAGCCTTCATGGTAGGTCATCAATATTTGATTCTAGTAGGCCAAATTCGAGCCAAAATTATTTTAATTAGAAGCATTTAGTTGTCACACTTCAATTGCCAAATATATGCAGTTAATATGTCATTCCAAAACCCTTCTATTATTATTCTGTATAGCTCAAGATGTACAAAAATGTATTCCTGCCAACCACGACACTGACATATTGGCTTCATTCTCCTTTGCCAAGTGTTTTATTTAAAGGACAAGTCCACCCCAATAACAAGTTGATTTGAATATAAAGAGAAAAATCCAACAAGCATAACACTGAAAATTTCATCAAAATCGGATGTAAAATAAGAGAGTTATGACATTTTAAAGTTACGCTAAATTTCACAAAACAGTTTATGCACATCCTGGTTGGTATGCAAATGAGGGGACTGATGACATCACTCACTCACTATTTCTTTTGTATTTTATTAAATGAAATATGAAATATTCAAATTTTCTCCTCATTGTCAAGTGATACAACGATTGATTCCTCTCTGAACATGTGGAATTAGTATTGTTTAATACTATATGGTTCAGTGATGTTGGTCCTTAATTTGTTTTATTCCTTCCTGAACATGTGACATTACCATTGTTATAACATTTTATGGTTCAGCTAAGTCGGTCTGTGATGTCATATTGGTAAAAATTAAAATATTTCATAATTCAAACAATAAAAAACAAAAGAAATAGTGAGTGATGGACATCATCGACTCTCTCATTGGCATGCCACTCAGTTGTGCATATAACTGTTTTGCGAAAAACAAGCAAAACTTTAAAATGTCATATCTTTCTTATTTTACATCCGATTTTGATGAAATTTTCAGTGTTATGCTTGTTGGATTTTTCTCTTTATATTCAAATCAACTTGTTATTGGGGTGGACTTGTCCTTTAACTAAAACACTTGGCAAAGGAGAATGAAGCCAATATGTCAGTGTCTTGGTTGGCAGGAATACATTTTGATCAAATTTTCAGTATTATGCTCGTATGATTTTTCTCTATTTATTCAAATCAACATTTATCTGGGGTGGACTTGACCTTTAAATTCAAATGAAATGCACAATACCTAACCATAATCATGACTTAAAAACGCGTACCAAACTTGGCCAACTATTTCTTCAGAGTAAATATTCATGTAAAACTACTTATCTTTATTGAAAATTGAATTGAGTATTGTTGCTATCTGACAGTCACTGGTCCTCTTTCAGCCTTTCATTTTCACTGTTATACTGGTTACAGGGCACTGTAAAGCAACTCATCTCCATGAATGAGAATGAAGGAGAGCCCTGTACAATGGAAATTATGGGTAATTACCTGGTTGTTGGAACATCAGGAGGGTTTGTGAAGATGTATGATGTATCAAGGAGGTGAGCTCTTATTTTCTTAATAGAAACACTCATTAATTATTGAAACTCTCATGCCTAAATGAGGTTTAAACCTCTTTTTTTTAAAACCCTAGTTTAAAGATAACTGCCAGCTGTAACAATATCAAAATGAGTTTGTATAGTATCCAATCAAGTGACCACCTAAGTATCTGTATTTATAATTTAAAAAATATGTGCCAAAGGAATCTGCAAAAAATGTGTAATTGCTGAAAAATCAGCAAAACAAGCATGGTGTCAGGTCTTTTACCCAAGTAATTATATAATACACTTTTCAACATGTACTATCAAACTTTAACCCTATTTAGGCCTATTTAGGCCTATTTAGGCCATTGATCAAGCGATTGTGCCGAAAATTGGCACACGGGTAGTCTGGGACATAGTCTACAAAATTCCATATGAATTTATTTCTTGCAAAAATTGCTATTAATTGATTATGCCAATTTATGCGTAATTAGTATACAAAATCATACTTTTTCCTCTAACTCAGCAAATGTACATGAAAAAAATTGCGATATCAGATCAATTTCTTATGTATTATATTGTTTTTTGCAATATCTTATGTATTTCTTTGTTTTTTGGACCTTTTGTTTTTCATTGTTCTTTCAATGAACTTTGTGGGGGATCATAAACAACATAAAATAGATCCATTTAGACCAGCAAATCTACACAATTTGCATTGACTTTGTACACGAAATCATGTTTTTAAGCAATTTTTGGTTTGACATGCACTTACAAAATGTTGCATAATTTCGGAACCGCGTACCCGGGTGTCGCAGATTTGGTCTCAAAAGATGCGCAAGACATATAATAATAAAAATAATGAAAATAAAAAGTCAGTGAGCGGCACGGTGAAAAAATTTCGCACGGCGAAAATATATATAATCGTTGAGGCCCCACCCCCCCCCCCGCCTAGATAGGGTTAAAGGGTGTATTGTTTCCTAAGGTGCGTTAAATACATGTAGAGCAGGATAAATCCTGTCTGTTGATTAATTGGTCTGTTAATTAAGAGGTTTTAAT
Source organism: Lytechinus pictus (assembly GCF_037042905.1). Taxonomy (NCBI): domain Eukaryota; kingdom Metazoa; phylum Echinodermata; class Echinoidea; order Temnopleuroida; family Toxopneustidae; genus Lytechinus; species Lytechinus pictus. The sequence continues at coordinate 17,796,028 of NC_087254.1, forward strand.
TTATTGTCTTGTTGCAGTTAAAGTGATTTACATGAATGAAATATAATTTTGTTTATGTTTATCAGGGAAGCTAAGCCGCACAATGCTCCTAAGAACCTAATGGATGTGATACCTGGTATGGGGAGCATTCTTATGGCTAAGACCAACTGTAACGGTACAAAGCTTGCTATCATCGTCTCAAAGGTAATCAATGATCTCCTTAATGCCCACTACACTTGTATAAGATTGAAATGATAGTTAAGTATAACTCACATTATTGATCAAAGCATTAGTGGGGCTTGAACTGATATCATTATTGTAATCCAATATTATCCATTGGTTGCCAAAGTGGGACATCGTTATCTAACTAAAGATATTACCCTACTGTGTTTCCTTAACCCTTAAAGTGCCATGAACACATATTTGTGCATCCACTGGAGTGCCGCGAACACATTTTCGTACAATGGTCATACCAGAGCTGCCAACCATTACGTTTTTGCCGTAATCATTACGTTTTTTCATTCAAATTACAGCATTATGGTTTTTCTTTTCAAATTACGTTTTTTGACAATTTTGATAATGTGTGTACATAATTGTATGTATGTGGAGTGCGTGTTGAGCCCACTGAACTAGAAATACGTATTTCTAGTTCAGTGGTTGAGCCCGAGATGAGCCTGGTATTTGCGCGTGCGTAGTCGCCCGCCGGCCGGTTTTCCAACGCACTTTAATAATTTGATAGCGTGCACGTACATATACGTTAGTTGAATATGCGAGCGGCATGCATGGTACGAATCGCAATGTATAGCGACTGGTAAATACGTCTGTAAGGATGATGACGTCATCCAAGATGGCAACTTACGATGACAAACGAAAGGATCGAGGATGATTATGTTTTGATCATCATTTGAAAGGAAATAACAGTAACTGCGGTCTAAGGTACGTTATTTCTGAATTTTATATATTTTATCTTAAATTTGCATGTAATTTCTTTCCTATAAAGTGATGTTTTATGTACAAAAAAACGATCCGAAAATCAGATTTCAGAATTTAGATCTAACGTTACTGCTAATACGTTGTCTTTACGCACGGGCCAACACTCTTCAGGTGATCGAGCCAACGTTTGTTCTTGCAGCGCAGAGCGAGGAGTACGATGAATTGGGTAGGGTAATTCCCAAATGTAGTAAGAGAAGAGTCCATTTGTAATGGAGGGGGATTTGGAGGTTTGAGGGAAATTATTATTCCATTTGCAAAATTTTACAAAAATACTCATCATATATATTAAAGATTGAATCATCAAAAGATATTTTTCATATACTTTAAAATTAATTGTTGTGATAAAGAAATGAAATTTTGAGGCTATTTTCTTGAATTGATTAATATCAATTCCCTTCGGATAACAGTACCGTCTGGTTAATTTTCATCAACTCGTAATCGTATCAAACAAATACGATGAATTTGGCTTTGAAAAGACCTGGAAAGCTCTTCATTGTCCCTTGAAGTAATAATTCTGGGTGATATTCAACATTTATTGATAGTTTCACATGATTTATACTAGAGAGATGTCCTACTGCCTTTGGAATTCATTAAAAAAGTCGGCACTTTAGCATTCAGTTTAGCAGGAATGGGAAGATTTCTTCCCCGGTTCTGGCGGCCTAGATGTCTGCTCTATAGTGCCGTCACTGCTGGGGATGATTGAGTGTGCGTGCAGTGTGATTGAGGCTGAGCTGTGCACATCGTGAAGTGATTTACGATGGGACTTTTGTGGAATGATTTCAACTTCTTATCTATAGATCTATTTGAATTTTAGATTAGATTGATTTATGAATAATTTTTCTATATTTGTGGAATGTTACATGTACACTTCCATTTTATGACACTTTAATTTTAAAGGGTACTGTTTGGCAAAAACAATGTTACTTGGGAAGAGAAGTCTGAATTGATGTCAACTTTTTTTTTATATTTCTCTTAGTCTACAATTTGGTAGTTTTGTCAGGAAACTCAACATAAAACAATTAATTATTTTAGAAGTGGAAAGGAAGCCCCAGAAAAATGGGTCCCTAAAAATGTTCACCAGAACTGATTTTGGTGCCCCTGAAAGAATTTTTTCTCGACAGATCTTCACTTTGATAAGTGCCGGAGTAGGTTGCACTACAAAATGAAAGGCCTACTTGTCATTTTTAGAAAAATTTGCCTAGGTGCCCATTTGACTAGAATAAAAGTGGCCTTCATGTCCTTTAGAATGGCCTTGATACCCCTTGAAATTTTGGGGCATCCAAGGCCACTTTGCCGGTTGCCCCAAGCTGAAAGTGCCCATTTGAAAATGGCCTTGCCCCTCTCAATTCTTAATTCAAGCCCTGCTACTGACTTAATTAAAATAAGGGTCCAATTTGTAACGCTCCGTTACTTAGCCCAGACTAGGCCTAGAGATTAACTTTTTTTTAATTGTTCACTGCATGCATACTTTTGAATGTCGTTTTACGGTTCGTTTTAACACATTCCTTTTTTTTGTTGGAAATTCCTTTTTTTGGCCATAATGATTACTTTTTTTGCTTGCACAAGGTTGGCAGCTCTGTCATACAGCTATTGTTATGCCTATTGCATTTTGAGGAGTGCATTGCATGCATGAGTGATTCCATTGTTCACTTCAGCTTATGGTCAAGAGGTTTAACATTATTGTCTCAGGAGTGATCCTTTTTTTTATGAATAAAACTATTAAATATAGACTCTTTGAAAAAAAAATGGCACTTGCTGATTACAGTAAATGGCACATTAAGAGTTAAGATATTATTTTCTTTAGATACTTTTATTTTCTATAATATATAGTCTATGTGATCATACAATAACTTATCATTTGATACATATGATATTTCAACTTCATGCTTGTTTATTGCTGTGATTGATTATGAAATATTTCCTGTTTGATTTTTGTTTGTACAGAGTGATGGTACTACTGACCCCAAACTGTACGTATGGGACCCTGATCTAGACACGTTAGGTTTCTTTGATCTCAAGACAGGACATGGTGATCAAGAGGATGAACCTCTTAGTAAAGATGATGATATCACTGATGCTGAAAGGTAGGAAACAAAAACTCAATAATAATGATGATGATTATAGTAATGATTATAATGATTATATAATTATGATATTAAAATTATAACTATTATAATCATAACAGTAATGGTTTTAATGATAATGATAATCATGATAATAATCATAATGATTACAATGATCAAGATAATAAGTTATAGTAGTGATGATAACTAAAATGATAGTGTGAAGTAACTCTCATAATTGATATCTGTCTGTATTTTTCCTACCAAGGCTTTATAATGATACTACATCCTTCCAATTTTTTTCTGTCTTGAGAATTCTTCTTATTTAGACCAACCTCAATGCTTTCTTTCTTCAACATTTATAAAACATCAATTGATGAAATGTGAATGAAGAAGAAATAATCAGTAATATGAAACATTATGCTGAAAAGTTGGGTAGTGTGTGCTGCCGTTCCTGAATAAAAACCTTGTAACCTAACAAAATCACTATTTGAAAATGCAAATTGGCAACTTTTTGTTGATAATTAACTCTGTTATATCTATATTTAAGTTTTTCAAATTATGAAAATGAATATAAAATTAATGGTAATTGTCATTTTAAGAAGCTAAAGCAGATAAATCTTATTAAAACGCTTTGTACCATTGATTACTATTTATTTTTGTCAATGTTTGTTAGGGGTCGTGAGGAAGCAGCCCAGGATGTAGCTGGTCGTTATCCAATCAATATCTTCTGGGATACCCATGAATCTAAGCTTTTGGTTTGTGAAGCAAAACTATCCCATCAGGAAGAGACTACTACACCTAAGAAAACTACATCTCTACTGAGTACAATCGTCAATACACAGGTATATTCTTCACTACTAGTACTAGCAGTTCGTCAGATCATTAAATACCATCATGGCTGAACCCACATGGTCTTCCATTAATTTGGACCAATTTCTACTTATAGGTATTACATGATATAATACTTACTTGGGCTAAATGTAATTTAGTTTAATACCCAGATGGTCTAATTTTCTTTTTACTTACTTTTTCATATTTTGGCAAATGAAAATTTAGGTTCACAAACAGTTTATGTAATAATATAGACAAAGCTCAACAACCAATAGCAGTAAAGTTTGTATCTTGTATCTAGTAAATAAACATGGATGTCATAAAACATAGATCTTCCCTTTATCATTCCATTTAAAATCACATAGAATGGTTAAATATAACAAACAATATATATCTCCATGGTTACAGAATACACTGCAAACCATAATTGAGAGAAAAAAAGATTCAACTGATCAGCTGACATGGGGTAATAACTTTCTTGTTGAGCTATAGAATTGGAATGAGGGAAGTTAAGTACCGTATTAGATTATTTTGTCATTAAAATTACAACAACAAAAATTTTCCCCTTAAATTTGAGGTGGGTGGATGCTTGTTTGCTCTGTATTATTTCCATCATGGTAATGTGTAGTCAACTTTGATTAATTACATATGCTATCATTCTGCTCTCAACCAATCTTTTGCCTTGATTTCAGTAGCTTATAACAGTTTTATTCAGCCTACCATTGATAGTTAATGTTATGTTTGTTTACAGCCTGAGATGATGGTAGTATCTCTGTTTACAACCTTGGAGCATGGTGTGGTCCTACAGGATAGTTTTGGTCATGTCCAGGGGACTCTACTTGGAGTTGAAGTACCATACTTCTACTTCATCAAGAAGGTAAGCTTTAGTACGGAAGATGTTGATCATCGTGGTAGTATAGAATCGGTAAAGGAAATAATCTGTTATCTCACGATGCGGCAAACTGAAATTGCGACGTTTCGACTGCACCTGCTAGTCTTCGTCAGGCAATGAAGTGGACAAGACGTACGCAGCGATTGTCCACTTCATTGCCTGACGAGGAATATTAGGTGCAGTCGAAACGTCGCAATTTCAGTTTGCCGCATCATGAGATAACAGATTATTTCCTTTTCCGAAGGTAAGCTTTGTCATCTTCCTGGTTCGTCCAGGTGAAGGGTTTCCTACTTTCTTGTCACGTTCTTGATTTTTCCCATCAGGTAAAGCACTCAAGAATGACAAAACATAACTGTTTGCTTTGTTTTGGGGGACAGACATGTATGATTGCAGGGAAGTGAGCTCCTTGACAATATAAATATAACTACCAGTAACAATGACAAGGAAATAATAGTGAGGATGACTTGGCCTTTGTTATTTTTATTATTATTTTTTGTACACTTGTAATATCTCTGCCATCAGGGTTTAACTACCATAGTAAAATCCCTCAACAATTGATAATACATGTAGCTAAGGTTTCCATGGAAATTACTAGTGATGGCCAAGATGTCATTAATGGTTAGGTTTGTGTAACATGCCCAGTTGCTCATGGTTTGTAACAGTGAGAGCCATGTCAAGATCATTAATAGATCCACAACAGTATATCTAAGTTAGCACGTACACTGTAACATACCCAATATTGCAGAACAAGTATATTCACAGCATTGGACTGGTTTGTACACACTGTACATGCAGTGATATCTGGGAGTGTTCTATCAACATTTCTTTCCGAAAAGTCCTTTCATGAAACGCTCCCCTGGAGACCGTCTTTCATTTCTTTTAGATGTTCTTATTACTATTTCATGTTTGTATTTACTTTGCATTTGACTTTTGACCTTGTGTTTAATTTATGCCTCTTGAAGGCTGGGGATGGGAAAACAAAGAAAGGAGTTTTCGTAAGTAGTTCACCTTTTGATATTTTTATTGTTGTTTCACTGATCTAAAACATTCAATGTTGCACTTGTCTATGCACAGTGTACATTAAAACATGCTCAAATATCTCTTGTCTAATGGTATGTCATCTTTGGATGGTAACATTTGTAATGTCAAAATATGCTCTCAAAATTTTTTCATCATTCTGACATGCAATCGCATTCTTCCTTAAAATGTGCCTATATATGGTGCGGAATTATTATCATACATTAGTTTAACTGACATATCCCAGAATATGACAAATACTTGTTTCTTTTAATGTCTTTTATCCTTTTTAATTTTTTTTACATAGAATTCTTAAAAAGCTCCAACAAACTTTAATTTTCACCATTCTGTGCTCTTCTATCAAGTTTTTTTCTTAATACTTTCATCAAACACTCCTTTGAGAAATACTGTTTTGAAATTATCCATATTCTTCCATTGGAAAGGTTTGGAGTTATGTTTACAGTAAAAGAAATCCATATTGTTAATGCATTCTCTTAGTTTGCGCCAATTAAAGTTTGATAATTCATATTTTAGTTAGACAATTTATTGTATGATTATGTTTTCCAAATGGTCTATCATTAAAGCACTGATCTATAACTTTATAACACACTATTTACTCTGTATCAGTCACTATGCTTAGCACTGCTTAGAAAAAAACCCTTCCTCCTTTTAACTGCAGATGAAGATGTTTTTGACTAATATCTAATCAAGGTCCACTGTTTAAATCTTATTGTCTAATAGTCAGGAACACAATAACTTTCATGGTAATCTTCAATGCATATTGTATCACACTCTACCATAAAGTTTGTGGAAAAGAATACTTTACAAAATCTAAAGACATCCTGTTTGATTCTTTATACAAAGCTAATTCTTCGTTTTGTCGAATTCTCAAGAAATAATGTCAACTTATCAGTACTTCCTAATCCTTGATTATTTTTGTACTTTTAGTTTGTCTTTTATTCGCTTTGATGGTAGCATTAACAGTACTTCTTAATCCTTTATTAATTTTGTACTTTTAGTTTGTCTTTTATTCGCTTTGATGGTAGCATTAATATGACTGTGAAAAGAAACTAAAATCACCTCTTAAACAGGAAAAAATGATTTTGTAATGGTGTCGTGCGCTATATAAGACTAAATCCTTGTCATTTGATTGTTTGATGTTGACAGGCATGATAATTTCCCGATTAAAATCAGTTTCGATTTTTGTAATATTTTTTTTCAGATTAAAAAAAAAAAAATTATTATATTTTTTTACATGAAATCCTTTGCCCAAGAACATTCTCATGCTGGTTTTACTGCTTTTTAAAGTGAAATCAAATGATAAAACTATCATGCAGACTCAACTTGAAAACTCACTTTTGATTTCTTTGCTATGCAAGCGCTTGTAACCCTGAAAAAAAAACTCTGACTTTTGCCGAGACTTTTTTTCAGAGGGGAATATCATGCCTGTGTTGATCATTCAGCCCATTTTACGATGACGTCATCATTCGTGCAATTTTGGATCCATACGATTTTGTCCATTGCCTGCTCGCCGAGACCACTCTTTGCATTGCGCGTGTTGTATGTATGCGACAATCAACAAAACTTGATCGTACTGAATGAATTTTGAATTCAAATTTATAAATGCCAAATGACAAGAATTTATTTTTAGGTATCATATAAAACAATTAATGAATGTTCATTTGGGCAATGGACAGAATACTTCATTTAGTGAAAGATGAAATAATTGAACTATTCAGCTCAGCTACGCCTCCTTTTCATCTTTCACCTCATGAAGTATTCTGTCCATCGCACTCATATACATTCACTATTTGTATATGGAAAAGATAATATTGGGTAGATAGTAAATTAACATTCATAGTATCGTAACGATGGGGGGGGGAGGGATGGGATATATTTCAGACTTGAAGCTTGTCCCACTTTTATATAGCGCTTAATACATCGGAACGAGGTCTCTCAGTGCTTTAATAATATATTATTACCCCAGTCATCGGATTCTAGCACGCCCGCATACAATGTATGCACCTTCTCCACTCCCTGGGGAGCATTCCAATAAGAGTTCCAAGACTCAATTGCTTGGCATCCTACCAGGTACCCATTTAACACCTGGGTGGAGAGTGGCAAAGTATGGATAGATGCCTTGCCAAAGGACACTAGGCCATGGTGGGATTCAAACACACGACTCTCTGATTACAAGGCGAGAGTCACAACCGCTACACGACGACGCTTGTATGAGTCTGTCAGATAATGAAACCCAGAATTTATCCTTATTTCCATAATCAAACTCACAATATTCAAAGGAAAAGTGTAATTAAGTGTCAAACCTGACCAGCTTTCACTATCAATTGCACATAAAAGTATTTGATCATTATTTGGAGCGTTGTGGCCCAGTGGATTAGTCTTCTGACTTTGAAACAGAGGGTCGTGGGTTCCAATCCCAGCCATGGCGTAATTTTCTTCAGCAAGAAATTCATCCACATTGTGCTGCACTCAATCTAGGTGAGGTGAATGGGTACCTGGCAGGAATTTATTCCTTGAAATGCATGTGCGCTGTAATCTTAGTAATTACGGCTGCCAAGCTACAGCTGGGGTAATAATATCCAAGTCCTTTGGAAGCGCATAGAGACATTATTCATAATGTGATATGCGCTATACAAGAACTGTATATTATTATTATTATTATTTGGTGAGCATGGGGATGATATATCACGGGATTGCAGCAGTGTTTCTAGTATTTGTCTAGAATTATGTTATCTGCTTATATTGAAAATGTAGATCAATGTGATTTGTAGATTAATGTGATTTGTAGATTAGTATGACAGAAAATGAATTGTCAGAACTGTCACATAAAAAGTATGTTTGTAGATATTAAGCATAATTTTTTCAAGAGATATAAGACTCCTCAGCTGCTGAAATGTTTCTCTTGTAGTTTTCATATATTTGTCATTTTGTTTCTCTTCTTTAATAGCACAAGCTTTGAGGTAGTCTACATGGAACATTAACATTTGATCAAGATTGATGTAAAGTGTACAGACAATTGTTTCATGATATGTATAGTGCATGTTCTACCATTTACCATACAGCAATCTGTGGATGACAAATGCATAGATTCAATATTTTATTGTTTGTTCTGACTAGGTTCAGTCACATATAGTGAATGATTGTACTACCAAACCTGATCATTTACAAATAATTAGTTTCATATGCTTAGAGCTATGTTAAATTCTTTCAAACAAAATTTGAAGTGAAAGATGACAAACAGGTAAAACACATTTGTGATGTCCTACTTTTACCAGAGAGTAACAAAAAAACAATGTTGATTTTATTTTTAAGTTGTCCAACTTTCCCCCTAAAAACAAGTAATATCATGACGAAAGAGCTCCGTTTGATAACACTATACCCCTCTTCTCCAAGTACGAAAACCCTACTCACTGCCCCAGGCATGCAATTTAAGTATCAAAACACCTGTTTCTTGACCTCGGTCCGAAGATAACACAACAGCCCGAGTGCGGTCCGGGAAAACATGTCGCCATTTTTTATTCACTTACTTTCCTTATTTCGAGGTTGATTTTCTTTGTTCGAAATTGAAAATGGGCTAGCATTGAATTTCTGAATACAATATGCCTTTGAAAACGTGATTAAATATCGAATACAATAATTTAATTCCGAATGTCCTTCTACAGGCAGAGAAGACTTACGTAATAGCACAGCTGTCATTTATCATTTCGTCCTTGGCTCAACGCTCATAATCTGGCCTGTGGGGATTACCTGGCCAAGCGGGGTTGATCAGGCGGGTGTTTCATAAAGCTGTTCGTAAGTTAAGAGCGACTGGTGATCATGTCTTGCGGTAAATGGTACAATTGGCGATGATCACCAGTCGTTGTTAAAGTCGCTCTTAACTTACGAACAGCTTTATGAAATGACCCCCAGGGCTTGGAAATGATGTTTTAGATTTTCAAACGCAAAATGGGGTGAAATACCGCAGTTTGCAATCCGAACTGCGGTCCGTTCCCAAACGGGGGTAAGACGTAATGTGTTGCCATTTTTAAGATGCTATTAACTGTTGCATATGAGAAGAGGGTGAGATTAGAAGGTGAATTTGTAACAAAAAATATTAATCTGGGCAAAATTGGTATGTATTTATTTCCTGTATGTATTTGTGTATTGTGGAAGTGTTATCGCTTTAAAAAAATGTTGTATGTTTATTGTTATAGTAATGAAAGAGTTATTCGTAATCAATATATCTCTGTACACTCAAATTTGGAGGATCTCATACCCATCATGTTGTATCTAAGCTTATTATAAAGGCAAAGATCCACCCCAATAACAAGTTGAATTGAATGACAAAATGTCATACAAGCATAATTCTTAAAACTGTGTAAACATTAGATTTTGAAAAAAAAACTTTGGATTTTATATATATATGGTTTCTTTTATTTCCACAAAAGAGTTTGATCTGATAATAAAGTGATGTGCAATTTTGAAGGGATTTAGCACTTAATACTTAAAATAGCCTGTAACTCTTATATGAATTCTTGTAGCCTGGTGAGAAGATGGATGATCCTGGTCCTATATCATCATCATCTCTGATTGCTAGACAAGTGATGAGAAACTTTGCTGGTTTAGAGGATGGTGATAAGAGTGCTAGAGATGCTATGATGAACTTCAGTTATTACCTCACTATTGGTAATATGGATGAAGCATTCAAAGCCATTAAACTTATCAAGAGGTTAGTATCCTATAGTAGTATTATTATCATAATTCATTCTTTTTCAAATTGTTTTGATTTTAGCAGTTGATGATGTGAAGTAATAATGGAGAAAAATGAAGTGGTGCTATGGTTGATTTAGTAATTCTGTGGACTTTGAACCACAAGGTCTGGGGTTCCAATTCCACCACAACACTTGCGTCCTTTGGAAAGGTGTTCATATACATTTGCCACTCTCCCAGTTGTAGTAAATGTAGGAAGGAATTTCTGAAACACTTGAGTGTCCAAGCAGCAGGGATCAAGGAAGCCTTGCTAAAGCTTGGGTAATAGTATGCTGCTCTTAGAAACATCTATTAATGCTATATGCATTTAGCATATTAGTAGGAGTAAGAGTATTGAAAATGGTTGGTCAGGCATGGAATTGTTCTGCATATAACACATGATTTATGTACCATTTTCTGTCTCACTCTGATCTTTGATGATCACCCCCCCCCCCACCTCCAGTCGGCTTTGCCAAAACAAATCCTCCAAAATTTAGCATGATTAATAAAAGAGTGAATTGAGTTAATTAACGTTTCAAAATGTTTATTCAACTCACAACTCCAAGTGGATAGAATGCCTAGATCAATCTAGAGATAAACCCATAGAACTAATGTAAATGAATGATTGTATATTACAGTGAGTCAGTATGGGAGAACATGGCTAAGATGTGCGTGAAGACTAGAAGGTTGGATGTAGCCCGGGTGTGTCTTGGTAACATGGGACATGCTCGAGGAGCTAGAGCTTTAAGAGAAGCTGAGAATGAGCCAGAGCTTGATGCAAGGGTTGCTATGCTTGCTGTTCAACTTGGTCTGTTGGTAAGTTGCATTCAAATTCAATTATAATGATAATATGGTAACTTCAACCTGCCTCGCATTAAGCGATGAATTGGATTCTAATAGAATTTGCAATAAGATTTGGTAAATTAAGTTTGAAATTGTAATTTGTAGCTGACTGGGTATAGACTGGTCATTGGAATAGAATAATGACAATTTCTTTCATTTTGTAGCATTCATGTATGGGGTCAAATAGGATACCAGTTACAGGACAGCTGCAACCGAAATGACATAACTGCTTTTCCTTGCCTTTTTTGCCATTGTCTAGAAAGAATTAACCTTGCAAATATTGTATAAAACATCTTATCGCAATTTTTCAAAAATCCAATCTCTTCCAATCACTCAATGTGAGGTGAGGTTCATAAAATCCAAAAAAAGTCTTAATCTATGAATTCCTATATTATGGTATATTAAAGTCATTTTAGTATTTTTAGCTATAACTGCACGTTTTTTTTTTTTTACACATTTCTATGAATAAGATATGATAATTTACCAGGATTCTCACTGTTGTTTTGAACCAAAACAAGATTTATCTGTATGCCCCTAGTAAATTAAGTTAGTGGATTACATGTACAACTGTATGTCCTTCTTCCATGTTCAAAGAGCCTTGTCATACAGTAAATTTCATTTAGATTATGGTCATATTGTTTATGTCTGGAAAGCTTGCATTGAATCTGTATTTACAGTACAAGTAGCTGAAAATTGTTGAAACTGGAAGTGAATGTAATTTGAGCGTTATATTTGTTCTTTTTAAGGATGATGCTGAGAGACTGTACAAGAACTGTGGGCGTTATGATCTTCTTAATGCATTCTACCAAGCTAGTGGACAGTGGGGAAAGGTATACAAAAGTCAATCTAGATAACATGATACTCTTATAAATACCAAGGATGCATGATCACAAACTGTTCTTGAAATGAAAAAATTATTCAATTGCGTGTTATAGTCTTGTTATCATTACCAGTATAGCAGAAGGGCATTAGCTCAGATGTTCGATATGCCAAATTCATGATAGCACTTATCACAGAACACCATATGCTTTAGTTAATTTCCTTCATGGAGTAAAATATTTGTTTTTGTAAGAATGTTTGCGTGGTTGAAAAAGTATTTTCCAACCACACAAACATTCTTACACAAACAAATATTTAAATATTTTACTACTATTGCATCATAATGCAATGTCTGACAACTTCTACTCTATTTCAATTTTTTAAAATAAGTAAAAAAAATATGTTTCCTTTATACCTAATTTTAAGTATGGGAGTATTAAAGTATGAAAGTATAATAGTTATTTGAAAATACTTTTATCCCAATATGCTTTTAATAGTTCCTCTGCAAGAAAGCAATTATATTATACTTTCTGCATGACAATGAAAACACTCTTTTGATTTGCCATGATCCATTGATTAATTTGTTACTTTGTTTGGTTAGGCTATGGAGACTGCCGAACTGAATGATCGTATTCATTTACGAACCACCTACTATCACTACGCTAAACATCTAGAAGCAAAGGGTGACATCAATGGAGCTATTCCAAAGTATGTATCATGTTTATCAAAATGTAGAGTTTTTATGATAAAATTTTTTTGTCCTCTTTCAAAATTGTCTTCTGTCCCAAGTTGAAATGTGATTGACTGACCACTAATTGATATTCAGTATGATAAATCACAAATGTTTCCATCGGATCTTTAGGAAGACCAAAAGTCAACCATATTTTTCATTGATTTTTAAGTCCAAATTCCAATACATTTATCTTATTGTTAATCTTAGTTTCTATTACTATTATACATTTCATTTGAGTGTAGCCCTATCATTTTCAAATTGCCTGTAAACTACCATTACATGTTTTATTATAATTATTATTTCTTTATCAGTTACCAACTTAACATTTGCAGTTAGCATTTAGTTAAAGAGAGAGGTATTTGAATTATTAATTAAGCCTTACAGAGATTTGCATTTTGCCCTTCTTGTGCTATATGTTCCTATTAGTTTCCGTTTTCAAACTTTGTTTGATTTTGCCTTCTGTTCATTGTTGCATATTGCTGTAAAGAGTGTGAATAAAAAAGCTTCAGCATATGCGTATCTATACATTGACTCTTTTATTACTTTGACACTGTTTACTATCCCCAGCTATGAGAAATCTGATACACATCGGTTTGAGGTTCCAAGAATGCTGTTTGATGAGCCTCAGGCTTTAGAAGCGTATATTATGAAGACAAAAGACAGGTTTGTAATACAAATATTACTTCTTCTTTGGTCTCAATGTCACTATCAATTATAGTGATGATGGTGATGATGGTGATGATGGTGATGATGGTGATGATGATGATGATGATGGTGATGGTGGTGGCAATGATGATGGCGGTGGTGATGATGATGATGGTGATGATGATGATGATGATGATGATGATGATGATGATGATGATGATGATGATGATGATGATGGTGATGATGATGATGGGGGTGATGATGCATGATGGTGATGATGATGATGATACTAATGGTAGTGATAATGGTGATGGTTATGGTGGTAATAATGTTGGATGTAATTATGATATCTATGATGATAATGACAATGATAATTTTGATTTGTAATGAATTTGTGATTCAATTAATGATATTATTTATGTTTGTAGAGCATTGAGGAAATGGTGGGCCCAGTACATGGAGAGTACAGGAGAGATGGAGACAGCTCTACAGTTCTATGAAGCAGCTCAGGATTACCTATCTCTAGTCAGGGTCTACTGTTACTGTGGTAACATTGACAAGGTATATCATCCCCTGACGCTGGAGTCTTTTTTTAAACGTCTTTATAATGTAATCATTTGAATCACTGAGTGTCTGCATGATTGTGCATTTGTACGATATTCTATGCACTAGTATGTAATCATATTAATATTGATATTGTAAATTTAATGTGTTTGAAATGCTGAATAACTGATAAATAAAATGAAGTGACCTAATTGAACTTTTGGTAAAGTATTTCATAGTACAGTGATTGTCTAGTTTTGATTTGATTTGATTTATTTATTTCCACATTCCAACAACAAAAGTATATAAAAAAAATCATTTTTTCTTAGCATAACATAACAATAAGCAAATTATATAATTAATAACATATGCATATATACAATCTAACAATCTAATTGAAATATATTTATACCTGATAAATTTCTTTTTTTTTAAATTATTAAAACAAATAGCAGAAAAAAATTATATATATATCGACATAATACATTTTGAAATGTGGGAGACCTTCATCTTAAGCTTAGAGCTTGAAATTGATAAAGGCCTTAAAAGGAAAGGGGAAGGAAAATCAGACAAACAGTGCAATAGTTCTGCCTATAAATATAAATTCATGTGAGAGATGGGTCTCTAGAAAATGTTTCAAACTGCAGTGATAAAATTCTTGAAAGTTTCATTAAATTCATCTCTGCACATTTAGTCTAGAATACTACCATTTTCCTTATACGATAATGATAATAAGAGAGGGTGTATAGCATGTATAGAAATTGATACTATGCTTGAATCCAGGACATATAGCATGTGCTCATGGATCATTTGTTACATAATATTTTCACGCATTAGTGCAATTTAAGAGTTTTTGTTATTTTTATCATATAGGCTGCTGAGATTGCTAATGAAACGGGTGATCGAGCAGCTTGTTATCATCTAGCTAGACAGCATGAAAATCAGGTAAGTATACACAACTGGTTCTTGATTATGAATTAATCCTAGTAAGACCAGATGGATACTCAAATCCCCCTAGACAGTTTCATGAAGCTTTTGATGCACTTGTTTGTTTGTTTTTTGGTTTGCACATCTTATAGACCAGTGGCCCGTGTCATAAAACTTGTTATAATAAACAATAACAGTTAAAAGCTACTGAATTAGTTCAATATGATTGGTTGATGGTAAATTTGTTATTGAAATTTTGCATTTTTTATTGAAATTTTGCATTTTTTATTGAAATTATGTGCATTTGTTATTATAACGAGTCTTTATGAAACGAGGCCCAGATTTGTGATGACAGAATGCGCAGTCCAGGAGATAAGCAATATCTTTTGGGAAATGTAAGTAGATTTGCTCAAAATGAGCCCAAAATGATATCATTATCCCTACTTTCAGCACTTGTTCGCCAAAGTCATCATTAACAGCACTAGAATTCAAACAGGCGTCTACCATAAACTGTAATTCTATTACCACTCAGAAAAATGGAATGTAACATTTATTTTCAGCAACTTATTTTTATTGAAACCTACTACACTATTCTTCTTCGCCATGGAAACCTTCAGAAGTTATATCATTCGTCTCTACGGGGAGCAGACGTTCCAGCACACCAGAAGACTACAGCGGAACAGGATCAAGGAAGCCAGATTTGTCAACCATCTCACCTTTCTCAAAAGGTGCAGGGATTCAGGGGTTATCCCCCGCGGATTGGTGCTCCATGCACCTGTCCGTTCCAGACGAGCGGAGCAGGTTCTTAGACATGCTTCTGAGAGTCTCATCAGAGAGAGGATCAGACACGTCCATAACCAGCTCAGACAACTTCAACCTTGTGTTGAAACATCGGAAGAATACCTAAAGTCAAAGCTCTCGAGCAATGATTGGGGTAAAATCGATCGTTTCATCAAATCTTCCAGCCACTTCGTTTTCGAGACAACTAAGTCCAAACAAGTGAGGAAGTTTGAGAAACTGATCCGTCCTTCCCGTTTCAACAAACACCAGCCGAGACACAACCGCCAGCCGAGACACAACCGCCAGCCTAGACACAATTTGCATCCTAGCAAAACTGTTGTCAACCTCAGTCAACGTCAGTTGTCTGAGAATGAACATCAGGTCCTCTCATTGGGACTTAATTTTGCTATGGCTCCTAAGCAAGTAAACCGAAAAGAATTCATCCAGAAGATTGAACCCAGCCTCAGACATCTTACTCGGTCTCAATCAGACACAGTACGTATCCAAATCTCACAAGTACTGACTTCGGTTAACCCACCTCGGCCCAACCTCACCAAAGCCGAGAAGTCAGGCCTTGCTAGTCTCCGAGAGGATAACTCCATTCATATTCTCAAGGCAGACAAGGGTAATGCTACTGTTGTGATGGACAGATTGGATTATGAGACCAAGGTTCAAAGACTACTGGATTCGGGGACCTATAGGAAACTTCCTAGAGACCCCACACCGGCCATCGAACGTAGGGTTAATGATAAGCTCCTCTCTCTCCAGAGGAAGGATGTCTTGTCTAGACCCATTTACCGACAACTCCGGAGCTCGTCTGGTCTATGTCCCATAATCTTTGGGCAACTGAAGATTCATAAACCAGACACTCCACTCAGACCTATTGTGTCTACTAGAGGATCTCCCACGTACGCACTGGCTCAGCATTTGACTTACATCTTACAGCCTCTTGTTGGTCAGGGCGTGCATCACGTGAGAAACTCTAAACATTTCGTTGAGCAGATCTGTCAGATGAACGTCTCTAACAATGACCTCCTCATCAGCTTTGATGTTGAGTCATTATTCACAAGTGTACCAGTTAAGGATGCTTGCGCCATCATCCTTGAGAGATTGAAATTTGACAGAACTCTCCCTGACAGGACACAGTTTTCTCCTCTAGAGATCCATGACCTGCTTGAGATGTGCCTCAATTCCACCTCTTTCAGATGGAGAGACACATTCTACAGGCAAACCGAAGGGGCTGCCATGGGGTCTCCCCTGTCCCCAGTGGTAGCCAACATGTTCATGGAACATTTCGAGGAGACGGCTCTCCAGTCAGCAACCCACAAACCCAAAGTGTGACTTAGATATGTGGACGACACTTTTGTGGTTTGGCAACACAGTGCTGAGGAAACTAGCAATTTCTTACAGCACCTCAACTCTCAACACGAGTGTATCAAGTTCACCATGGAAATGGAGAATGAGGGGTCTATCCCCTTTCTTGATACAAAGATTACGAGGACGGCACAGGGATCCCTATCCCATCAGGTTTATCGGAAACCTACTCACACTTATCGGTACTTGAACTATCGTTCATTCCACCACCCATCAGTGCTGAGATCCATCAACAAGACGTTAGTCAAACGAGCGCATGAGGTTAGTGACCAGATCCACCTGAGAGGTGAGCTTGAGCATATCAAACGTGTTTTGAAATGTAACAACTACCCCTCACATAAGATCTGCACTGAGCTTCCCCCCTCGCGGAACCCTCGTGTAGGACAACCCAAGGCGAGAGTCGTTCTTCCATATCTGGGAGCAGCCTCTCACAAAATTCAGAGGATTTTGAGAGAAGCCGACATTGAGGTTCGTCATAGTTCCTCAAATAAGCTTCAATCTGCCCTCACTACACATAAGGACAAGCGCAACTCCAAGGACCTCCCTGGAGTTTACCGAATTCCTTGTGAATGCGGTAAAGTTTATATCGGAGAGACGGGTCGTTCCTTCAACACTCGGATTAAGGAACACAAGGCCCATGGTAGGAGAGACGAGAGGGAAAAATCTGCAATCATCGATCATGCCCATACGCATGATCACCGGATTCTTTGGGATGAGAGTAGACTGGTCACCCGTGTCCCCTACTGGTATCAACGGAGAGTCAGAGAAGCGTTGGAGATTGAGGAACATAACACTGTTCCTCAAGACAGCGGCCTCCAACTCAGCAATACCTGGCTTACCGTTCTAGACAAAGAGGCTAATTTGCCTAATTAGCCTACCCGGACGTTCCACACACGTGTGAGCACTGCAGTGTATGGGCGGAAGTGGTGACTTTTGTCATTCATGCTAATCCTAGCGGGAATGATAACTGACAGCAATTTCCGGTCGTCGCTGGTTTTGCGCGCCCAATTTGTGTGTTGTCACCCACGTCCGCATATGTGGATGTCATGTGACCTATTTAGCCAATCAGAGACATGTACCCTGCAAGATACCGTGCATACGGCACTTCGACAGAGTATATAAGGCCTGCTTTTACAAACTTTGCTCATTCTCCTGAGGACGACAAGAACACACTTGTCGAAACGTCGAGATTGGGTGGTCCTTTTCAGGACCAACATATGCCCAAGAAAGATACATGGTGTACCGTGAAACCTACTACACTATTCTTCTTCGCCATGGAAACCTTCAGAAATTATAACTTATTTTCAGCCATTCATATGCTTACATTCCTATCCTTGATTTTGATTTTAGATGTTAAAATATAACAATTCATTTTTCCCTTTGATCTCAGTTCATTGAGTTGCCTGACATTGAATGTATAATAAATTTTTCTTAACTTTTCATTGCTGTATTAGCAGGATAACATCAAAGAGGCCATTCATTTCTTCACTAGAGCTCAATCATACAGTCAGGCCATTAGATTATGCAAGGTGAGATATTTTTCAATCTGAATTTCAAAATAATGTCAAGATCATACATGCATACTGTTCTATCATTCTGGAACTTTTCATCTTCTTTTGGATGAAATATGTTTATTGTTTATGAAAAACTCACAGAACATATACTATTATTTAGAATGTGGATATTATTGTTGGTATTTATTTGTAAAAAAAAATAGGCATGTAACTTAAAAGAGGAAAAGGCTGATAGAGACTGAAGGTCTTTAAAACTACTGTGGAAAACTTTGAAATGTAATATCTTGCAGCTTTATGATTTTTTTTTAATGTTATATTGTAATTCATCACACGTTGCACTGTGAGACTGATAATTTCCAATGTTACCCTCCAATCAATATTTGTATACTATCACTGATTTCTTACAGGAACATGACATGGAAGATCAACTAATGAACCTAGCTTTGATGAGTACGAAGGAAGATATGATAGAAGCAGCTCGTTACTATGAAAATAACCGCAATACTCATGATAAAGCTGTCATGCTTTTCCACAAGGTAATACATATTCTGCACTGAATTCATGCTGAAAACAGCCCATTTCCTTAAAAATTATATTCATACTCTTGATAGCGTTGCAGTCTTCCACTTTTCTCAATGCCATAATGTGTATTCTTCATTCATTAGGTAATGACTACAATGCTATTTCACCAAATAATCCAAAGATACAGATTCAATAACTGTAATTTGATTAAAACAGTTGCTATACAGTAAAAACCAAAACAAAATGCACAAATATTAGCAATTTTGATTTAAGACATGAAATTCACATGAATTTATTTACTTGACTTTATTCCAGTTCCATTGGCAACCACAATGCTAACTTCCTATACATAGGAAGTCAGCATTGTGGTTGCATACAGTAGTTGCCAAATTTGCATCTGCTGCTGCACAGTGGCATCTTGGCCCACAATCAATTGGGCAAAAATAATTTTCAGAGTATTTTTGTTTTATTTCATTTCGAATAATAAAATATGGATTTTCATTTTTTTTTTCATTTTCATGCAATCACTGTGAATATCCGATGTGTGAAGAAGTTGACTAGTTTTATGTTTTTACCTTATATCTAGGGAGGTCATTTCTCTAAGGCCCTTGAGCTAGCCTTTGAAAGCCAGCAGTTTGGTGCCTTACAGCTCATCTCAGAAGACCTTGATGAAAGAACTGATCCAGTTCTTCTCAATCGATGTGCACAGTTCTTTATGGAACATGGACAGTATGACAAGGCTGTTGATTTACTTGTTGTAGCTGGAAAGGTGCGTACATTCATTGATTTTACACACTGATTGTATTGCTTTAGACAGACAAAGTTATCAAAATAACTCTCATTGGCAATATTCAGAGTAACAATTATGATCATTTACAAAACAGATGTATTCCTGCTACATACATGTAGCTTGAAGAGCTTTTTGAACACTTGTGAGATATTCAAGGACCCTAAACTTTACTGCAATCAATATTAGTGTTTTAATACTGCCTTTCTCTAAAATGAAGCAATTGTGAGAGTATACCAGTATTGGTAGGTCCATTTTTAACATGATAGCTAGATCTGAGCTAAATTTGTGATTTATTCTTAATTAGACTTGAACATTCTCTGACACACTAAAAGTGAAATGTTAAATCAACAATTGAAAGGTTGGAGGAGTGACAAACTTTTCCAAAGGTTGTATCCAACGGTTGTATCCAACCTTGCATTAGGCTGAACTTAACAACATGTTGGATCAAACTAATTAAAGTGGTAAATTTGGAAAAGGTCACTCCTCAAACCTTCCAATTGCTCAATAACCTTTCAGTTTTTAGTGTGTATACACTCACTCTAAGACTTTTGAATATTTGACAGATATACCATCCTCATTGGTTTTAATGATTTTCTATTCGTGTAGAATAATCTCATTGAATGATTTAAAAGTATCTCCACTGCAGTCATTAATGTAAGAGTAATGATTGGAGTCCGTGGTATTCCAAAGATTGATGAGGTGAAATTAACCTTATGACCTAAAAGATTTATTTTTCTTTACCTTGAGGTATAGTGATAAATCTAAAATCTATTACGATTTTTTTTTGTTTACCTTGAGTTACAGTGACGTTATGTATATTTCTGGCTTGCACCTAAATTAGATGAGAGATGTCTAGCATAATGAACATCATAAAGTGCTTAGCTGAGAAGGTGTCATTTGTGATTGATATTTAACCCTTTTCTGATTCCTGTTTTTTCTACCAGTATTTTGAGGCATTAGAGCTCTGTCAGGATCACAATGTGAACATCACAGAACGCTTAGCTGAGAAGATGACATTGTCTAAGGATGATAGCCAAGGTGATATGAGACTCAAACTATTAGAGAAGGTGGCTGATCTATGTTTCCTACAGGGATCATATCACCTAGCAACCAAGAAATATACTCAAGCTGGTAACAAGGTCAAGGTCAGTATCAAGGTCACCATCAATGCCATAACAATCATGGGTGAAAGACTGGGGGAGACCATTGAATCGTCTAAAGATGAACTTTGGCACCTTTATTAAACTATTTACCATTAATCATTGTTACCACTCCAACTTACCATCGTAGAAGTTCATATTATTCTTATTATGGTAATTTATTCTTGAATTATTTCAGTAAAATTTGTGCAAGTCAAACTTAGTTGCAACTAAACACAGCTCCAAAAAATCAAATGCAACTTGATTTTGGACAAAGTAGAAGCATGCATAAGGGATAAAGGATTTATACATTTACTTTCAGTTATGGCTAAACTCTTTGTACATCAGGCTCTTGATTGCTGTCAATAGGGAGGACTATAGCGAGCCGAAATCCTGGAAGCTGGGAGTGCAAATGTGGCGCAAAAGCCAAAAAAAGCAAAACCATTTGGAAATGAAACATCAATTGCCTACCGTACATTTAGGGGATGAAAACATAACCCATGAAATTTAATGGCAAAGTAGGTAACAAGCAGTAACTTAGTGGTTTACTAAACCTTCTGATTTGCTGAAACTCAGACGTTGATTACAGCTTCATCCAGTTTTCTAAGCTTGGATGATGTTATTCGCGCACAGTGAGACCAAACGTCAAAACCCTGTTACACAAGCCACAGATTTTGGGCAATGAATGAGAATCTCACCACAGATTACTTCTTGCATGTGCAGAGCTCCCAAAATCCACTAATCTCGTACGTTGAGGTAAATGGCAAGCGAATTGAAAAGTCTTAATCATATGCATACAAGCCCAATGTTCGGTTTACAAGACTTAAATTACCCTTTTGTCTCCTTCAGGCCATGCGAGCACTCCTGAAATCAGGGGACACTGAAAAAATAATCTTCTTTGCTGGTGTGTCGCGTCAGAAAGAGATCTATGTCATGGCTGCTAATTATCTTCAATCCTTGGATTGGAGGAAAGATCCTGAGATCATGAAGAATATTATTGGTTTCTATACCAAAGGAAGAGCCCTAGACTCACTGGCTGGCTTCTATGATGCTTGTGCACAGGTAAGCTATGTTCTTATTATTACATTGGTACCATGAAAGGAGGTACTCTGCAGGATACTAATTCAGTTCAATTTAAAGTCTATGGATATGAATCCTGAAATTCTTGGTTTTATCAAAATAAAACAATTAAAAATAAACATAACATAATGATAGGTCAAAACTAATGTAGAACTCAAGTTTATTCCACTATCACCGTAGTATGGAATAGTCACAAAATTTGTCAAGGGAGGGGGGAGTCAATTTTACCCCCACCCCCTGTTAAATAAGGTTTTAAGACCACCTGCTCATTAAGGCTCCGTAACACAAAGATTAGCGTCAATCGTTAAATGAACTGACCTATCAATATCAATGTTATATGCGCATTTGGTTTAAAATTCTGACCAGGAACCAATCAGTGTGGTTCTTTCATATTTGCAATTCATCGTAAACCTTTGTGTTACGGAGCCCAGAACTATTCTTGTCTCCCTTGTGTGGTCTGTATTGCATTAATGAATTATGAATGATTTTGTTCTGATTTATAGGTTGAGATTGATGAATATCAGAACTATGACAAAGCCCTTGGAGCTTTGACAGAGGCATATAAATGTCTTAGCAAGGCTAAAGTCAAGAATCAGACACAGATTGAAGAGAAACTAGGAGCTCTTAAACATCGGATCAGTCTTGTCAAGAAGTTTGTCCAAGCAAGAAGGTATGATCTGCAGAAAATCTGTTGCACAAAGAGTTGCATTTAATCTTATAAGTTGCAGTTGATTGCAATTATTTCTGCAACCGACCCCTTATAATTCTTTCAACTGTGATATATAGTCCAATAATTATGCGATAGTTATTTTACATTTCAAGGATCACCTGTCTATACAGGCCAATTCTTTCCTCAATTATTGTATAAGAGCATGAAATGAAAGAAACCTGTGCAAAAGACTGCATGACTACAACTATCATTTTCAGTGTCTGCCCCGAGAAGTCCTCAGAAGTTTTACTGTAAAAGTAGCATAGTAAATGACAAGGTAGTGTTAGGAGACAAATGAATTATGCAATGTAAATAATGGCCAAAATGTGTTTTCCAAGAATTAAACTCTCAAATAGGGGAAATCAAGTTCGGTGTTGGTGTTTGGTCAGTTTTGATATTGTCAAGCAAAGTACCAAAACAAAAATGTATAGTCTGGTCTTAGGACAAGTCTCACTAGCTGTTGAGTTACATATAATGTGATTTGGATCAGTTTTGTTGATTCAGAAAAGAAAAGGAGCTATGAAAGGCAATCTAGATTGTGCCTCTGACACTGACACCGACACTGAACTTGAAATAACCCAACGACGTATCTCTGTATTGATATATTTCAGAGCGTATGATGAGGAGCCAGAAGAATCAATGCGTCAGTGTCAGGTCTTACTTGAAGAAACAGAATTAGACAGCGCTATTAGGATTGGTGATGTGTATGGTATGATGGTAGAACATTATGCTAGACAAGAGAACTATAAGAAGGTATGCTTATTGTGCCATGAATGTAAATGTTTGTAACAATTGTTGTAGATATTCATGATTTTATATTTCTTCTTTCATTCTGGATAGGCAATACAAACATGTCCTGTCAACACGCTTTGACAATTTATTTTCTATTGTTTGAAATGAAATAATCTGAAAATTCACTTTGCCCAATTGATCGTGTGGCCGGCAGCCGCCGTGCACTGCCAGATCGACATAGCCCTAGCCCTTGAATTGTTGAATGCCAAACAGGGTAGCAGCAACTCCAATATTTTAACGTCTTTTGATCTGAGGCGGACGGGGTTTGAACCTTCAACCTCCTGGGTGTGAAACGAACGCTCAACCAATGTGATGAAAGAGTATGAATATTAAGTAATAATGATTGAAGTCTAAACTTTCAAAAGGAACGGAAATAATGTTAATCTCTTTCTCTCATCTGTTTATTTCTCTTTTCGTTCCTACCTCTACTCTCTCTCTCTTCCTGTTCTCTTTCAGGCCTATGCATTTATGGAGGAGATGCGATCAAGGATAGCTACTGTCAACATGGCCTACTACATCAACATCCGCACCATTGAGGCTGTACACAGAGCCCTTGACATACCCCTTGGGCGTGGCACAGGGGCGGAGAAGAAGGGTGTGGTCATGGGTGATGATCTCGGTCAGGATGAGGATGACGGAGAGGAGGTAGAAGAAGATGTTCAGGAGGATTATAACGAGGATGAGGCTTACTGCTGATCATGCCTGTAACCCGTCAATCACTGACTTTCTGTATTCCCCATAGACTTTATACAGGGACAGCCTGATTCTCGTAGGTATTGGGTTAATCCATTGACTATTGAATTCTGTATTCCCCATAGACTTTATTCAGGAACAGCCTGATTCTTGTAGGTATTGGGTTAATCCATGGACTACTGAATTCTGTATTCCCCATAGACTTTATACAGGGACAGCCTGATTCTCGTAGGTATTGGGTTAATCCATTGACTACTGAATTCTGTATTCCCCATAGACTTTATACATAGACAGCCTGATTCTTGTAGGTATTGGGTTAATCCATTGACTACTGAATTCTGTATTCCCCATAGACTTTATACATAGACAGCCTGATTCTTGTAGGTATTGGGTTAATCCATTGACTACTGAATTCTGTATTCCCCATAGACTTTATACAGGGACAGCCTTATTCTTGTAGGTATTGGGTTAATCCATGGACTACTGAATTCTGTATTCCCCATAGACTTTATACAGGGACAGCCTTATTCTTGTAGGTATTGGGTTAATCCATTGACTACTAAATTTTGTATTCCCCATAGACAGCCTGATTCTTGAATTGAATTAATATCTCATTGTCAAGTACATTCATATGAAATATTTCATCACACTCTAAAAATAATCAATTGGTAATTATTTTTTTGCTACAATTAAAGAAACATGTGTTTCATATTGACAATGCCACGTGGGTAATGTTATCCATTGACAACATTTTTGGAGATTTAGTCCTTATTGTCATTTAATGTTGAGACATTTTTAATTCTCAATTGATTTCTTTTGAAATGTTTGAAAAGTTGCCAACATGTATATAGTGTGAAGCAAATTGTAATGTGCTTTGTACACACAAGGTAAATGAGCTATATCAGATACTCAATGGATGACTGGATAGATTTTTAAAATTTTATTTCATCCAAACTCTTTCATTACAATGATTTCCATCTGAGATCCATAACATACTAGTATTTTACCCATGGTAATAATAATAATAATAGGCATTTATATAGCGCCATCTATCTAGAAATACATTGTTTATTATTATTACCCCGGCTAATGTAATAACAGGGAATGTAATGTACTAACAGGGAAATTGTGCCATTTTCACAGAATAATAATTACCTGTAACATTCATTCTTTTGGAATAAAACCAGTATCCTGCTGTGGCATTCAAACCTTAGCAAAAGTTAATTGTTCAGAATAAACAAGGATCCAAAAACACATGGTTGACATGTAACACTGTATCCACTAGGAGTGACTTTCCTGTGATGATATATAGGCCCAGTTATTTCATTGATCATGGTTGCCAAAATACTAAATTGATTATGGCTACTATAGCTATACTGTAAACATGTAGACATTGTGGACAGTGTTTTTCACGATGAAATCTTCTTGCATACCTTGAGTTTTAGTACTTTATGTAAAAATGACTTTAGAATTGCAGCAGCTTTATTATTGACCTTAATTCATATGATCATAATATATCATTGAAAAGTATTTGCATCTAATAATCGGTATTGTCTTTATAGTGGTCAGCGACAATTTGATTCAAATTCTCCAACCAGTGCTCACTGCTAAACCACACATATCTGTCCAAGGCTATTTCCTCACTCGTTGTCAGTAATCCAGGTTTTAAACCTGGTATAGGCCATGACTAGGAGGTTTGCTGGAATCATCTCACACTCAGAGAGATCACCCTGACCCCTCCCTCCACTTTACTCTATTCGTTGTATCATCCCCCCCCCCCCCTCAACCCAACCCTCTTGCTCTCCTCCATCACTTTGCTGTTTCCATGTCATTTTCAGTTGTCCTCTTCCTCTCTGACCAGCCACTTTGAAATCAGTGGTAAAGTGATAAAGAAAAACATACAATTTTAACCTACAAACATGCAATGGTGGTTTAAGCAAGATATATTTTCTGTTTTACTTTAAGCCCTGAAAATGACTAGTTTTACATCAGTCATGTCCTTGATTACAATTGATTTAATCAATTATATATTCATCATATCGTTGATTATAATTGATTTTATTAACAATGATTAAAAAATTGTCAGGCTTCAGCTGTTGGTGTATGCAGTGTATGATACAAGAGGGGTTCTAGTTCTGTGTATCTTCATTTTCTCCCTGAACACAAATAAATTAAATGTGATTTTGTAAAATAAGAATTCTTTATGTGAATAATCAATCACCTTGCTTTGTATTCTGGTGTATATATATTTTTGTATTTTTTTGTAGTACTAAATATTGTGGAATATATTTGTAAAAAGTTTTCAGAGATATTGATTAATATCTGTATATTGAATTTATTATTATTATAGATATGCTGTGATTAATTTATTTGTAGTCTTTTTTGTGTCATTGCTCAAAGTTTTAGTCAAAGCTTACCATTTTCTTTTTCCTCTGTCTTTTAAACGTAATAGGCACATGTCTGTACATTAAGTTATTTGCTTTTCAAATAGAAGTTAAAACAAAATAAATATGTAACAACTTTGTGTAGTTGTTTTTTAAATACATTTAAGTGTAACTTTGAGCAGCACTTGTTAAAGCCATTAAATCAATTGGTACCTGGAATCACAACTCACATTGGTACGTATGGTGACACAAAATTTCTCTAATCTAATGTAAGATTGAAATGATGATGTTATCTAAATAATTGAGAAAAGTTAAAAGATTTTGCTATTTTTTCCAAGAATGTTGATGTGTCTCATTTGGATTTGACATCACAAAATGCAGTTCTCTAAATGCATGATAATGTCTAAGGACAAGTTCAATTGTTTACATTTTAATCCACCAATGATATATGAGACTGAATATGTTGATGTTTAGTATGTACTAAGGGTCAATGATCATTGAGCTCTATAATAGAAAAGTGTAATATTATATAAATGATATTTGATTTTGTATCGTAGTTCTTTAATACTTTGTCATTAGCAAAACTCTGAGAAAGGGGGGTGAGAGAGAGGCAGACAGAAAGAAGGGGGAGAGAGAGAGTGACCGCAGACCAAAAAAGAAAGAGGGAAAAAAGGGAAAGAGGTGAGATGGAGACACAGAAAGAAGAGAAGAGAGAGAGAGAGATCAGAGGAAGGGATCAGAGGAAGCAGGCAGTAAGCAAAGGGAAATGGGAGAGAGAGAGGGCCGGAATCGAGATGGAGATGTAGTACGAAGGGGTTAGGGAGGGAGAGAGAGCGTTAGAATATTGAACATACAATTTAACTCCAGTAAGTGAATATCGTAATAGCTCCACTCATACCTTTGCATTGTATATTACTAGGCATTAATTCAACATTATCTCATCTGTATTGAGCCAAAATGGTCTTATCATATGGTTTTTCTTACTGCTTCTCCTACCTGGATGGATGTCTCATTATTTACTGTTAATAGATGCCAAGCCAACATGGCATGGGCTTTATGCAAGAGAGAAATGTTTTTGATTTGTGATGTCATATATGCGACCATCCAGCTTCCCCATATATCGTGTAGTAAAAAAGTCAATGAAATGTCCTTTTCAGTCAAAAAATTATAATGGTTTTATTGAACCTTCAGTGTACTGAATCGACAAATTATTTCACACCCGAGGGGGCGTTTTATGAAAGGACTTGTCGGACGTTTTATCCGACAAGTCCCATTTTATCCGACAGTTACCATAGGAACAGTGCCTCTCAGCCAATCAAAATCATGGAAAGATATCAGATCTGACAACTTGTCGGGTGAAAATATTGATAAAAGATTTATTTTTTAACATCATGAACCATTAGAAAATTGAAATCTATGCATTGTATATTTGGGGCAGCTGCTCGTATATGTCATCCCGTCTTTGACGGATTTTCTTAAACCTTCACCCATTTTTTTTTTTTTGGGGGGGGATATATGGGGGGTAATTTTAAGACAAACTTTTCTTTAGGGTGAATTTCCTTAAAAAGTACGTTCATCATCGGCCTGGCACCCCTCCCCCACCCCAGCAAAGAATATTGAAGAGGTGGAAGAGCTTAGCCCCCCTCCCCTTCCCCTGAGAATCGAACCCCAGACTTTCTGTCGGCTCAGAAGCAACACACTTTCAAAGTTTCAGCCAAGGACTTCCACCGCACGTGCACAGTGAACGTGTATCGCATCGATCTCGTCTGTTGATCAGATGCATCGCACGCACTGGGTCGAGTGGGTCCAAAACTGCAACTACGGCCGGCTGCTAGGTTTCTCAATCAAAGTCCCGTATATAACCTACTATCTATAGCCTAGGTGGCATTCATTTGATGAAATAGAGAGTTAAGAGAAGCAAGAAAATGGTGAATCCCGACAGTTTTTTGTTTAAATACGGTTTGTCAGCTTGTGCTGCGACAGTAGCAGAAACAGGTGAGCGGAGCTGAGAGAGAACGGAGCCTCTGTTGCGAATTGCGCTCCCCCGGAGCTTGGGGGAGATCGAGGAATGAGTTTCCGATCTCTGTGATATAGATTTTTAGTGCTGGATTTGTGTTTTGTAGTAACTTGTTAGATGTAATCTTTATTATTCACTTCAAATGAAATTTATACATACGTAATGTAGAAAATATAGAAAATAATTTAAGCAATGAATTGCAGCTGTGAATACACTAGACCCCAGAGTAGACTAGTCAAATTGTACTATCAGCTAGGAGTAGGACAGATGCAACAACTGACTTAAAAGTTTTATATTGTTTTACTAAAAAGTTTTTTAATGAAAGAAAATGATAGGGGTCTACATCATACTCATAGTGACATAAACATAACAACTAAGCAGACTGAATGAATGAATGTATTATGATGCTTCTCCCGTGATCCCGCCCCAGGATCCCCCCAACAAGGCTACAATACATCATCATCATCTTGTACCGTATGGCAGTGTATCCTATTGCCGGACACCTTTATTTCAGTGCTTTAAAAATGACAACTAGAGGAAATACAATCAAGAAAAATTCGCACTTGCTATTCCAAATATTATGAAAATTATTAATATGATAAAATTATTTTATATTTACCAACCATTTTCTTTGCATCGCACTTGCCGCATACCCCTCCACGAAAAACAATTATTTTCGTGCGCGACAAATTACATCATGATTCCGGACGCGCGCCGGACGGGTAAAGATATCCTTTGATTATAATGATGTAAGAATAAATTTCTGTGATTTTTTTCTTCTTATATCATATCATGAATAAATTCTAACTTTTTGTTGCTTTTTTTATATCGAATCTGATCAGATGTTGGTAATAAATTCTTGTTTGATAACTTAATTTATTTTTTATTTTTTGGTTAGCTGCATGTTTCATAGCACTTTCCAGTGCGCGTTCGTATCGTGACGCTCATCAAGTTCTATCGATGCGCAGCCGATCGTCGACGGCTCTACTCACGGTAAACCTCGCGCACGGTACCTTGAGAACTAGCCGTCGACGATCACCCACAATACACCTCACCTCATCATTCGATCGAAGGAGCCGACGAGATTGAAATTCGGCAAATCAGGCCCATATTTTCGTTAGAAAATATATCAATTCATTCAATTGTTAATGCAAAACTATGTTATATGATATTTTAAGCATTTTCTGTCATTTTAGAGATAAATAAGGTAGAAATTTGATTTTTTCGCCTTGTTTTTGCAATCTTGTTCTATGTTGATCTGTGAAAATGAATTGCGGAAGTCTTATAGTATGAAATTGTTTTCGAACGCATTTATATGCGCGTCCGGAATCACAATAGTGTCCGGTAATACAATACGTGACTATACTAGCGCTAGCATAGCCATAGGTAGTCGGGGGGGGGGGGTCGCCCCCCAAAAAAACGCTCCCAGAAAGAAAGAAAAAGGAGAAAAAGAAAATGCGAAAGGAGAACAAGGAAGAAAGGTATAGCTTTGTTTTTTTCCTTCTTTTTGGTCACAAGAATAAATACCCAAACGTGACGTTCTTCTCTCTTCATACAAAATTTTGCTTCCGCGCTTTGCGCGGGAAAATGTCAAAATTGCCATTCCCTTTTGTTTCCCACACCTTTTTTCTACTCCGTTTTTTCCCCTTCCCGGCTGTGGGAATCGTATATTCTTGCCAAACAATCAGTATAAAGTATCATCTAGGTGTAAAGAGTATGAAAAGTATTTTTTTTTTATTGCATTGACACAAAATTTTGGCTCTTCTGTTCGGAGCGGGTAAACGTTACCGTCACTCCCCAAATGCTATTTCTTCCACTTTTCAGCACGTAATTTTTGGCAAAGTATCTGCTCAAAGGGGAGGCATTAAATTTGTTCTAGGCCTGTATGCAAACGTATGTAAGATATCAATATTTATATCGCTGCACATCCATCTCCTGTCTTGTTTTGCGCCATTGATTTGAAATTTTGAACATCACTGAAATTTCTTAAACAAAAGGAAGCGCTTAATATGAGCAAAATTACACAATTTTTTTCTTCCAAAATAAATCACAGATGTTTTCGTGCTTCGCGAGCATGGGAAAGGAAAAGTCCCTCTTCTAGCTTGCATCATCCCTTCACATTTTGAGCTTGTTTTTCTTCTTAATCGAGTTATATATACTCTAAGAAATATCAAAATTAAAACAGGTTAAAGTTTCTGAGAAATTTCCAAAATTCAGAGCTTCAACGTCTTTCGCGGGAAGGAATATGGCCTATTTCTTTCCAGTATATACCTGTACTCTGTTTGGCGACTTGATCGACTTAACAAAATTTAATGTGGATGAAATTTTTACAATCAAATCTGATATGACCACGGTAGGCATAATTGTATAATTTCTGTTATCTATTTTTACAAAACATTTTTACCTTTCGCGCTTCACCCGGTGAGAGGAATTATTTCAAATTCTTCAGTCTTTTCCCATTTTTTGGGCACTCATAATTTCTTTCGAAAACAAATTTGTTTTAATCACAGCAAGTCAATATTCGAGTTGATAAGGATACTAGAGGATACGCAAGAGACGCCTTCTTTTGATTTGAATTTGATGAGATATCAAAAACTTCACGCTCCACGCAGGAGGGGGAAATTCCCCCTAGGGAGCGTGCTCTGTAAGTGTTGGCAGGCTTCGCGTGCATTTACCGCCACCTCCAAAATTAAATCCTGGCTATGCGGTTGTAGGTAGTCCTAAATCTCCCGCCCGGTTGTAAACACTTGATGCAAAATTAAAAGTCTATTCTACCAGTCTATAGAGTGCGGGCATGGATGTCAGACAATTTCAAATTGTTTGACCAAAATGAATCTAACCCATGTTTAAATGAATTGATGCTGCATGCTGGAGGACATTACTAGTGTTGCAGGTGTAGAGACAGGCTCTTATTTTATGTATCATGTGAACACTTCCTTTAATCTAGATTGTATGCTGTGTGAACACAGCCTCTACTATGACTATAGACATTCCCCTCTCTTGGATACAAGTATGTTAATGACAATGCATCCCTTTCTATTATGTTAGCCTTAAGCTGCTGCATTGGGCAATTTATAGGGGTCTATTGTAATATCATGCCTTGCTCACCGATGCTTGGCAGTGACATAGCAGTAACTCCTAGTCAGGCACAGGGTATAAGTAGGAGACACAGTTTAGTTAGAGAGTAGTTGTTTGAGTTTGCTTCTAATGGATCCATCGCTGAAAGCATGTATCACCTGGCCTGTGGACGTGACATTCCCGGCAGTATACATCCTTCAGCTAGGACCCAACAGAGCGCTCTGCAACGGTAGCATCGCATCGCTTCCGAACTTCAACCAGGCCATCGAAGTACTCTGTGATCCATTATTTAAGGTTAGCTTAGTACATGTAGTATAGTAGTACCGTAAGTAACGGTGTATTAACCGCACCTTTTTCTCGGCGGGACAGAATCAAAAGTCGGGGGTGCGGTTTATACACGGTGACAGGTCTGAGCCAAGCCAATCTCGGCCCGATACCACTACCAGTTTACAACTTGCGTCGGGTGGCCGAGCGTAGCCGCTTGGGCCAATGCCGTTTAGAGGGGCATGAGCCGCGGGTATAAAAGGGAAGCAACTATGACTACCGGTATCTACCGTAAATGTCCCTCAAAGTTAGATTACGGTAACAAACGCACCTACCTTCATGAAACTGACATTTTGAATGGTGTGACTTTGTCTTTGCTGTCATTTATTAGTCAACGCGGCAAAGTTCAGACGCCGATTGACAATCGACCGAACAGCACGGTGCGGCTAGCCGAATAAGACACGCATATATGTAATGCTTATCGCAACGTCAACGTAAGCTGGCGCTTTACCTTTCCTAGGCTGTTATAATGTTTGACAAATTATTGGTATTATTTGACAATTTTGTGCCATGAGGAGGGAGGTAAACGGAAGAAA
This sequence comes from Lytechinus pictus, assembly GCF_037042905.1. Taxonomy (NCBI): domain Eukaryota; kingdom Metazoa; phylum Echinodermata; class Echinoidea; order Temnopleuroida; family Toxopneustidae; genus Lytechinus; species Lytechinus pictus. The sequence goes on from NC_087254.1 coordinate 17,828,797, forward strand.
GTTTCTTTCATTTGCCTTTCCTTCATTTCTCTCTATCATCCATCAACTTAAAATCAATCTTCAATCCCCGTCTTCATTCCTTCCGACTATTCCCGCCCAGAGCTCCCATTGAAAATACGGTATACCGGTACTAGCATTTTTTTCCTATTTGCTGTCTGTAAGATACCGCCACACACGTACTGAGAACTACCGGTAGTGGTTCAAAGCAGACAAGAAAAACACCTGAACAAAATCGCAAATTTCTCGTATCTTGAACCTTCCCATATTCCCGTGTCTGAAATTCATGTCAAGACATTGAATGCTAGACAGAATTCTGAAAGCAAAAGTGGGGCTGTGATGCAGGAAATATGGTATGAACGATCTTCTCGAATGGGTGAGCCCCCATGTTGATGCTGGTATCGGTACTTGCAATGAACACCGGTACCATATGTGTGTGTGAGGTGAGTGTGTAGTTGGCCAATAATGTCGGCAATTTGCAGATAAGTGACGAAGCGCTGATTTCCCTTCATTTTTTTACCAGTAATACTTTGATATTTTTTTTTTTTACATTTTTGGTTCTTGACTCTTTCTTAAATACGCATATTAGAGATAGAAAGTCAGTTTGATGACTTTTTTTTTTGATGATTTTTTTTTTTTTTTCCATTCGAAAATGGGGGGTGCGGTTAATACACGGGTGCGGTTAATACACCGTTACTTACGGTATATATTATAAGTTGGGCCAGGCTACAACACAGGCAAACTATTCCAAGATTGGATCACTCTTCTGCTGAAAAAGTTACTGCGAATAATCAGAATCAGACAAGTCTGAATAATACCCAGACAGGTCTGAAAATAAATTCAATATTAGCGTAGGCAATGTATTGAAACACATAAAGTGGGCAAGACTTCTTGTTTTCAGTAAAAATTCTTAATTCTACCTCACATTCTGGTGGAGTTTGTGTTTGATTTGTTTGTTTGTTTCTTTACCTGACTAGTGACATATCCTTTGGATATCACAAAGACAAGATTACAAATCCAGGGGGAGGTTACGGCAGCAAAGCACTACAGGACAACAGACGCTATTCCTTATAGGGGCATGGTTAGGACAGCATTAGGAATTGGTAAGATACAATGAGTTTGGATGAAAGCAATACTTTTATGTAATGAATGTGTAGAGAAATATACAATTTCTCAGGCATTCCAGAATAACGACCTGACATTTGCTCCTGTGAAAATTGCACCAGTTTTTATTAATTTGAGGATAAAGGGTTATTGAACTAGAAAATGGATTCATACTTCTTAAAAAGAGGCTTAGTGCATGATGAATGTATGAATCTCGAGGTCATTTTAACCATCAATATCACAAAGAAATATTGGAGGAATATTCTATAAAAAAATAATATGATTGTGAAAATGCTTTGAATATTAATTTCCTTTAATTCAATCAATGATTTTGCCAACCATTTTGTATTCAGGATATGAAATTTCAGAGTATAAATATATGCATGAAATATTGCAAAAATAATAAAATTTGATAATTTAATTTGTTTCTTTGTAATTTTTAATTGGTATGAATATAATAAAGAATAAATTTGTTTTAGTAAGTACTTGTGAGAGCTGAAAGTCCTCTACATTCATTACTATTTTAGGGCCGTCTGCACCATCCCGAGTTTTCAAATTAGCGCGCTATTTCTGATCCGACAAATTATCCCGATCTGAATAATCTCGAGATTATTTGCAATGGAGATGCAATTATCGCGCTAGTTCGTAGGATTAATCTCGAGATTGCAATCCCAAGTCAACTTGGGATTATTTGCAAAATAGCGCTCTTTTTTACTAATTATCGCGCTTATTCGTAGGTGCAGACGCACTCTGGATTATTTATTCACGGCGTCAGACCAAAATGCATCAATGCCTCGCTCGAGCAGGAATCGCTCTTGCGATGGTGGAGACGGGTTTCTCGAGATTAATCGCGAAGAGGGCCGATCGGGCTAAAATCTCGAGATTGAGCAAACTCGGGATGGTGCAGCACCGCCTTATGAGTGGATAGTGCGTGGGCTTGTACATTATATTTGTTGAGCTACAATTCGTATCGTCGTTTCTCTGCAAAATTTGATTGATTTTCGTGTTTACAATTCACTTGCATATATAGTTCAAGAAGAGGGTCTCTTCAAATTGTGGCAAGGAGTCACTCCTGCAATATACAGACATATAGGTAAGTAAAATTAGAACATTCTCAATTTCAGAGGAAAACACTGCCTTAAAATATTTCCATCCTTCAGAGCAAGTTTAGGAAATAGTAAACATTCATTGGTTTAATTCTCTCTTTTCTTGACACAAATGATGAATAATTCAATAGTCCTGAATATATTGTCATTTAGTGAAATTTAATGGTAAAAAACACACCATGTCATTGATTTATGTGTTGGTTTTAATAAGCAAAGGGCTTTTTTAAAGTACTCCCAAATTTTGACTTTGCCCACCTAAATAATATTTTGGGGTAAAATCACGACAATTATTTTTTCACATATACTTTGATGCAGTTTTGATTTCTTTGGTTCAGCTGTGGTTTACTTTTGAAAACATATTTATTTTCTTTCATTCTTCGTTTCGTAACTATATTGTTTGCAGTTTATACGGGCTGTCGTATGGGTTCGTATGAGTACATTCGAGACAAGTTATTTGGCAAGAATCCAGACGGCACATTTCCAGTATGGTATGTTATATCTTTACTGATATAAATCTTATATGATACTGATTCAATGCCCTTTATAATCCAAGTCTTTTAGTCAGAACATCTTGGTTTATGTAAGTATTATTGAATATACAAATATTTAAAAAAATCAGTTTTGATCCAATCTGAACTCAATTATCAAATTTGTAAAGCTTGTTGATATATGTGCTTATTTGCAAAATGTTGCCAAATAATACTTTAAATTTGTTTACATTCATGTGCAATGTGAACAAAATAATTTACCATGAATATGCACCCCGGGGGGGCCACTTCCATTGACGAGTGGATACCATGCGCGACCAAGGGGTCTCGAAAAGCACCCTAAACACGTATTTTCCATATTCTGAAAATGCACCCCTTAACAAGTATTGGCGTCTGAAACCCTACCCTTAACAAGTATTGGAAAGAAAACGATACTCTTTGCAAGTATTCCCTGAAGTGAACCCCTAAACAAGTACGTACAGCGATATTTTTTTATTGTTATGTCACGGGTCCGTCGGTCGTCGGTTTTACCTTTACAGTTTACACACCATTTGGTGTACGGCCCCAGCTTCCACACCTCGCGCAAATCGGACTCTAAACACGTAGTGTTGGTGCAAAAAGGACATCCTTTATAAAATATTTTAATTTTGTTTTATCATCCCCGCAACTTTGACCCTAAACACTTAGCTTTCCTAGCGAAATAGATACCCTTTTTTCATTATTTTTGTGTTTTTGACACCCTTATCACGTTACGTACGTAACGTGCCATATCTTGAAAAAGACATCCTTTTTACGTGTTTTTTTGGTCGCGCATGGTATCCACTCGTCAATGTAAGTGGCCCCCCCGGGATATGCACACACATATACATTCTTGAAGCAAAATGGTGAAATTACATCAGCAAAATGTTCAAGTGTACATGGAAAGTAATTTATAGGTATTTATCAGGCATTACTATTTATGAATGATTAGAATGATATTTTTACAGATTCATTGAGGAGCAAATCAACTTTTTCCCTTTCTTTGATATCCTCTTTGAAGTTTTGTAAGCACTTGGAGAGCAGTATTACTCTTTATTGTTTATTTTATGAAGTGCTTTGGACATGATGATGTTACTATAGTAAGGAAAGGAGCTATATAATGTCCAAAATGTATGCATGGTTTATGTTTGTCTGGCTAATGACAGGTGAAACCAATATTTTTTATTTGCCTTTTCATGTTTGATCATGTTCAGGAAAGCAGTGATATCAGGTTCTACAGCCGGAGCATTGTCTCAGTTTGTGTCTAGTCCTACAGACCTTGTCAAGGTACAGATGCAGACAGAAGGTCGTAGGAGACTAGAAGGAAAACCACCAAGGTAATCAACGTTTATTTACATTATTAAGTTGAAACTAAAACTTTATTACCGAAATTAGTCATGAGACAATATTATTGGTGTACCAACAAACAATGTAAACAAATCGACAAGACTTGAGGTAGGCAAAATGAAAATAAATAAATAAATATAACAATGGAATGAAAATTATGATTGATTCCCTGTATTCGCAAATTCTTGTATGTTGGTGTGATTACACATGCTTTTTATCTAATAAATGATAGTTGTAATATTAATTTTAATGTATAACATTTAACATTATTATGAAGTGTGTATCATGAGTCATGACAAAATATTTACCTGAGAAGAAAAAAAATACTGTGAGGCATATATGACTGACAATGCTTTGCTGTGTAATTGTTTTTGATGGACTTTGGCCTTATTTTATGATCAAATAGATATTATTGATTGTAATTATGATAACCATGGTGGATTGAAAAACCAAAGCCAGATGCTGTTGAAATATACAGGTATGTCAACAATGGCATTGGGAGCCTGTAGTCATTTAATGGTCAATAGCAGACATAATGAATGTATAAGCTTCGGAAAGTCCTTTGTCGTCTGTGAGCATACCTAGTCAAAAAATATTGGAGTCAAATAGATTGAGCACTTAGAAAAATCTATATTAAGTGTCTTACATAAAAATAATAATAAAGTATTTCTTAAGCGCCAAATCCACATCGATTATGTGCTCAAGGCGCTGCGAAAAGGAAATGAGAGACAAATTACACGGTACAGGAAGTGACAAAGATAAAAGAATGGCAGTCATGACAATGAAAGGAAACTACAATTTTAAACAAATGGGTTTTTAGAGTAATTTTGAAATTATCGATATTTGAAATACTACGAATGGAATATGGCAACTGATTCCACAAGGATGGCCCAGCATGTGCAAATGACCGATCCCCCCATGATTTCTTGGATTTAGGAACTGTAAGCAATTTTGAATCGGAAGATCTTAAACGTCGAGGAGGATTGTATGGCATCAACAAATTAACATTATATTCTGGGGCAGATCCATGGATGCAGTGAAAAACTAACAATAATAACTTAAATACAATACGGTACTCGATGGGTAACCAATGCAGTGAGGACAGAACTGGAGTTATGTGAGTAGAGCGTCTGATAAGGGTAACAATACGGGCTGCAGAATTCTGTAATTTTTGTAAGCATGAGAGTTGTGATTGTGGAAGCTGAAACAAAAGAGAATTGCCAAAATCAAGTCGAGATGATACCAGAGCATGTATTATCTTTTCTGTGGCGGAGCGGGTTAAATACATATGTTGTAATTATTAATATTATTAAAGGTCAAGTCCACCCCAGAAAAATGTTGATTTGAACAAATAGAGAAAAATCAAACTAGCATAACGCTGAAAATTTCATCAAAATCGGATGTAAAATAAGAAAGTTATGGCATTTTAAAGTTTCGCTTATTTCTCACAAAACAGTGATAAGCACAACTCAGTGACATGCAAATGAGTCAGTCGATGATGTCCATCACTCACTATTTCTTTTGTTTGGTATTGTTTGAATTATACAATATTTCATTTTTTACAAATTTGACAATACAAACTTGACTGAACCATATAATATTAAACAATGTTAATTCCATGTGTTCAGGGAGGAATTAATCGTTGTTTATCTTGACAATGAGGAGAGAATTAGAATATTTCATTTAATAAAATACAAAAGAAATAGTATGTGAGTGATGTTATCAGTTCCCTCATTTGCATACTGACCAGGATGTGAATATAACTATTTTGTGAAATTAAGTGAAACTTAAAAATGTCATAACTTATTTTACATTCGATTTTGATGAAATTTTCTGTGTTGTGCTTGTTGGATATTTCTATTTTTATTCAAATCAATTTTTTGTTGGGGTGGACTTGTCCTTTAATATTATTGATCACTCTCTCTGCAATACAAGGATTTAGAATAACATAACATGTACATGTAATTAAAAAAAAAAGATATGTCTATGAGACGTGTGCTAGCTATATCACACTGGTAGATCTAGGATTGATTCAAATGTTTTCTTGGCACTTCCAAGTATGTATACAAATTTGATGAAATAGTTTGAAATAGTTTTTAAGTTACTGATAGTAATGTGTTGTAGCTGAAATAAAACTTGTTTTCTTGCGATGTTCTCATTTTAGGGTAAATACAGCGTTTCAGTGTTTCCGTAAGATCCTTCGTGATGGTGGTATTAGGGGCTTGTGGAAAGGATGGGTGCCTAATGTACAAAGAGCTGCATTAGTCAATATGGGAGGTAAGAATAATCACTGATATTGCTACCTCACCATTGGGCAATTTCATTCAATTAAATCACCCCCCCCCAAAAAAAAAAAAAACATGCCAAAACCTCAGGATGACAAATGAGTGCTATATTGAACTATTGTTATTGTTTTTTTTCTAGAATTTCATTACTTTACCATTTAACATAAATATTTTGATTATGTTAGTCTCTAAAAAAACAGTTTTAGGAACCAGTAGAAAATTTAAAGAAAGATGCTAGCAGTGTGATTTGGTGAGCTATTCCAGGGGGCCGTTTCATAAAGCTGTTCGTAAGTTAAGAGCGAATTTAAGAACGACTTGTGATCCTTTATTGTGGTAAATGGTATATTCATTGGCGATGGTTTGGCACGTAAGAAAGGTTCACCAGTCGTTCTTAAAGTCGCTCTTAAAGCTAAATAAACGTAGTTGCAGTAAAACACTGATTTCGTGAGAAAGTCTGTAAAACCAAGGTAAAGTATTGATATATCATCGTGGATCTAGATCTGGTACAGTTACATAAACTGAACTTTGTGAAATCTTAATATCTAGCTAAAAAAACGATCACACTAACGATCGCCAACACAGATAGGCACATGTGGAACAGTGTATTATTATTGCTGGAATAAAGACCTGACGGAAGTGACCGAATCCGCGCTTATTTTGCTTATTTCTCAGCAATTACACAATTTCTTCCAGAATCCTTTGGCATTTATTTTTTATTCATACAAACAGACACTTTGGTGATCATTATATTAAATTCTGTAAAGTCATTTTGAAATCATTCCCACAACTGAAATTTATCTTTAACTTACGAACAGCTTTATGAAACACCCACCAGGATGTTTGATCCTGACATTTACTCCTCTGATTTTAACTCACGATATGAATTAACTTGAATATTTATTTCAGATCTGACAACCTATGACACTGTAAAGCATCTTCTTCTCAATCGTACAAGTCTAAGAGATAACTATATCACGCATGGTTTATCGAGGTATGTTATAATGTATACAGGTTACCCTATTATTCTCACAAAGCATGCAAAAAATATTTTAATAAAATTCTTGTCAGTTAAATAGTAAATTTTATTGCATATTTGTATGCCTCTGCCCAGTGCACCCATCATAGATGTTGCAGGAGGCATTGTGTTTTAGGTCATTTGTCTATCTGTGTACAATCTAACAGAGTTGAAATCGATCCAATCAGTCATAACTATGGAAAGCCAATATCATGAATGCATCGTCCTGTTCATATTTCTGTCCAACTATGACCTATATACTTTTATGCATCATTTCCTAGATATATTAGGGTGCTTCGGACTTTCAGAGGGAGGTTGTGTAAATGTTTGGTCTCACAACATTTGTTCTGGTCTTAATATCTCAGAGGGCATAGGGTTAGAGTTAGGATTGTAATATAGTTTTTGGTTCAGAACAAAGGTGATATAAGGATTAGGGTTTATTTAGTTTGGAGGTTAGCTTTCATGTTTGGCTTAACGTGCAGATTTTCCATCGGAGCAAATGTCATTAAAACCAAATATTCTGTATGAAGAATAATATTGGTGAATTTCCATATTTGAATAGATTGAATCAATCAGTTTATTACATCAATTACAACTCTTTGTAAGACAGGGCCCTGATTAGATATTGGGGGTAACAAGTTCAATTGTCAAAGGTCATTGTGCAGTTATGAATTCATCTGTAGTTTGTTATGCACATGAGGTATTGATGGAGAAATCATATGGATCATTTCAGTTATTAGAATATTCTCTTTTAATTGACAAGTTGATTTGATGATTGAATTATTCCCACGGCCATTTTGGGGTTTTCAGTCTTTGTCATAGTATGTCACTTGCAATGTATGAGAAATCATTCTACTTTGAATTAAATTACATGTCTTGTTACATATTAGAATTGAATTATTTCAAAACTCACTAGGATGAAGTCAGTCAGATTGAAGTGAAATCAAATTTTACTTTCCAAACTAGATTCCACTTTAACTAATTTTATGTTTATTGCATGCGAATACAAGCATAACATTATATAATCTGGGGCCCATCTTACAAAGAGTTGTGATTGATAGGACGATCAATCGCAACTATGGAAAGCCAGCAAAGTCTACGTATAAAATGCATGTTTGTTAAAAGAAATTTCTATATACATGAATGTATATCCATAAATTTATTGATTCCTTGACAATTTGGTGTGTTCTCCTTTGTTTACAAAGGACATTTTGCAAATTTCCTGTATAAGAAATTATGACACTGATGGATTTCCATAGAGTTATGATTGATTGGATCAATCGTATCTCTTTGAAAGATGGGGCCCTGAATTCAAATTTTACTCAAATCAAGGTATCAGAATTGGTGCTACACAGAGGCTAACATCTATGTGTCACGCGTCATTTCCAGTACACATTTTTTTTTACTCCAAGCTTTAATAATGCTGTATTGTTCATACTCTCTTAACAGTATATGTTCCGGTCTTGTTGCTGCCATAGTTAGTACTCCAGCTGATGTTGTAAAGACGAGAATAATGAACCAGGGTTCCGATTCAGCAGGGCACCCTCTATTATATAAATCATCCATGGATTGTTTATTAAAATCAGTGAAGCAGGAAGGTTTCTGGTCACTATACAAAGGCTTCTTACCTATATGGGCAAGAATGGTATGTATCTACACTTCCTACTTTCACAAATTTCTCATCATTCCCATAATTTCTTCTTGTATTACCTGTGTTTTGATATCTCCTCATTCTCCTTTTAAACCTTTCTGACTTCCTCTCACTATCTCCCTGTCTATCTCTCTTTCTTTCTTTCCTTCCTTCCTTTCTATCTCTCTCTTCCTCACTCATGATTTCTACCCCCTCTCCCTTTCTCCTCTTGTGTAGTTTATTGTTTAATCTTTACACTGTAATATCCTGTTTTCTTTAAAGTATTATCTCAAATAATGTTGCAGGTACCTGTATCCCCATCAGTTAATTTCTTGGCAATAAACTTCTTCCAATTAACATGCAGGTGCCCCAGTCTCTTTATCTGATATTATTCAAAGAGGATTACTTTTACTAAGACTGAAATTATTTGAAGCTTTTCATTACTAAATTGCATCTCCCATCTTTTTATACCAACCCCCCCCCCAAAGAAATGCATAAGAAATTGCCAAAAAACAAAATAATTCATAAGAAATTGATCTGATATCGCAATTTTTTCACGTACATTTTCTTAGAACTCTCTAAAGAGTTTCTACAACAAAAATGAGGACATTTAGAGCTTTTATAGGGAGTTGGAGCTTAAAGTAAGATTTTGCATACCAATTACACATAAATTAGTATAATTATTAGCAATTTTCATGAAACAAAAAACTTTAGAATTTTGTAGATTATGTCTCCAGCAATGTGCATGCCAATATTCGATGCGATTGCCAAGATCTAGTTGGGGTTGAGAGTCGTGATAAGTGTGGTGCCATCCTTGTGTTCCTCTTGTTATCTCTATGCTCATTGATCCACTCCTAACAGGCCCCATGGTCATTAACATTCTGGATATCATATGAAGAAATCAGGAAGTTATCGGGGACAGCAAGCTTCTAGTACACGATGAGAGGCTGAGATGCCTCTTAACTCAATTTCAGGGTCTTCCTATACACCGTCCAACTGTAGAGGGCTTGCTTCTCTCCTTCAGTCTCTCAAATGTTTGCAACAAGTGACCTTATAGGTTTGTTCAAACGGTGCCATGACATTTGCTCTGGCGACAATTTCTCCGATGGAAAATCTGCATGTTAAGCCAGACATGAAACCTAACCTCCAAAACTAAATAAAACCTAATCCTTATCTTGACATGATTCTTAACCAAAAACCCTATTACAATCCTAACTCTAACCTTATGCCCTCTGAGATATTAAACCAGAGCAAATGTCGCAGGAGCAAACGTCAGGTCACCATGAATGATGTGTATGACTGAAATATCTTACGGAGTGAAATATAAATCACTCGATTATGATATATTATATGGTGCTTAATCTCAGTCTAAGCTTAATGTCTAGATTTAAAATCAATAATCTTGTTCTGTCTATTGTTGATGCCAGCACATTCATGACATTTCATTTTAATGTTTTTCTTGAATGATTACAAATATGTCATTCATTATTTTGTAATATAAATCAAATGCATTAATTAAAAAAAAAAATTTACAGTGAAATCAAGTTGTGCAATCTAAATATTAGTACTATTTTTCTTGTATTAACATTTGTTGTCTTTTTTTTTTATTTGAAACAATTGTGAATAATTATGTTCCATATCTACCAGATTCCAAGGCTTATTTTATGATAAAGTTTCTATAGGAAAATAAGATTGCAATATCATGGTTCCTTATCAAGTATAGTTGATGAAATCCAACCCAAAGTAATATTTCTAAACCCATTTTTTTTTAAGTGACAAGGTGTTTTACATTACAATTCAGATCAATGTAAACTGTGGTTTCCCTTGAAATCAAAATGCTAAAAAAAATTAAGGAGAGAAAAAGAATCTTTATCAAAATGTGCTGTCGGTTCTTATGCAAACACTAAGGTAATTTTCATATCTTCGTTTAGTCAAAACACCTTGAAAAAAAAGACATTTAATGTGAATTTAAAAACAATGTAAAATTGACGAGATAAATTTTACAATTGCGATTGATATAATTTTTACTTATCCAGAATTAATGTTCATTGGATGTAACAAAATTATTTTAAAATTGGATTTTAAACTTCTAAATCATATTCAAATTAATTTTTTTTTAGCCTAGTCCAGGAAATTGATTTTCATACTAGATATTATGAGTAGAGATTTCAATGCCTTATCATTTTAAGCTTACATTCTTTGATATGATTTATTCTATGTTCATAAAATTCATTGTAGGTCTTAAGTTACGGACAATCTTAATAGGCAGAATAAGGCCTTACCCTTTTATTTTGCCTGCTTAATATTATGTTTGTGATAGTTCATTGAAAATGTTCCTCTGATTGCAAACAATCTACAAGCTTTATCAGACTTTCAAAGTAGTTGGCATAGTTGTAAATGCAACATTGAAATTAGATCATTGCCATTACAATCCACTCTATTTACTTGGAAGGAAAGTTCCAAACTCTCTTACGATAACATCAGTCTACCAAATGTACAAGGGAGGCTATCCACATTTCTTCAGAACTGAACCCCCCCATGAATTGGGACATGCTCTCTCCTGAACTATCCCATTCTAACATTTTGTCGTGTTGCATCAGTTAATATACCATCTACGATTAAGGTCTGCAGCCTCACAGGTGGAAGATTACCAACAAATGCAAGATTTCATGAATGTGAAAAAAAAGGGTTTGTGATAGCGTCGTTCTCATTTCAAAAGAAAGATATTGACTGCTACATACAGGTTGTGTAATACAACATTCTATAGACCAACCTAATAGTAGCTCCGACTATGTAATATACAAATAATGAATGTTTATGAATGCAATGGACAGAATACCTCATGAGGTGAAAGATGAAATTATCCATTTAACAAGGTGTAGTTGAGTTGAATGGATAATTCATTTCATCTTTCATTGAATGAGGTCTTTTGTCTATTGCAAGAATGAAAAGAACATTCATTATTTGGTGTATATGACACCTAAAAATAGATTCTTTTTCATATGAAATTTATCAATTTCAATGCAAAATATGCTCATGCAGTGCGAGCTCATTCTGTTGATTGTTGCGTACATACAACTTGCGCGCTGCAAACACGAGTGGTTTTACTTGTGGTGCCTGCAGTCTCGGCATGCTCATTGTAAAATGGGCTGAATGATCGATATCAAACAACCAATCAAATGACAAGGATCTATCTAGATGTCATGTTACACAGTTAACTTTGCCCAAGTCAATTATTTTTGGACCATAGAAATATGTTTGACTTCAGACAAATTCGACTTGCAGTGGTATTCATCTCGGTCGAGTAATGTATCTGTAAACGTGTAATCAAATTATTCTGTCTTTGGTCTCTATACATGTAAATGTACTGGTAAAGTAGTCTATCTTTCATATATCAAATATTTACCCACTTTGAGGCAAATTTTTTGCCCATATTATGTGAAACAAGTCTGTAAAGTCTAATCCCTCACAAGTCAGTCTTTGGTCCCATCAGATTCGACTCTGGCAAATTTATCTGTAATTACACCCAGAATACTTTACCATTTACTTGATACAACTGACTGAAATATTGATATTTTGGTTTGATGTTCATCACCATTCATCATTATCATCAGTAGTAGTAGAATCAAATTATCATATTATGTTGTAGTAGTAGCAGAATTTGCAAAACAATTGTGTATATAAATTGGTTATGATATTTTAAAATCAGACATGTGTGTGACTAATTGTTATTTTGTCAAAGAAAATTGATTTGATGCATATAAAGATTTATATTACAGGAATGTATGGAAATAAAAGAGTTTATTACAAAACAAAATATTGAATATGTTTTTATTTGCTTTACTAGAAAACATCAAAATCAGTTGGTGCATTATTTATGAAATGACCACAAACCATTTCTCCCTAGAAATTACATATGAACAATGATTGCTGAATAATAATCATTAGATCTCATTAGAAATGAAATCTTGATAACTAATAGGACTTTATTGTAACTGACCCTGCTAATAGAGGCCCTGTTACAACCGGAAAAGTCGCAGCGATGCCTGATGTCACAAGTATTATTTGCACCTTGGATAAATGTGTTGACATCACAATCCAAAAGATTTGACTGAGCCTACATTTCTGTGTGACCGGCACTGGCCAATAAAGTTTACCAAAAAGGTGCTAATTCTTTCATCCACCCTATATTCATTGCTCTGTTTTTTTTTTTTTTTAAATCAAAATCCACGTTTTGGGTATCCATTTTTTTAATTATTTGTTTGGCGTCACCTGTGCCTGGGAGGTGAAAAACTGAATCACTGACAAGCAGGTCTCTCCCGATAAAACTGATTGGGGGGAGTGCAGATGGAACACTACACCAGGGTTTCCCCCTACTCTTATACAAATTTAAAGAGGAAAATCATCCCTTAAGTGTCATTTATTTGAAATGAAACAATGTTGATGAAATTACAGGTCTGAAATATCCATTTCTATTCCACCTGGGCCCCGTTGCATAATAGTAACTTGCATGGAATCCTTGATTTTGATTGGCTGTTCATCATCATTACCATGGTAGTTACTACTGGATGGCAAAGTTAGTGTTGTGTATACCAGTAGCTTTTATGCAACGGGACCCAGACAAAAGATGGTAGGTATAACGTAATCATGGATTAGCCTGTAGATCTATGCTTTAAGTTAATGTTTTTAAAAAATGGGAGTTAATTGGGTCAAGATCACACACTCGATAGGCCAAGGACATTTAGCAGCTTGAAAAGAATATTGCTCTCTGAATGATCAAAGACAAACATCTAAAATCTAATGGGTTTCCATTGTGACGATCTCTAAATAACCACACCTGCTGTTTTGAAACCTCATTTAGCCAATCATATCTCTGTATTTCATGCTACTCAAAATGAAAAAAAAATATTTTCCCATACCCGAGTGGGAAAAGTGTGATCCAGAGATGATGAAATGGTGATTTTTTTTTCATGGTGAAAATACATTTAACTTGTGAATTGGTTAAGCTAATACACTAAACAGTAACAACGATGAATTCAACTCCAGTCTGAAAAAGCTACGTTAATACAAATAACATATCAATGGTCGGTCTGGAGAAGGTTTAATTGGTGTGACTAGCAAAAGAGAAAGAAAGTCTTCTAATTTAGATTTTTTTGAAAAGGAATTAGCCACATAGGGATTTGGATTTTTAAATCACAATTTACCTTAATGTTATTCATTACTCAACGTAATCAAACTTATTACAATTTCAAGTGTAAATTAGCATTGTTCATGAAAATAGAGTAGTTGAAAGAAACCCCAATCATATCTCATTTTCTTGATTGATTTCGTAGTCTTTTGTTGTAAGGACTGGGTGTAGACTTTTTAGGTGATTTCCCTGAATCTTCAACGAGTTTGAGAGCTGATTTTCTCTTAGAACTTCTTCCTGGTGTAGCTGAAGCCTGAGAAATGAGAAAATAATGGATAAAAAGAGAGACATTACAATCACAATTATATCGAATTAATGAGGTCATATTGAAGTATTTCAAGGATAAAGGGGGGAGTGGAGTATGGCAAATGCTAAATTGAAAAAAAAAATCATAAAATATTCTATGTTTGATTGATGGGGGGGGGGGGTTCAAAAACTGAAAATGATGAATCAAGAAATAAAAAAGAATAAGTATGATTGCAGATCATTGAATTAATATTCTCAAGTGGGCCATCTGAGATTTTTGAAAAATACAAGCTGCATTATTTCTTTATCAAGTAAATTTTTGTTAGCTCTTTGTGACAGTATGAGGTGACATACATATCCATTCCTTGGGAAATTCTACAATTAGCCATTTTCAGGTCATATATTCTAGACAAAAGGGAATTTCAAAGTTAGAGTGGCAATCTCCCTGTGTCTTATTGTCACTAGAGAACCCCTATGATACCATAAAGACTGATAGATTGACTTGTCACATTATAGCAATACCACATTGAAAGACTATCTAAAAGATTGAAACATTTCCCTTCAAGTAACAAAAACTAACTTTTATAACAGGGATGCAAATGCACTTGTATATACCTTTTCTTTTGTAGAATGCCGAGTCTGTTTTTTCACTGGGCTAGGTAGTTCTTCCTCATCACTGTCATGGCTCTCTTGATTTTTTCTCAAAGTCCTTTTCTGTACCTTCTTCAAAGAATTAGTCCTTGATTCTTCCTTCTTTCCTGACTTTCTCCTTCGTGTCGATTTGTTTTCTTTCTCCTCCTCGTCCTCTACATCGTCTTCTTCATCAGTAGCATCTTTGTCCGGTGAAACCTTCACAGAACCGGTAGTTCTTATGGACGCAGCACTCTCCTCTTCCTCGTCATCAGAAAAGTCTCTTGTCATTGGGGTTTCTATGAACTTGGAATTTGCCATAACTTGTTTGCTGTTCTTGTTAACACTTACAGGCTTTTCCTCAACATCCATAATGGCCTCTTCATCCTGACCGTCACTGCTATCCTCCTCCTCCTCCCCCTCATCATCATCATCATCAGTCCCTTGGGTAATATCTCCTCTTTTGTCCAAAACAAAGTCTTTCATTCCTATTCCATCTGATGTGGTAGCTTCCGCTTCATCTGTAATCCTACAAGAGTGAAACAATATATGACTGTAAAATAGCACTCATTCACAAAGGAAGAGGTATTATTTCATTGAGAAAATTGTAGAAAGAAAAATTCAGCAGTAAAAAATAAATTAAATGGTCTTTTCTCAAAAAATTAAAAATGGTTTTCTATTGTACTTCTATTATATCAACGGACAAATCATTTCACAACTGCTCCTGTAAGAAAAAATTTGGTCAGATCCATTGAAATGCATTTCATATTACAAAACATGGGGGCAGCTACTCATATATGTAACAATCAAAAACCTAGAATTCTATGGATTTTCCTCAAACCTATACTAATTATTGTCTCTGGTATTTTTACAACTTTTCTTCAAGGTGAACTTGAACTTTAAAAGGAAAAAAAGTCATGGACTGACATGGCACCAGCTTATCACATTACAGATTGATCACACATAGATAAAAAGGGGCGGGGTGGATTCCACCCCCCCCCCCTATTTAGGGTGAAAGATAGAGGCAATGTTTGAGACATGAATAGATAAGGTAGACATTCACACAAATAAAGAAATAAATATTGAACTCACTCTTGCACTCCTGAAGCTCTCCTCATAACCTGCCAAGTATACTGTACAAACATACTCTGTTCTAACATCCGAGATAGACGCTGAAAGTGACGATCTAATTGCAAAGTAGAAAAGCAGAAGAATATTAAAGCTATGTAATTACATGAATGTACATGGATGAGAACATACAGGAATTAGAAAAAAAAACACTGCACTTTCAAAAATATTTCGATAAACAGAGTAAAACGAATTAAGCATCACATTGATATGCTATCAAAACTGGATTTAAAAATGAAGTTGTGACATGAAGTACTGGTATTGCATTGTTGCATAAATCAGCCCTATGTATAAACTGATCAGTGTACAAATTAGTAAGCTGATGACATACCCTACTCCTTTATCAAATAAAATGTAACAAATTATTATTTCCATAGATGTGATAATAAAGAGATTCCACCAGGAATGAAAGTAACACAATAAAGTAATATGAACATGGTCTTACTAGGTGCTATGCAAGATCATCAGGATCTTAAGATAATACATGTATCAAGAACACATTGAAATACTATGACTGCATAGCTGAGTATGGTTAGAATCCTTCTAAGATGTCCTTTATTCCAAGTAACTGTGCTAGAGACCTTAAGATGATACCAAGAACACATTGAAATTCTAAGAACACATACCTGAGTAAGGTAAGAGTCCTTCTAAGATGTCCTTTATTCCAAGTAACTGTTCTAGATCATCAGGGTCATAAGAACTGATACCAAAAACACATTGAAATACTACAAACACTTACCTGAGTATGGTAAGAATCCTTCTAGGATGTCCTTTATTCCAGGTAACTGTTCTAGATCATTAGGATCAAGAGATCTTACACATTGAAATACTACAAACACTTACCTGAGTATGGTAAGAATCCTTCTAGGATGTCCTTTATTCCAGGTAACTGTTCTAGATCATTAGGATCAAGAGATCTTACACATTGAAATACTACAAACACTTACCTGAGTATGGTAAGAATCCTTCTAGGATGTCCTTTATTCCAGGTAACTGTTCTAGATCATCAGGATCGAGAGATCTTACACATTGAAATACTACAAACACTTACCTGAGTATGGTAAGAATCCTTCTAGGATGTCCTTTATTCCAGGTAACTGTTCTAGATCATTAGGATCAAGAGATCTTACACATTGAAATACTACAAACACTTACCTGAGTATGGTGAGAATCCTTCTAGGATGTCCTTTATTCCAGGTAACTGTGTTAGATCATCAGGATCAAGAGATCTTACACATTGAAATACTACAAACACTTACCTGAGTATGGTTAGAATCCTTCTAGGATGTCCTTTATTCCAGGTAACTGTGCAAGATCATCAGGATCAAGAGATCTTACACATTGAAATACTACAAACACTTACCTGAGTATGGTAACAATCCTTCTAGGATGTCCTTTATTCCAGGTAACTGTTCTAGATCATCAGGATCAAGAGATCTTACACATTGAAATACTACAAACACTTACCTGAGTATGGTAAGAATCCTTCTAGGATGTCCTTTATTCCAGGTAACTGTGCAAGATCATCAGGATCAAGAGATCTTACACATTGAAATACTACAAACACTTACCTGAGTATGGTAACAATCCTTCTAGGATGTCCTTTATTCCAGGTAACTGTTCTAGATCATCAGGATCGAGAGATCTTACACATTGAAATACTACAAACACTTACCTGAGTATGGTTAGAATCCTTCTAGGATGTCCTTTATTCCAGGTAACTCTGCTAGATCATCAGGATCAAGAGATCTTACACATTGAAATACTACAAACACTTACCTGAGTATGGTGAGAATCCTTCTAGGATGTCCTTTATTCCAGGTAACTGTTCTAGATCATTAGGATCAAGAGATCTTACACATTGAAATACTACAAACACTTACCTGAGTATGGTAAGAATCCTTCTAGGATGTCCTTTATTCCAGGTAACTGTTCTAGATCATCAGGATCGAGAGATCTTACACATTGAAATACTACAAACACTTACCTGAGTATGGTAAGAATCCTTCTAGGATGTCCTTTATTCCAGGTAACTCTGCTAGATCATCAGGATCAAGAGATCTTACACATTGAAATACTACAAACACGTACCCGAGTATGGTAAGAATCCTTCTAGGATGTCCTTTATTCCAGGTAACTGTGCTAGAGACCTTAAGATGATACCAAGAACACATTGAAATTCTAAGAACACATACCTGAGTAAGGTAAGAATCCTTCTAGGATGTCCTTTATTCCAGGTAACTGTTCTAGATCATCAGGGTCATAAGAACTGATACCAAGAACACATTGAAATACTATGAATACTTACCCGAGTATGGTAAGAATCCTTCTAGAATGTCCTTCATTCCAGGTAACTGTGCTAGAGACCTTAAGATGATACCAAGAACACATTGAAATTCTAAGAACACATACCTGAGTAAGGTAAGAATCCTTCTAGGATGTCCTTTATTCCAGGTAACTGTTCTAGATCATCAGGGTCATAAGAACTGATACCAAGAACAAATTGAAATACTATGAATACTTACCCGAGTATGGTAAGAATCCTTCTAGAATGTCCTTCATTCCAGGTAACTCTGCTAGATCATCAGGATCTCGAGATTTTAAGATGATGCCAAGAACACATTGAGCGAAGTGACAATGCTTAGAATTCATATTCCACGTCTGAGCAAACCTCAATACTGATTCTGTGAGAAGGAATGAGGGAAAAAACAATGAATGTATGACCAGGGACCGGAGTGCACTTGAATTGATTGAAATGATCCAAATTCACAAATCAGTGAAGCCGGCTTTTCTCTGAAGCATGATAATCTGTTTCATGCATCATTTATAAGTGATGTCCTCCTTATTTGTGTCAATAGACAGTGTAGACACCTACTCTGGATACTGAACTATGGGGGTTGAATCAAATTGGGCACTAGCATCCTTTGACAAGATATTCATTCACAATCTCCACTCTCAACCCAGGTGATGTTAAAAGAGTACAATGTAGAAATAAATTCCTTGAATGCTGTTCACATTTCATTGTAGCTACGCTACAGCTGGGGTGATAATAAAACTCACTTCGGAACATTTTGGATTGGCATAATCATTATCAAAAAAGAAAAATAATCGTGCATGCATTCCAGAGTTGATAAAATTTTTTTTTTAAAGCCAACTCTTCATAAAATGGAATGATAAGTTGCACTGACTAAACTAAATCTTCTAATTATTCTACGTTTTCAAACAAATGAAGAAAAATTGTTAAAGGGTTAAGCTTCCCGAGTTTTATCTTTGGGATGGAATGAAACACTTTCATGGTTTCTACAAATTGAATTGAAGAAGTGTGGAGGAGAAATTCTACCTATAATAATAATTTTAAACCTAATTCCGAGATGAGATGAGGAAATGGGAGATGTGGTAATCCATTATTTAGTTTTGCATCACTTTATTGAACAGACAGCAATAAAGGAACAGTGTAAAAAAACAAGATATACATTTTATATGGGATAACAAATAGTAAGAGAGAGCCAAGGACATGTCCACATTACTGCAGTACCATACTCAAGCAGAACACATTAACACAATGTTACAATATCAAGAAGTACAAAAGATTTACAAAAATTTAAAATACTTTTATAATCAAGTTTAAGTTGACTCATGATTGAAAAATCAATGAAAATATTGAACTGTTCATAATCATGTAGATTTGATATGAAAGTAAACATATGCACGATAGCTCTGTCGTTAGAGCGGGGGTTTCGTATTCCGGTGACCTGGGTTCAATTCCCACTTGGTGTGCTAGTCTCCTTCTTCTCGAGTCACTACACATGTCCTAGGATACAAGAGGATGCGCTGGTGCTCTTTGGTAAGGTATTAATCCTCATTACCAGGTCCCTCAGAGAGACCTTAAGCCATTGGTTCTCTGGTTGCTTGCTTACAAGCATTTATTCTTTCTTAGCAATCAGGTAAAAAATCACTAACATATACCAAAAGTATAATTCGCAATGTTACTTACCAATTTGATCAGGTCTTAGTTTTGTGATGGTAGCTGATAGTTGGGTCTCTCCATCTGGCTCTTCTAGTATGGCTATACATAATAAAGCACACCATTATAATATCAACAATGGTTCTTTTTAAGTGTTGTTTACCATAGACCTACATCCTAAATTAGATATCAATCAGGATATTGATCATATCTTTCTTTGATAGAGGGTAAAGGACCCTTAACCCTAATTCTCCCGGGGGGGGGGCCATTATGGCCCCCCCCTCGACAATTTTCGCGATATATCTGCTGCGCAAAATCTTTTGACCTCGCCGCTCACTGACTTTTTACTTTCAAGTCTCGCGCAAATTTCGAGACCAAATTTGTGACGCCCGGGTATGTGGTTACAACATTACGCAACATTATGTAAGTGCATGTCAGACCCAAAATTGCTCATAAACGTGGTTTCATGTACAAATCCAATGCAAATTGTGTATTTGGCCAAAATTCATAAATGTATCATTATTTCTACTTATAATTATTTAACTTAAATAATTTTGCCTTGTTTATGATCAGAATTAAGTCTGGAACAATTTCCATTGAAAAAACAATAAAAAACAAAAAGTAAAAAAACAAAGAAATACATAAGAAATTTAAAAAACAATAAAATACATAAGAAATCGGTCTTGGTACCAGAATTTTTTTCATTCACAATTGTTAGGAATGCTATAAAGAATATTTTCACCAAAAAATAGCATTCTAGGAGCTTTATTTAGTGAATCAGAGCAAAAAGTATGATTTCATGAATAAATTTGCATAATTAATTCATATAAAATAAAAATATATGAATTCAGTGAAATTTACCAATGCAACTGCGTAGATTACGTCATTCTCTACCATCATGCAAATTTTCGTTGTGATCGCGCAATCCACGGCTGAGATCTTAAGGGGGGCCATAATGGCCCCCCCCCCCCCCCCCCGGAATGACAAGAATCAAAATACCCCGGGAGATTGAGGGTTAAAAAGAGTTGCAATTGATTCAATCAACCACATCTATGGATGGCCAGCAATGTCAACATCTAAAATGCAAATTTGTTCCAAATATTTTCTAGATATGATGTATTCATACATTCATCGTTCTCTGGAAGATTCAGTGTAATTCTCTTTGTTTAATAAGGAGATAGTGCAAATTGCTTGTAGAAAAAATGATGGTATGGATGGATTTCTATACAATTTAGATTGATTGGATCAATCGTAACTCTTTGTAAGACAGTATGATGCTAACAAAATAATTGTAGGTTAGTTGATAGCATTAGTTGACAAGTCACAATCAAATTAAATTGTAGAATGAAGTGCTCTATTAATACAGGTGACACATTTTGCTGCATTTCTTTATCCTGAATACTAAATCACAATTGGAATATGATAAGAGAAAAAAAATGTTTTGAAAAACTGATACCGTTTCAAGTGCAGAAGTGTGGTGCTGTCCCTGAATATAAAATGAGTGATTTAGGCTTGCCATATATAATCCAATACGTGTTGCGATCAAATCAGTTTCTAAGATTTTGGTGTTATACCAGAGGCAGAGTGATGAAAGCCTGACACGATCCAACAGTCTACCTTTTCCCATGAATTTTGAGTGAAATCTCTTCCCAGTGTATTGTTTAACCCTGCCAAATTGCTAATTAAAGTGTCTCACATGGATCGATATCACTGCCAAAAATATCCAGGGCCCCGTGACACAAAGATATGCGATGAATAGCAAACATGAGAGAAAACCTCTGATTGGTTCCTGGTCAGTATTTTTCGCCAAATGCGCGTGCAATGTTGATCATGATTGGTTAGTTCATTTAGCGATTGATTGCTAATCTTTGTGTTACGGAGCCCAGGTTGTGTGAAGCAGTGCGTCCTTAACTTTATACAGCCTAGTGGGGGGCAGGGAAGAGAAGCATATCAAACCTTCAACATTTTTTGTGATATATCTGAAAGGTGAAAAGACTGCATCGCAATGTTTTATAAGTCTTTCCTTTCAAATACTTTTACAGACCCAATTCTCAAAGTCCAGGTAGTTCCAAAATTAGACAATGGTCTTTCATATTTATGTACGGTCAATGAGTCACCCATTGAGACACATAGGGAATTTCTTACGAAAAGTTTTAGTCTGATCATTGTACTGAATTGGCCATCCAATGAACAAAATATGATCAATATTTGTAAACACAAATTGGCAACATTCTGTTAAGATATCTTGACTCATGCTATATCCATATTTCAATTGTCAAATTATGAAATTGAATACATAATGTACAATCATTGCCAATTTGAAGAAAATTGGGGGTAAACGCTAAAATAGAATGATTGAGTAATAGATCTCTTGAAGTTGCCATTCACAATACTCACTTCTTATAATACCTAGGGCTTTGAAAGGCTGATCTAGAATGATTGCAAGACGAAGAGCTTTGGTGAACTTCTTAGAAAGCATCAGGTTAGATAATTGCTGCTCCCTGTGTAAGAAAATGGAGATAAAACGAAAATGAAACACGAACAAAGAGCTTTAAATAATCAATGTAACAAAAGAAGATGATAGCTGAAAGAGATAAGAGTCACAAAAATTACTCCCCCCATGGGTAGATTACACACATCTGCTCATTAATTCTAGATTCTTTCCAGATTGCCTAAAACAGATTTCATCTCACAATCAATGATATACATAAGGACAAACAAGAATACAGGAAGACAGTATCAACAAATACTTACTTGATTATTTGATCTTCCTCTTTCTCTGCTTTCTCTTCAAGTTCAATCTGGGTTACATCCTAATCAAACAAATAATACACAGTAATTTACTTCTCTTCAAGTTCAATCTGGGTTACATCCTGATCAAACAAAATAATACACAGTAATTTATTTCCATTACATTTGATAGTGACAACAAAACAACCAATTCAAAAGAGAAAGAAGTCAGTTAAAAAATGATTACTTTAATGAGTATTTAAATCAGTCAGGAACATGTCTAAATATCTGGCTTAAAAGTGATTATGAAGATAGAAACAACTCTAGATGATAGAGTAACTCAAATATAAAACACATTTTCATTCCATCATTTTCATCGGGCAGAGCTTCGTGCATTAATCTTGACTGCTCAAAAAATGTCCACAGCCAGTGACTTTATATGACTTGGTGACAGACTTTGGATAATTTCAAGTACGGTGTTGAAATATGGTGTTAATGTTGTCACAACACTAACACCGTACTTAAAATGATACTGGTTGTGAGGCTGGTCTTAGAAATAGGACATATTTCTGGGAGTTCATGTTGAGCGCTGGTGTTGACGATTTATGTGTGATTTTCCCCATTTATTAATACCAAGCCCCATGGGTTGGAAAATTGTGATTGCAAGTTCGGATTTGATGATCTCAAGCTCACGAACAGGCAGTTGAACATATTGAATTATCGCAGTAAAATATTCTTTTAAAGTTAAGGTAAGTGCAAAGCATAAGATATTTTTACATTTTAATTAACAATAATATTTACTCTTTTAGCTTCTTGAAGTGCCTTTAGCCTTCACATTTTGTACAAGATTTCTCATGCAAAAGTTGAATGATCGGCAGCACAAACATGATTTCAAGAGCTACTGATAACGCGATCGGTGTGGTAAATCTGGACCCTGCTCAGTTCAGCACCCTTCCACACCAATATCTGATTGATAGATCGGACCAACACCAACACCAATATCTGACTTGAAATCACCTATTGCCTTGCTTGTAAATATGGGCCACTGAAAAGGGGATGTTAACCCTAATAAAGTATGGGCAAACTGGGGTTGTTAATAAATGAAAATTAAGATACGTAACTAACCTCCCATATGAGTATATTAGAATCTGCTCCAGCTGTTATAATCTTTTCTTCTGATTGGTCTGCAGTGACTGACCATACTTTATCATTATGTTCATCTAACGTTGTCACACATTCATTTGTCTTGATCGTCCATAGCTTCAGAAGACCATCAGATCCACTGCAAATATGAAAATTTAAATCAACTTTTGGTAAGTATTTTCAATGGGTACTAACAAAGTATAACAATCCGAACAAATCTTATTTCTTCATTTTTCAAGTTGAGTGAAGTTTAAGACAAAGATTCTTCAAAGAAATACACCTTGTGAAAGCCTGTGACCCGATCTACATGTATCAATCACTATGTCACTAAGCTCAAATCACTGAGGAAGGCTGCAGTCAGTAGCTAAATATTTTTTTCTTTGTGTGTTGTGAGCAAAAGTAAAATATTGTGTTATTTCTTTTTGTGTTCTTCTTATTTTCATTGTTTTTTTAGACATAATTCTTCGGTGACATTGTTTCAGCCATAAATAGCATCAAATTAAATGACTGTTGTCTTGGCAATAAAAGTAAAAATAATCACTCATTTATGAATTTTAGCTGGAAACATATTTTGTATTGACCTTGTATATGAAATCTTGTTTTTGAGCAATGTTTGGTCTAATCTGCACTTACAGTTGCATAATTTCATAACAGCGCATTACAAATTTGGTCTCAAAAGTTACGCGAGACAAGAAAAAAAAGAGACATGGTCAAAAACTTTTGTGTGGCTGATTTATTGCAAAAAATGTCAACCCCCTCAATATTCATAATAATGCCCCAACTGAAGTGTATTTGTTCATACCTTGATAAGAGTTGCATCCCACGAGTCAGGAATATCACTTTCAAAACAGATGCATCGTGACCTTCAAATGTCTGAAAAAAAAAGTGGAAACTAAATCTTTAAAAACTTGGCTCTAAAGCATCATAACCCTTCAAATCATTTCGTTTATCAGTACTGTGTATCAGAACCCTTGAAAAAAACCGACAGCGTTTCAAGCGTTTCCCCCATACTTTAAACTAATCTCACTATTTTACTGCAATATACTCATATTGTGTTTATATAATTTTTTTCCATTACAAAATAAATGTTAGTCATGGAAAACACAAACATGTACATTAAATAATACTTCCTCTCTAAGTCTGCAGTGTTATGATACAAAAACCCTAGTTTGGTGCATGGCTAGAAATAGCAGAATTTTTCTCCTTATGTCTGCATCATTATCATAAAGAGTAAAGGACAACTAAGTTTTATAAATGATGAGAAATGGCAGAATAAAGCCTAACCATACAGATTACAACTACATATGTTACTGAAAATATAGATTTTCGTTGCAAAGAGATTTTGTGCATTAATTATGTTTGAAATACAGACATAGTTTGCTAATTTGTCAATCAAAAATGGGCTCACACTCATAGGTACTTCATAGACTCATCATTCACACAGTCGTATGTATTCCTGTTCATTTAATGCTAACAATCATGAAAGGGCTCTGATAAATCTTCTTCATTACATAATAATGGTTTTGAACTCTGGGATCTCAACAGTAAAAATAGTTCAATTCATTGATATTATTCCAAGGTATGGGTTGTTGATCTTGATGACATAGATTATTTCCTCGAAAAGGCAAAAATATGCTTTACAAAACGATTACCTTGACACAAGTAAAGTCAGATAAGGCCCAGATCTTAATACTCCCATCAGCTGAACTGGTTGCTAAAGCCTGAAAATAAGAACAAGGAAAAAAAGAAACCTTTCACAACAATATCATTATGACTGATTTCAAATAAAGTGTATTGTATGGTACAACTTGTGGCACAAACAAAAGATTTCTAGTGATGGCATGGTAGTACGGTTAACTGAAAAGTGGAAATAAAATTGTTCATATTGAATCAGTATATTCATCTCAATCAAGAAATGTGTCTGGTATGCAAAATGATTACCTAAACATTTATTACCCACTTGTCCTGAGAGTGATTTGATACAGTTTTGCAAACGGATTGCTGGATGGTATTCGGTGTGTATGCATTCTACAAATATGAATTGAAATGATTTAGCACAATTGCTCTCAAGTGGAATGGGAATAGAAAAACCTCATTGATAATAAAGATATCTCGCCTCCAACTCACCTGATCTGTGGGTGAAAACTGCACACACCATATTCCTCTCCTATGACCCCTGAATGACCCAAGAAGTACTTCCTTCTCCAAATGCCATAGCTTAGCTACTCTATCCTGTGATCCTGTAGCTAATAGTTTATCATTTGGTGATAGGCACACTGAGTTGATGTCCTGGGAAAGGTCGAAGGTCAATCATTAATACATGATGTGTATTTTTTTACAACACTGGGATAAGATAGAACTCAATACGGGCATTTTATAATCAGGTTTACGTATGTGAGAGAGAACCCCAAGGTGTACAGTAGCCTACATGTTGTTTTCTTCCTAGTAAAAAACAAACTGAATGCAAACTATATAAATTTATTTATTAGAAACAAGTTAGAGGAATAGTTTGAGACCTTCACAAAATTAAATGAGAGAAGCTGTATATTTTGCAATGCCATGTCAGTTATAACATGTTGCATAAATGTCCATAAATTCCATTGTTGCTGTTTACCCTTCAATTTACCCTAAATACATACATTGTACAGAGTATGCATGATATTCCTGTCATATGAAATGAATAAACATAACAAAGTAAAGATATACCACTCAAATTCTAAATTTTGCAGTGTTATATATCAAGGATTACAAAAAATTGAACAATACAAACAAAATAAGTATAGGGACAGTGATTTTCCGTTTCAAAAAATTGCCTTTTCCGTTTCAGAAAATCTCAAATTCCGTTTCAGCATGTCAGAAAACGGAAATTCCGTTTCCCCATAGACTTTGTACACACGGAAAAGTGACAATTCCGTTTACACATTGAATAGCAAAATCACAACACGGACACTCGCGCTGGTCAAAATTTGTATCTGCTACTGTACCAACAACACAATAGAATCCGTTTTAATCGGATCTATGCGGGTGCATAAAATATTTTTATGAACCTATTTAGCATGCATACATCCTCACCTTTCACATAATTAGCATTATTTCACGGTGAAATGATATTTCATCGATAATTTTTGGGGTTTTTGGACATCGTTATCATCAGTCAACGGCTTTTGATAATCCGCCATCTTGGATTTTAAGACCACGACATCGTGCTGTTACGTCTTCAAACGTAGAGGGCAGCAACACACGACCGTGTAGTTGAATGATATGTGTGCATGTGAAGCCCAACCCGGCCGGCCGGCCGGGTACGGGTACGGGTACGGTACAATCGAGTGTGCTGATGTCGAGTGCAAACACGATGTGTGAATTGTCATGATAGTAGCGAAGTTAGATCGTGTTTTCTGGGGTTTTGTGGCCATTTAATATTCTCATTTTGTTGTGATTTTGGAGTAATTTCTGTTGCTATTCTGTGTATTTTGAGGGAAAATGCGTTTTCCGTGATTTTCCGTTTCAAAAGGCCCTTTCCGTGAATTCCGTCCGTTTTCCGCGATCGCGGAAAATCACTGTCCCTAAAAGTAAATTAAGTAACTCAATCTAACCTTGTCATGTGCCTTCTCTGTGAAGATGACTTTCATATGAGCTGGTTCCTTGTTCCCTTCTTCTGGTGTTTGTTCTGGTATTCTCCATACCTTTAATGTACAGTCTTCACTTCCAGATACACAGAACTTTGATGACAGTCTGTATAAAGATAGCAATGTCACGACCAGTCTCGTGAGAAAGGCAATATCCGTGTGTATACACATCTTCTCACAAGCTACAATACATATACGCTAGTCTGTGATGGCGATATTTGGTGCATTCATTTTTCAGCCCAACATTGTAAATCTGAATCATTTACTTAAACAACTACTAAATATCAAATAACCTTGAATATTAATCCTATATGGCCTGGGCTACATTATTTTGAAAGTGCAAAGCCCAGAAGGGGGCTTTTTTTTAAGCCCCCCCCCCTCAGACCTTGGTTGTTGATTATGGCGAAAAATGGCACACATGCCACCCATGATGTTAACACAAATGTTATCTTTCTTTTTGTCACTTAATTCAACAATTAATTATTATTACATTATTTCAAATGCAAATACTAATGAATGGACTATTGCATGACATTACTAAATTCTTTTATCAATTTAGGCTATTAGGTTTAAAGAAAAGAACTAAATTGCTTACCTTGAAGCTACTGTTGTTCCAACTGAATGGGTGTGGCCTAGACCTATAGCTTTACAGGTTATTATGCCAGTATCTTCATGCATACTCCATACACGCACTGTATTATCCTGAAAGAGAACAAGAGATTATAACTTGCTATAAATTGTAAAATAAGTCAATTTGCCTGAATGTTTTCAACTTTTTCTTGCCTCAAAATAAAACCCCATCATAAGTAGTTATAACAAGAGCTGGTTATCATTTGAAGAACAATTTAATACTAATACATTTAAGATTTCTCCCTTCAAAATTGATTAATTTTTAATTAGTCCATTTTCATCTTCTTACGCAACATTGATCCACAGTGACTTCATATTTTAGTCTAGGTCTAGATCTGCTCCATTTAAAATACATTATGATTTAATTTGATCAAAATACAACAAAATATTCCTTCTAGTTCCAAGCTCTAACTTCAGCCTTCAAAATACCTTGTAAATGTCAATACTAATGAAGTGATATAGGTTTGGCTCTTTACTAGAGTAGAAGTCCAGTCTTTGGTCTGGATGAAATTCATCTAACATGCTTCATAATGTATGTCTGGCACATTTCTATCTTAGGTCAGTGTGTGTACGGGATTACTGAGCACTGCTAAAAATTACAACAAAATTTGCATCAGATTTCATGGTGGGGATAAAAAAAAATCATCTTTGATACAATAACATACTCAGTGTCAAATGCCACATTAATCTGATGGAATGAGATGCTTATGCTTAGCCTAGAAGATGAAGAAATCAATATCTACAGGTCTCACCTTTGAACTACTGACCATCATATGACCTTTCTGAAACACATCCAATGACATTACAATATCTGGAGAGAAAAAAATAAAGAGATATAATATATCAAAACTATACCATTCTTGTGCAGCATACCATAAAGAAATATCCAGGAGCTGGACATTCATACCATGTTAAGCAAAAAATTGTATATTGTGCTTTCATGCTTTTCAAGGAAAAAATCATAAAAAGCAATTTCCTTTACCTGTGTCAAGTAAATCACAAGCTAAATGACATTAAACGGTATTATCACACCAAAACTTACAAATGCACTGACTGGAAGATAATTAAGTGTCATGCTTATTTAATTCTTTCTCTATACATTCTCATCAATTCGTGTATTGGTGATATTTTGCCATTGAATTGTTGAATTTTGCCCTCATTCTGAGGTTTTAATCTGTTTAAAATATTTTCTAAAAATTGCTGCGAATAGAAACTTTGAAAATAGTGATGACAATGATCATGACAACAGCGATAATGTCAATGTTGATGTTGATTATGATGATGATAATGATTATAATGATGATGAGGGTGATAATGATGATGATGATGATAATAATGATGATGATAATGATGATGATGGTAATGGTGATGATAATGATGATGATGATAATGATGGTGATGATGATGGTGATGATGATGGTAATGGTGATGATGATAATGATGATGATAGTAATGTTGATGATAATGATGATGATAATTGTGATGGTGATGATGAGGATGATGATGATGATGAGGAGGAGGATAATGATGACATCCATTGCTTACCCGTATGTCCTGTGAGTATTTGACAGCTTCCTGAACTCAATTCAAAGACTCTAATCTGCTCACTATTGCTAGCTACTGCAAGATGGGATTCATTCTTCCCTAGTAGTTTCAGGTCCAGGATCTCTTCATTATAGCCAACAAACTACAACAAAAATACAACGTACATAATTTATCATGTAGGGATTGCTGTCAGAACCCTCTACAACTCAATGCAATATCAAACCTGCATGCCTGTCACTTGTTTCCTCTCTGACAAAGTAAATTATATGAAAATTTTATTTGAACATTTAACCCTAAAAATACTGGGCTATTTAGACGCCCTAAAAGGTGGGGGCTGATTGCTATGATCTCAGTCATAGACAGCATGGTCGCTAAAAGAAATTGGCACCAAAGCAAAATATACAAAATTGTTGACATGATGTAAATGTCAACTCTAAACAAGTGGAGTTTAGCAAAGATTTCATTGCATTAGTGACATGTATGTGTGTAGAATACCTTGCACTGTATGACTGATAAAATAATGATGGCTATTAAAGGTCGAGTCCACCCCAGAAAAATGTTCATTTGAATAAATAGAGAAAAATCACATAAGGAGAACACTAAAAATTTCATCAAAATTGGATGCAAAATAAGAAAGTATGACATTTTAAAGGTTCGCATATTTTTCACAAAACAGTGATATGCACAATTCAGTGACATGCAAATGAGACAGTCAATGATGTCCCTCACTCACTTTTTCTTTTGTTTTTTTATTGTTTGAATTATACAATATTTCATTTTTTACAGATTTGATAATAAGGACCAACTTGACTAAACCTTATAGTATAAAATAAAGATAATTCCACATGTTCAGGGAGGAATTAATCGTCGTTTCACTTGACAATGAGGAGAAATGAGAATATTTCATATTTCCTACAATAAAATACAAAAGAACTAGTGAGTGGATGACGTCATCAGTCTCCTCATTTGCATATCGACCAGCATGTACATATAACTGTTTTGTGAAATTAAGCGAAATTTAAAAATGTCATAACTTTCTTATTTTACATCCAATTTTGATGTAATTTTCAGTGTTGTACTTGTTAGATATTTCTCTTCTTATTCAAATCACCTTTTTGTTGGGATAAACTTGCCCTTTAAGGACATAGAGCAGTGAAACTCTCACCTGTTTCTCTAGTTTTAAATCTTCTAATCTGAAGAGAATGATATTGTGATCATATGTTACTACGGCAACACATCCTATAGCCTCACAGATCATAGCACTGGTGATGAAGGCTGGTTGGTCTTGGTCCTCCGATGTCTGTTTCTTCAAAGGTACTATAGGGCTCCCTCGTTGTTCATACAGACAACGGCCAGCAGATGTCCATACTTTTATGATACCTGTCAACCAGAAACACAGACATCAAGATCCCAAATGATAAAGGAGATTGATCCTTATTCAACTAGGGGTAGGTCAAATTGACCAAACCCTGTCATAATTTTACATCTACTTTGAAACTGCAACACATGTGTGGTTTCATGTTGTGTCTCTTTCAAGTCCTGCCCATCACTTGATCATTTTGGGACCAAATTTAAGAAAACCTAACAAGAAGACGCAGAGTCATGGCTAAATTTTTAATTGCATGTTGGCAAAAAAAAAAAAAAAGTGGAATGCCCCTTAAGTTATCAAATGTAGCAGCAATGCCGTCTTTCAAAACAACTACATTTATTACTTTCAAAGAGAGAAAATTCACATTCATATGATAATTAACTTGTGAATCGTAAAACCTTGACAAGAAACTTGCAGTATTTCATTTGATATAATTTGTGGTATCCATTAACAATCTTATATAATGTGCTAAAATATTTTTGTTAAATAATAAACTATCAATTCTTCTTATCCAAGTTAATTCACTGATCTAAAAATGACCTTTGACCTTGACCCAGTAACCTGAAATTACACTCTTCTAATGTCTGCTTCATGTATCTGTTAACCAATTAATGTGCTTGAATATGTTTTTCAAATAATAAACAAAAGATCAATTCTTCTTATCCAAGTTAATTAATTGAACTCAAATGACCTTTGACCTTGACCCAGTACCCTGAAATTACACTCTTCTAATTTCTGCTATCTGTTTACATTGTATCACATAATACTTGAGTATAATTTCAAAATCATCTTTTTCATATTCTCACTCACTCAATGAATTCAGTCTTCCAGTACTCTGGTCAAACTGCTTGCCCTGCAGCTTTGACCAGACTGTCCACCAAGACCATAGACTAGACATCAGAGGCCAAGGACAAGGCCACATAATTGGCTTTATGGAGCTGTTGCCCTTTGAACATATAACCATATCAACTACATCAAATCCTACCTTTAGCTCCCGCTGTCAAAAAACACAAATCATTCTTTTCTTTCTTTGGAGTAATGTTTGGGAAATCCTGGTCCTCTGGTAGCAAGATCACTGATTCCAAGGTCTGAAATTGAAAAAATATTAATTCTTATTAAGTTTATGGAGTTTATCAAGGGACCAATAGATTTTTTGGTTAACAATTATACCGGTTATTGTACATTACCTATTATCTAATCCATTTCGGGGGCCATTTACATAACACATATTAACTAGCTTTGCTACCCACTTCAAAATACCCATTTGAATATATTCTGAAAATGGCCCAATACCGGTATATACATATCTGAAAAAGAAAAGCAAATCAGTCCAAGGATAAAGGATTAGACCATATGCTATTGCACAATAATCGCCCGATATTCCGGTTATCAACTGATAAGCGTGGGAGAAATAGGCAATAGCTGTGCGATGATTGTGCAATTATTGTATGATTTTACAATTTCTGTACACCATGTTTTGCTAATCTGTTGGGGGAAAATTTGTACGCTCATTGCATGTGAGCATACAGCCTCGCGACTACGACCATGTACTGCCCCGCCACGATGTGTTAGAGGGTTCGATCATTTAAAAAATTGTATAACTCTGTGCAAAAAACAATATTAGAGGCTGCAATGACGGTGTAATTGGATGAAAATTGTACAATCATCAAATGCCACCCCAGGGTTATCATGTATGAGCGTGATACAATCTTCTTTAAGATAAATACCAGTTGTGGTAACGATCTAAAAAATAAACCACTAAAGTGTTTGTATGTAAAAATAAAAAATATGTGCCAAACAGCTCTGGAAGAAAATACGTAATTGCTGAGAAATTAGCAAGATAAGCACAGAATTCCATCAAATGTCAGGTATTTTTCGAAGCAATATTAATATACTGTCCGACGTATGCTTTTCTGTGTTTGTGATCATCAGAATTATCGCTTTTGAGCTAAGATTTCATGATTTTACAAAGATAAGTTTACATTAATGTACTACATGTAGATCTAGATTTATGATAATATTTTGACAATTAACCTTGAATTATCGATTTTGAGCTAAGATTTCATGATTTTACAAAGACAAGTTTTTTAGATATGCAGATCGGAAGATAGCTACGCTCTCTCTATTTGATTTGATTTTATCCTTCAAATGTTGAATATCTGGACTTAATATCTGGAATGTTTGCCTAGAATGTGAGTAATTCATATTCTGCACTTGGAACTGCAACTACGGATTTTATGGCTTGACGGTTCATCTGAATTAGTGGCAAGTAGTATCGAACATAATTACAACTGTGTGAGTCAGTCCCATCCAGTCAAATCCGTGTTATACTTCCAGCGAAAATTCTTGCCTGTTCGTACTTAGATCTAGCCTTCTAACGTTAGGCCTACCTGACGCGCTTGCATTCTTGCCCATTATTTATTGTGACCTTCTTGCCATCAATTGACTGCCGCATTGTATCACTATCACCATTCATTATGCCTAATCTACGTTCCAATTCAACTCAGTCATCCAAGGATTCAATTGATGGTGTGAATACAACCCAAGACAATAACATTGATCTTTTGAATAACATTGAGGTTGTGGTACAGAAAGCAGTAGAAAAGGCAATGGAAAGAGAGAGTTGCAAAATTCATCAAGAGATTGAAAGGAGAGACGCAAATATGAGAGAACTTATTGAGCAGAAACTTGGTTGTTTGAATGAACTTAAAGTTTCAATTGATAAGAAGATTCAGCAGCTTCAAGAGCTCCATCAATCTACAGTTACTGCCCATGAAAAAGTTACCGAGTTGACCCGTGATCTTCACGACCTTCAACAATATTCAAGGCGTAACAACATTCGGGTCTTCGGAATTCCGGAAAAGGCCGAAGAAGATACGGACGCTCTTGTGTGCAGCATGGCTGAAAGGATCGGAGTGCGCATCACTGCTCAAGACATTGATCGCTCGCACCGAGTTGGTAGGCGTGTCCCTCAACATGATTCCTCTGAAGGCAACACGTATGCAACAGCTGCTGCGCGTAACACCCAGAAGAATCCAGATCGACCTCGCCCAATCATTGTCAAACTAATATCGTACAAGTCAAAACTAGCGTTTATTCGAAATCGACGGAAACTGAAAGGATCTGGAGTTGTAGTTGCTGAAGACTTGACAAAGTCAAATGCCAATCTCTTGTCACTGACTTCGCGTCATGAAAAAGTTCGCACAGCTTGGTCGACAGACGGTCGAATCTTCGCAATGATCAAGTGTACAAATGGTCGAGAGATTCGCAAGCTCATTACTTCGCCAGCAGCATTAACAGACCTCTAGTCAACTGATTTGTACCTTTTATCTGTACATATGCCAACTATACCCTTAAAACTTGATGCTATCTTGACTGAGTTTTCTCCAAAATGGGCCCTCAAGCCAGATTGTATTTTAGACTAAACTTATTTTATGCAGTTTCTGGTGCAATCGTATCTTTTCGATTGTCATTTTCTATTATCTTTTTTTCTGTAGATGTAAGTTATTTTTGTGTGTGTTTATTATATGTCTTTCAATGCCATTTTTAGCCAATGCCCAGACTTACAACAAGTGCAATTAAATTTGAAAATCTTGCATGATCATATCTCGCCAGCCAATGTAAATGATCATAATCCAGATCAGTTTTATTATTCATCTGAATATTTTAACTCTTTAATAAAAGCAAACTATAACAAAAATGATGTAGACTCGCATCTTAGTTGTTTCCATTTTAACTGCAGAAGCCTACCTCAAAATTTTGACAGCCTGTCGTCGTTTTTATCTTTGCTTTGTATGCAATCTACAGTCATAGGGTTAACAGAAACCTGGTTGAATGTGAATTGTTTTGTTGATTTTTATAATATTAATAATTATGTATTTATCAGCAATGGACGCAAATCAAAGAGAGGTGGAGGTGTAGGGATGTACATACGCAAGGATATTCATTATGTGAGACGAGTAGATATGGATCTCAGTTCTTCTTCAGCTGAAAGTATATTTGCTGAAATTGATATTGACCATCAAAAGATTTTGATAGGTGTATTGTATAGACCCCCCAACCAATCAATAGACCAATTTTTAACTTACTTAAATGAAGTTTTACATATTGTGCAATCAGAAAAGAAATTGTTTTACTTGATGGGTGATTTTAACATAAACATTTTACATGTGGGCAAAGTGCAATATGTCGATGAATTTCTTGATACAATGCTTTCCAACAATTTGTCTCCTTTAATTAGATATCCATCACGTGTTTCATCAAATTCATTTACTCTCATAGATAACATTTTTACAAATGATCCCGAAATACGTCATTCAGGGCTTTTTTTTTTCGGATATCAGTGACCATTTTCCGATATTTTGTATTGCTCATAAAAATCAAAACAAACCAAGAGAGGACAATTTTATTTATAAAAGAGACATAAATGATGATAACATATTGCAATTTGCGCACATTTTATATAACAATGAGTGGGACTTTTTTAATCTGAATGCCAATGAAACTTATAATAAATTTCATGATATTTTCACAAAGGCATACGAGTCGTGTTTTCCTGTAAAAGCTGTAAGAATAAAGAAAAAGGTTATTAGTGCACCTTGGTTCAATGAAGATGTTCACAAACTCATAAAAAAGAGGAACAGGTTATATAAACTATATCTGAAGAACAAATCCACGTATAGAAAGACTGTGTATAGACAAGTTAGAAATAAAACTGTTGATAAGATTAAGCAAGCTAAAAAAGAATATTATAGAAACAAACTGAATAATGCCAAAGGAAACATGACCAAAACATGGAATGTTATTAACATGGCTTTAGGAAAAGAGAATAAAAAAACCCATGTTAGTAAAATAGTTCTTGATGATGGTAGTGTTGTTAATGAAAAGATAATTTCCGATGTTTTTAATGATTTTTTTGCCAATGTTGGATTCAACCTGAATAATAAATTTGTTTCATTTGATAATAACTATGTTGGAAAGTACATTATCAGAAATACTAAATCTGCATTTTTAAATCCTACTTCTCCATGTGAAATTTTTAATATCATAAAGAATTTCAAGAGCAATACCAGTGCCGGTTATGACGATATTAGTATGAAAGTTGTTAAGAAAATCAATATTTATATATGTAAACCATTGTCTGAAATAATTAATAAATGTTTTATCTGTGGTGTTTTTCCAGATAAATTGAAATTAGCTCGTGTAATTCCAATTTTTAAAAGTGGATCTCGAGAAGTGCTTTCAAATTATCGGCCAATTTCCGTCTTGCCAGTTTTTTCAAAGGTCTTTGAAAAATGCATATACAGTCGTCTTTTATCTTTTATTCAGAAGTGCAATATTTTGTCTTTAAATCAGTATGGTTTTCGAGCCGGGAACTCCACATCTCATGCTTTAACCAATTTTATTCGCAATGTAACAAATGCTATCGATAATGAAGAAGTGATGCTAGGCGTATTTTTAGATTTAAGTAAAGCATTTGACACGCTCGATCACGATATTTTGATTTACAAATTACAACTTTATGGTATTAGAGGAGCTGTTTTAGATTTATTCAAAAGTTACTTGCAAAATAGGGAGCAGTTTGTCACTGTCAATGGTTTTAAATCTGAAAGGAGGCATCTGAGGTGTGGAGTGCCCCAGGGGTCCATTCTTGGACCTCTGTTGTTTCTTATTTATATCAATGATTTGTGCAATACATCTGAGGTTTTAAAGTACATTTTATTTGCAGACGACACTAGCATTTTTATGTCACATAAAGATCCATTTGAATTACAAAGTATTTTTAACAATGAACTTGATAACATTTCAAACTGGTTATATATGAACAAACTCACAGTTAATGTAAAGAAAACCAATTTCATGATGTTTACAAATAGAAATGTCGATATCGATCAAATAAGCATTAGCCTTGCTGGATCTGAAATCAAACATGTCTCGTCTTTGAAATTTCTTGGCGTGACAATAGATGACAAGTTAACATGGAAATCCCATCTTAACGTCATTTGCAATAAAATATCAAGGAATATAGGAATATTATTCAGAATTAAAATGTTACCATCTTCGATTTTAAAAATGATATACAATGCTATCATTGCTCCTTTTCTTGATTATGGTATTTATGTATGGGGAAGTGCAGCAAAAATTTATCTCGATAGACTGTTTAAATTACAAAAACGTGCAATAAGAATAGTTAATCATTCATCTTTTTTAGCCCATACTTCACCCATTTTTTATAATCTGAAACTTTTAAACATTTATGACATATATCAATACCAGCTTGGAATCTTTATGTTTTTATGTTATCGGAAACTTTTACCCATTTCTCTATTAGAATATTTTAACCTGAATTGCAATATACATTCTTATCCTACGAGAAATGCAAATAATTTTCATCTTCCTAAAATAAGAACGTCACTGTCTCAACAATCCATCATTTATCAAGGTCCTGTAGTTTGGAATTCACTAACAGATGAAATACGCAATGCAAAAACACTTAATTTATTCAAAACAAAGTTCAAAAGATACCTTCTTGAGAAATACAGTGGCTGAATGATGTATAGTTTATGTATAGCACTTGTATTATTATAATTATTGTAATATTATGTTAGGGCATGGCACTTTTTGATGTCTTGGTTCATTGTTTATGTGTATTTTTAAGTTATTTTGTTTGTTTTTAGAAATGTTTTTGCTATATCCCTGTTATTGCATTTTCTATGTCACATTTTCGTTTTAATAATGGGTCGGCCTAATTATAAGGATTTTTTTTTCCTTTTTGGCTGCCACCCCTCAGTATGATTCTGAATCATAATGCAATTTTTAGACTGTCTTTTACACTGATTTGTAATACATGTATTTTAACTTTGTATTATATTTGTTTTTTTATGTAAAGGTTTTACTGAGAGAATAAAACAATTTGAATTTGAACAATTTGTTTACATTAATGTACCAGATCTAGATGTATGAATATATTTTGACAATTAACCTTGATTTAAAAGACTTTCTCATGAAATAATTGTTTACTGCAACTACTGTATTTTACCTTTAAGATCACCAGATGGTAATGAACCAAAACAAAATTGAGCTTTCAAACAGTTCAATTTTTTACATTATTATTAAGAGCATGCACAGAAGCAAAATTACCTCAAAGACGGGAAGAGTCTTTTGGGGTTGATTCTTGACCAGATCCCAGATGACCACTACACTGTCCCTTCCACTTGATAACATTGTATGACCATCTTGAGAGAACGATAGACTGGTTACTGCACCATAATGAGTCCCTAATACACATAGACAGCTGAAAATAAATAAGTAAAGATATTGAGAAACAAGGACAGTACATTTGAATACCTGCCAAAGTAGGTACGTAAAGGAAAAGTGAAAGTGAATTCCGAAATTCCTACATGTTATCACATATAAATCTTACATATAAATCTTAAAAGGATGGAATCAACCTGTCTTAAGCAAACACATTTGCTTCTGATGGAATGAGATGTATGTTGTATCTCTTCTTAGAGAAACGTACTAGCCATGGAACATACAGTTTAGCAAATGATGATGGATCCGGGGACCGTCTTACAAAGAGTTGCGATTGATCCAATCAATTGCAACTATGGAAAGCCAGCAGAGTCAACATATAAAATGCATGTTTGTTCAAAACATTTTCTAGATATGAATGTCTATCCATAAATTCATTGATTTCTTGACGATTTGGTGTGTTCTCCTTTGTTTACAAAGGACATTTTGCAAATTTTCTATAGAAAAAATTATGACACTGATGGATTTCCATACAGTAACGATTGATTGGATTAATCGTAACTCTTTGTAAGACTGATTTCTATGATTGATTGCATTCATTATTGTGTATTATGAATCATTAAATTCAGCCCCATGGTCAATGCTAAGTTTTATGTTACAAGGCCCTGAACTTTTTAAACAATGAAAGTCATAAACTATCTCAAAGAACAACAAATAAGTTTGCTGTACACAATGCCTGCGAGAATCAAGCAAAAGTCATCAACTACCTCAAAAAGCAACAGATAATTGATTGCTATGCACAATGCTTGAGAAAACCAAGCAGATATACAAACATGCAAGACTTAGAGTAATTATCACCCACATTTAAAAAAAATATCACTAAAATGTTGCTTTAAAGAATGTGTCATCTTCGGTGAATCAGAGTGAATTCTATCATTAAATTAACAAATATGCAAGCTTCATGTGGTTTCACCAATCTCATTTTGTGACCCACATATTCTCTCAGAGCACATTTTTAGTAGATTGTAGAGTTTATTTGTTTTCAATTTGTCTATTTCAACATAATTTAGCTCAATAATTTTAAACAAGTGGAATGCCTCTGGCGGTCTCACCTGCATCACGCGATTCAATATAGCAGCAGTGCTGACTTTGAAAAACACCATTTAAATAATTATTCACAAAAAACACCATTCATATAATGATACAATACTGCGTTCATTGATATTGGACCTTGATCATGTGACCTAAAACTTGTCAGTGATACTTGATTACCCCTATATCCACATTTTATACACTATATCTATAAACTTTGAAAGTTATGACAGCAATCTAATAATTACCTCTAAAATAGCCTAAGTTCAATGAACTTGAATGACCTTTGACTTTGATCATGTGACCTGAAACTCACATGATATGTTCAGTGATACTTGACAACTCTTATGTCCAAGTTTTATGAACTAGACCAATATACTTACAGAGTTATGATGGTAATTCAACAAATACCCCCAACATGGCCAATATCCATTGACCTTTGACCTTGGTCATGTGACCTGAAACTCACACAGGATGTTCAGTGAAACTTGATTACTCTTATGTCCAAGTTTCATGAGTCAGATCCATAAACTTTCAAAGTTATGATGGTAATTCAAAAGATACCCCCATTACGGCCAAAGTTCATTGACCTTTGACCTTGGTCATGTGACCTGAAATGCACACAGGATGTTCAGTGATACTTGATTACTCTTATGTCCAAGTTTTACGAACTAGACCAATATACTTTCAAAGTTATGATGGTAAATCAACAAATAACCCCAAATTGGCCAAAGTTCATTGACCTTAAATGACCGTTGACCTTAATCATGTGACCTGTAACTTGCACAGGATGTTCAGTGATACTTGATTACTATTATGTCAACAGATACCCCCAATTTGGCCAAAGTTCATAGACCCTAAATGACCTTTGACCTTGGTCATGTGACATGAAACTCAGGCAGGATGTTCAGTAATACTTGATTAACCTTATGGCTAAGTTTCATGAACTAGGTCCATATATTTTCTAAGTTATGATGACATTTCAAAAACTTAACCTTAGGTTAAGATTTAGATGTTGATTCCCCCAACATGGTCTAAGTTCATTGACCCTAAATGACCTTTGACCTTGGTCATGTGACATGAAACTCAGGCAGGATGTTCAGTAATACTTGATTAACCTTATGGCCAAGTTTCATGAACTAGGTCCATATACTTTCTAAGTTATGCTGTCATTTCAAAAACTTGACCTTCGGTTAAGATTTGGTGTTGACGCCGTCGAAAAAAGCGGCGCCTATAGTCTCACTCTGCTATGCAGGTGAGACAAAAATGAAATGGAATGTGTAAAAATATGAGAAAATTGTCCCCGTATTTTATAATGTGATTAAATACCAATGTTATGATTTTGCATATCAATATGAAAACAAAGATATGTGAGGTTGATACTTTCTTCAACTAAATTTCGCTGCACCACCAACTTGCCGCCTGCACAAGCCAGCGCTGGCAACTGCCTGAGTCAGAGCCATCCTTGTATTTTAACTGCACCAAGTCTGCCATGCCCTGGTCGGTGCAGAGGTACGATTGGCTATTATCTGTTTACAATGCAAATTTATGTCAAATTACAGAATTCAAATTAGTGGCTGTGACATGACCATGACATAAAGGCCTTCGGAAGTTAGCCCCTTACGCTCAGAGAGAACAATGGTTACAAAATATGAGGGAAGTGGACCTTCGTAATAGCAACACTGCAAGGTATTGACGCCCTCTGCATTAATTGGTGCACATGGTTAAATGGACCATAAAACTTACCATATATAAAGAGAGAATTAGATTTACCTGCTTGTTTTTAGATCCCATATTCTAATATGATTGTCATCTGATACAGAGAAGAGATGTAATCTATCAGGGTCAGGATGGAACTGCACAAGACTGGAAGAAAACAATTAATAAAAATAATTAATAATAAGTCCATTTATATAGCGCAGTTACTATGTGCATATACTCAACTGCGCTTTGATACTTGGTATCATCTTATTACCCCGGATGTAGCTGAGCCGCCATATTAATAGGCGCTAAAGCGTTGAAGGAATAAATCCTACAGGGTACCCATTCACCTCACCTGGGTCGAGTGCAGCACCATGTGGATAAATTTCAGGAAATTACGCCATGGTTGGAATTCGAACCCACAACCAACTGTTTCAAAGTCCGGAGACTAATCCACTGGGCCACATTCAACATTTATATAGTTTGTATCTACTAGCAGAAGGTCATATCGTCTAACACCATCATGACTATTTGGTCTATTATCAATTTGGTGTAACCACTGTTTGATTCAACCATCAATTATTCTAACCCTAAAAAGACAGGGCTATTTTTTATGCCTAAGAAGACGGGGGAGGATGATTTAGCCCCCCCCCCCCTTATGATCTTGGCCATCAACAGTGACAGAAATTGGCAACTGCGTTACCAAGGGCATAATCTACACAACTGACGATCAAAATTTTTTGCAAAATCTCATTATTAATTAATGACCCCCTGAGGTTATGGGTGCAGTACTGACGGATGATATCCCATAGTTTGATGGACTATCAATGATTCCTGGTCTTACCTAACAACACCCTGAGACCCCCTGAGGTTATGGGTGCAGTACTGACGGATGATATCCCATAGTTTGATGGACTATCAATGATTCCTGGTCTTACCTAACAACACCCTGAGACCCCCTAAGGTTATGGGTGCAGTACTGACGGATGATATCCCATAGTTTGATGGACTATCAATGATTCCTGGTCTTACCTAACAACACCCTGAGACCCCCTGAGGTTGGGGGTTCGGTACTGACAGATGATATCCCATAGTTTGATGGACTATCAATGATTCCTGTTCTTACCTAACAACACCCTGAGACCCCCTGAGGTTGTGAGTGCAGTACTGACGGATGATATCCCATAGTTTGATGGTACTATCACTGCTTCCTGTAGCTAAGAGGGTAGATGTACTATCAAATGCCATGCTAACCACTGGACCTCTGTGTAAAGACTGAGAAAAAAACCCCACATATTACTATCTTTAGTACCTTCACCCAGACGCAAAACCAAACAGGATA
Source organism: Lytechinus pictus (assembly GCF_037042905.1). Taxonomy (NCBI): domain Eukaryota; kingdom Metazoa; phylum Echinodermata; class Echinoidea; order Temnopleuroida; family Toxopneustidae; genus Lytechinus; species Lytechinus pictus. The sequence continues at coordinate 17,871,375 of NC_087254.1, forward strand.
GTTAGCAAACCATAAGTGTCACCTGATTTCACGATCAATAAAACACCCAATGTGATCTTTTGACCCCAAGATGACCTTTGACCCATGAAAAAACATTAGGTATTACCAAAGAATCATTTGCACCAAGGGTGAACGCACTTGATGCAGAAATAAAGAAATAAGAGCAAAGGAATAAAAACTTTAAGAAAAATGATTTTGTGCACATGGCCGCATATCATTAGACGTTTTGACCCCCATCATCCTCATAAAAACACAAGCGGTGTTACCCAAGGATCATTTATGCCAAGTGTGAAAACTGATCAAGAAATAAAGAAATGAGAGCAAGTTAAACAAAAACTTTAGGAACAGTGCTGCACATGACCTCATATCATTTGACCTCTTGACCCCTAAATGTCAATTGACACTGTCATCCTCATGAACACACATGTGATATTACCAAAGGACCATTTTACCAGATGTGAACAACATTGATGCAGAAATAGACAAATGAGTGCAAATTAAACAGAAACTTTAACATTTTTGTAAGACTGCATTTATGGGCAAAAGTGTAATACAAGTCATATCATATTCAGTTTTGAAAATATGTGTAACATAAACTTTGTTATGCACACCAATAGATTTCCCATATTTATTTGCAATTGAAGTCTTGCAAACTACAGGACTATTTTATGTACTTCACCATCAGCCTTTACAAATTTCTTTACGGTGGCTATTTGCATGCTGGAATAAAATATAGATTAAATCAACCAAAATGATTCATTTACCTGCCAAGTTCTTGTACAAGTTCCATCTTTCCAGTTCCACTGTTTGAGCAAAGAGTTTCTGTATGCAACCACAATAATCTATAACAGAAAAGAGGGACACATACTTGTCAAGAGATCCTGACATCTGTGATTAAGATTATCACAGAAGAAGTAGTACCACTACCACTGATCTTACTAATACTTCTACTGCCAGTGGCAGCTGTGGCGGTGGTGGTGCTGCTGCTAATACTACTACTACTACTAACACTACTAACACTACTACTCCTCCTCCTCCTCCTACTACTACTACTACTGCTACTACTACACAGGGGTAGTACCAGGGTAAGAGGGCAAGACACTGAATAGTGGCATAATATTCTTCCTGAATTGATTAAAAGGAGTAATAATAAAGTTAAGACAACCTCCGTTTTCATTTTGATATTCTTCCAGTCTTCTTTCTTCTTCTCTTTTATCTTATCTTGTCCCACCTTTTTTCTTAAAATCACTACTCAAAAAATCTCATATCTGACCTAAACAAAAATGGATTACAATTAGTGTCAAATTTGGAATATCCATCTCTGAAAACAGGTTTGGTTGTTTTCTGGAACAAACTGTAGATCCCTTTACCGTCTCTACAATGAACAAACGAATGTTATCAACCATCAATCTCCTCACCTCATTATCATTGGTAACAGCAAAACAGGTCACCTCATCAGCACCCTCCTGTAAAATAAACAAATATAAGTTAGTTTACTACAATGGTTAAGAGTACTAAAGCATATGTATGGATGATGTCATATTTTAATATTTTGTATGTTGTATTTTCATGACAATATTTTGGTATCACAAGATATATAATCTTATGACCCTCAGGGATAGCTTCAATGTAACAAATGTAAATAATAATTTGGAACCTGGCAAATTCATGCTCACTTCATTTGAGCAAAGAACACTGTAGGTATCAAATCAACCAGATATCTGGCTCTCATGAACCTATTTGATAATATCTCCATATATTGGCTGCATACTATTACCCTGGCTTTCGCACAGCTACCCTGATCAAACGCTTTCAGGAGCATTCAAGGAATTTCTTCCTACCGGGTACCCAGTTACTACACCTGGGTGGAGAGTGGCAAATGTAGATTAAACTCCTTGCCAAAGGACACGAGTGATGTGGTGGGACTCGAACCCTGGACCTTGCGGTTCAAAGTTTGGAGACTTATCCATTGAGCCACAACATCATTGTCAATCCTATTTGTAATATTGCATGCATGAGGCAAGTTTGAAATTGAGCCTAATAATCAGTTCTTTAGTAGACTTTGCAAGAACAGGATATTTTCATCTGACCTCTCTGACATTTGACCTTGTGACCTCAAAAATCTGATCAGATCATTGCCCCTCCAAAATACATGAATCAAGTATGAAGTTAATCCCTCAAATGGTCCTGCTTTTATTTGATTGTAAGATTAACAGACCTTTGGAATAACAAACCATAATTTAAACAAACTTCAGACTAAACCTCCAGAATAACAATCTGTAACCATCTGTATCATTTCCTGATATTATTATTTGAAGAGAGTATTAAGAGTGTATAATATGTTTTGTGCCAATTCTTACATCTTTGATGCTGTGAGTTGTCTTGCCCGTCTTTGCATCCAGAACCTTTACTTCGTCACCATGGGAACAAAATATACAGCTGCCATCTGATGCTACATGAACTTTTCCTCCCGTGTAAAATGATTCAATCTTGTTTGCTACTCTGAAACTGAATTTAAGCAACAACATATTAACCAAAAGGATTAACAGATGAATTATTACTCCAGTGTGCTTATGTCACAGTTGAAAGCTTTTTCAGTAAACTGGTATACAGTTCAATACGGAACTCATACTGGTACATACCACAACTAACAATTCAATACCCTGATCACGGTATCTAAATTTCTACCGATGATTCATGAACAAACAATTACAATAGTCATAGACCTTAGAATCTACTCACATTTATTCAATAGATGTTTCTCTCATTTAACAGTAGAGGTGCTGGTCCAAAATATTGGGATTGTCCCAGAAAACAAGGATATCGTCATAAACCAAGACAAATCTTGATAAATTGAGATTGTCCTTGTTTATGGGGACATTTTTTTACCCCAGCCGGACATAGACGGCAATTACGGGATTGAGAGTGCTAAAACTAGATTCAGTGACCTTAATTCCCCCCAGTTCACAGTCTATTTTTCACAACTTTCCATCTTCCAATAATCTTGTTATGAAACCTGATGTTTTCATTGACTAGCGCACTTGATTGGTGTCAGCACTTAACAGAATGAACTTTCCTAGATTTCTGGTGTTAGGCACGGCCATAGCGCACTAGCGCGCTCTCACGGATGTGCACAAAATTTGTATAGGCGCGTCGGTACACTTGTCAATGCGTTGATGCCAACATCGCAGCGTATCGGTAACATTAAAGTCTATGGCAGGGCGGAAGAATACTCCATTTGCCCCTGTACAATGCATACGGTGGCATCGTAACCAGCTGGATTTTAGCTAGATTTTGATACCAAGTTTAGCTTCGAAATCGAACGTAATCCGCTCAAATCTAGCAATGATTCGTAGAATCTAACAGCTCATTTTACGTTTCACATTTTTTGTGCATTTTATAAATTTTGGTTCGTATGGATCAAAATTTTTGGATCGTTTTCGAAACTTGAATTAGTGAAGTTTCGATGTGTGGCCGTTTTAGACTTGCGCAGGGCATCGCCCTATGCATACTGAAGTCATAGATATAGGCTTGCATGATGAAGTTTATGGATTTCCATGGCTTTTCGCTGATGCACGGCGCGGTGTTTACAAACGAAATATGTATATTACATCATTTACGTGCATGTGCTCATCAGTGCAACCTTGAGCTAAGGAAGGTACCATTTTTTCTATATAATTTTGACACATACACAGGATCTATTTTGCTACTTTTTCAGAAGTTAAATGGAATTTCTGTAACTTTTAATTCATTCTTATTATGTTTTAGGAATTGAAGATTATTTTATGTGCTTTTAATGACAAATTAAGAGCTTTCTAAATTTTGTTGTCCTACCTACTTGTGTGGAGAAGTCTTTGAAATCTGAGACTCAGTCCCTGTAAACTGGGACGATCCCAATTTTCTGACCAGCGCCTCCACTGTTTAACGTTGAACTTGACTGTGAATTGGTATCATGTAGTCGAAAATAAATCATTAATTTCTCTCAAGAGTTTGTGCGAGAGATCAGGAATGCTACTCAGAATCATATTCCAGCAAGCTTTGAATGCATGCTTGCCACCTCTATCTAGATGACTTACGTTAGAAAGTATTTATTCATGTTATTTAAACTTCCTGTCTCAGTCCACTCAATACTAACCTCGCACCAGTGTGAGTGGTCTTAGTCATTCACCTGGCGATGGTAATGCATGGCATAGAGCCATAGTCATAGATCGAGCTCCACTCGTTAAAGTTGTTTACAAACCCCCTAATGTCATCTCGGAATTCCATATTCCCACACTACCATTTATCTAATCTAAACTATTTAAAATTAATTCACTATTTAATAATTTACCAAGTACCAAGTATAGCCACGTATTGTATTACCGGACTCTATCATGATTCCGGACGCGCATATTACTGCCTACGGCTACGAAAACAATTCAATACCGATTCTTCGAATGACGTGGAGCAATTTTCAAACATGAAATGTTTATCGCAAAAATTTTGAGGCATCACATTATGCGGCAGAATGGTTTTACAAATTTTATCTTTAATTACCCATAACTCCTTAACAAATGGCCAAATTTTCTTATTTATTTTTTTGCATTTCTAATGCAAAGACTTTTCATTTGATGTATCATTCACCAATATTTATTATTATCTTAATTTTGGGGTAATATAGCTAATTATTATTTATGGACCTCAAAAATGCAAGTACACGACACTCATTCAATGAACCACTTGTTCACTGCAACCATCCTGCCTGTGGGGAATCTACAGGTAGGACTATGGTATGCACTAGCGTACCTACGGGGGGGGCAGGGGGGGCTCTCTGCCCCCCCTGACGAGATTTTGAAGACCTTTTTTTTTTTTTTTTTTTTTTTTTTTTTTTTGCTTGTCAAATTTTTTCTGGTACGAAAATCTTTATTTTGTATTGATGACCCCTTTTTTTTTTTTTTTTTTTTTTTTTTTTTTGCTTGTCAAATTTTTTCTGGTACGAAAATCTTTATTTTGTATTGATGACCCCTTTTTTTTTTTTTTTTTTTTTTTTTTTTTTGCTTGTCAAATTTTGGGGCGGCCAATTTTGCCCCCCCTGTGAAAAATCCTAGGTACGCCACTGATGGTATGCCAATGCTGTACACAGCACACACTTTAAAAAATCATATTTAAATGTCACTTTTGTGACCAAAATTACTAATTTCTATACAGTTGCAATTTATTTTTCATTAGTAAGGCCCCCATTCCACAGAACAGAGACCGTTGAAAGACCACTGAAAGACTTAAAATTGGCGAGGTCTTACAGCGGTCTTCAAGATCACTGAAATTTGTCATCTCTGTGGAATGGCTCAGAAAGACCCCTCAAAGAACTCTGAAAGACTGATGGATATTTCTTGTCTTACTGGTTTTAGACTAGTCCTATAGAGATCTTTCAATGGTCTTTCAGAGATCTTTTATGCAACAAGTGATCTTTCAGAATTCTTTCCATGGACTTTGCCTGGTCTTTCAATGGTCTTTCAATGATCTTTCAATGATCTCTCATGAGTCTTACAGTGATCTCCGCAAAAATCTTGAGAGACTGCCGAAAGATCATTGAAAGACTATGAAGACCTTTGAAAGTTCATCGAAAGACTGCTGAAAGACCACTGAAAGACCATTTTCTTGTAAGACCGTTGTAAGACTGTTTTGAACCGTTTCAAAAAGTTTTGGAGCCCATGAAGACCCCGAAGACCGCTGAAAGATTGGTCAGGACTTGTGTAAGACCTCAAAGACCATTGTAGGTTCATTGAGAGACCTCTGTAAGATCGACCAAAATTCATGGTCTTTGAAAGGTCTTTCAGCGGTCTTGCTCTCTGTGGAATGGCCCCTTTACCAGGGAATAATTTTTGTATTCACCAGAGCGCTCAAAAACTTAAATTTTGGGCATATTTTTGTGTACGCCCTCTATTGGTGGAAAGTAATATGGCAAAAAAATTTTCATTTTTTAATCTCTATGTTTAATTAAGAAAAAATAATTTAAAGAATCAAATTTACCCAAGAGCCAAGTTATATGATGAACAGTAGAGGCGCACGGCCAATATTGGAGACTGTCTCCAATGTGGGAGATTATCTCAAATATCAGAGACTTTTGTAAAGAATTTGGGTATCCAATTTCAGAGACAGTCTCCAGTTTTGGAGACCAATTTCCTTTGTTTACATTTGCTGCAAAAGGATTACCTTGGCGGCAAATAAAAATGTGATAAGGAGATTCCTCATGAAAAATTACACCTTTTCACCTTCTACTTTAAATATTCACCGTCTACTTTTGTTTTGATAAGGATTTTTGTTGTCAATCACACACAAAACAAATGGGCTTCTGACCTCAGCGAGACAAAATTTTGGGTGGAAAAAATCATGCTTTTGTTGGTGTTGTTTCTTTTGTCCTTTTGCAAAGCAAGTCTCCAATGTGGGAGATTGTCTCCCCTATTATTGGAGAGAGTCTCCCATATTGGCCGTGCGCCTCTACTGATGAATAGCTGTAATGGAAACAGTGTACAAAAATCAAGCATTTGTCCCAAAGAAAAAGAGAAAATAAGCCAAACATAGACAGCTGGCAGCCGTCTGTTTCGAGGAGTTTTTTAACATTTTTTTTATTTTTTATTCTCCTCGTACACAGACGGCTCGCTAGCGTGCAGCCACCATTAGGGGACTTGCAATGCGAAATCCCCCCGTCGGGGCTCTTCAATTTTTGTCTTTAATGAATAAAAATTTTGAAAATTAACGCGACCAAAATGCAAATTAATATTCCCTCTTGGCATTAATTGCCCACTTCCCCGTTTTATCCGATCTTAAGTACATAAACATATGGCCATTGAGTCCCCTGTACAGATCGCGCTAGAACTTCGGTCTCTGTATTTGGTGAGTGAAGCCAACGGAGTTCAGCTGAACAACCAACATAACAGAGACCGAAGCTTTTGGTCTAAGCCAAACATTGCTACCCTTATTTTGGAACACATGGAGATGTATCTGACTTTCTGAGAACAAGGTTATATCATATTCATAACCTTATTCATTGAATGAGTGGATCACGATGACACTCGGACTAGTCTCTATTTATAAGACTAAGTTTTAAATAAAATGTAATAATTTTGCCATAATTTTGTATAGCACACAATTTTCCTGTGCATGTCTCTTTCATTTTATGAAAAGTTTGATTGTAGAAATTATGTTATCGATCTCGCCAATTTAACACGGTGACAGATACGAGAATGTCTTAAACTCGAAGTTAACCGGGCCGGCTGTGCATACAGCTACCTATAGTATACTCTATATATAGTCGAATTAACACACACATTTTTAAACATGTGGGGCACTAAGTTATTTTTACTTCAGAAATGGGAAAATTCCCGTTCCACCTGTTTAATTCAATAATTGAACGACTCCCAACCATGATTCAATAATAAGAGAATGTACATTGTTTAAAAAAGATTAAAAATCATTTGAATCTTACTTCGCTTTTAAAGTAGTCGCCATAGTATAGTAGTCTATACCAATGCCAACAATTTGGACTTAGGTTAGAGACTTTCCACATGCACAGATCTCGGAGAATCGGGCTTTTCGGCATGCAATATGCATGCAGCATTCAGCCGGTGTAGCGGCGGATTCGGTTCCACCGGCGGATACCGTATCCGCCGGCAGATATCGTTCTTAATGGCCGATATCGTTTTTAATCGGAACCATATCCGCCGGGTTTGACGCGGCTTGATGTTTGCAGATTTGGTTCCTCGGCGGATTTGGTTCTATTGACGATACATGTAATATTTATTTGGACAGACGTCCAACCTCGGCAGCGCGCGCATGCGCGGCTCTGGCAATGTCGTTACCAATGGGGGGAGGGGATTTTCGTCCGCCTTTAGACTTTTAGTGAATTTTTATTCAGGGGCGGATCCATACAGCTTTTGACGAAGGGCTCGATGGGGGTGAGGGAATAGGAGAAACAATGACTCGATATATCATGTATACATAGACCTGGCACATGCGCCAAAACTTTGCTATTTATTATTATCAGATTTTGATGAAATTTTCATCATTTTGTTTTGTAGGCCCTACGTGAAAATTTATACTACTTTAAGTCCGCAGTATGCATCGAAATCTTTAACTGTGCTTTTTCACACCATGATTAGTGTAAGTTTGCCAGACTGGCGAAAATTTGTACCCCCATATAGGCCTATAGTTTTTATAAAACTACAGATTTTCAACGAGTTAAAACTTCATGATTTCAAAATAAATGAGGCAAATTAGTTTATGAATATATATTGCTGTTAACTCATATTATTGCTTGTAGAGTGCTAATTTTTTGTGAAAACATTTAAAAAAAGAATTTCAAAACATGATTAATATCTTATGTAGTTTATTGTAGGCCTATTTTTAATTTGTTTTTTTTTTATTCCTTTTTTTTCAATATTTTTGTTAAGGAATCTGAATTAAAGGGATGGTCCGGGCTGAAAATATTTATATCTTAATACATAGAGTAGAATTCACTGAGCAAAATGCAGAAAATTTCATCAAAATCGGATAACAAATAATAAAGTTATTGAAGTTTAAAGTTAAGCAATATTTTGTGAAAACAGTCATCATGAATATTCATTAGTTGGGCTGATGATGTCACATCCCCATTTTCCGTTTTCTTATGTTATCACACAAAACCATATTTTTTTCATTTATTTCATACTTGTGTGAATAATATGTCTCCCTTATAATGAAATAAGTTGCAGCAATAAATATCTAATGCACTAAATCAGTTGTCAATCCAAATTTTCTAGTTCTTGGAGGAAAAAATTTGAATAAACCTAATTTCATATAATAAATTACAAAAGAACAAGTGGAGATGTGACATCATCAGTCCACCTAATGGATATTCATGACGTAACAGGCGGGGGGGGAGTTGCCCCCTGTCGGATTTAACCAGGAATAAAAGAAAAACGGGAAAGGAAAAAAAAGGAGGGAGAAAGAAAGGGAAAGGGGAATGAGGGGAAAAGGAAAGGAAAAAGTGAAAAGAAAACGAAGAAAAAAACACTTTTTAATGGAAAAGGAAGGAAATCGGGAAAATGAACATTTGAGAAAGAACAAATCAAAAAGTGTAGAATATGATTTTATTTACTGAATATAATGCCAAAAAATAGCTCAAAGTTAGATTCTTCTTTGTGCAAACTTAATCTCTGATTAACGTCAGTCTGAGTCTGACTCTGTCCCTAATCATCAGAATAAAGGCAAAATGTTGAGGCTTTCCTCTTCAAGGCCTAATGTAACTAGAATCCGAAAGGTAGCTGGCTCTCAATTAGACTAAGGCTAACCCACCTCTTCTTCGAACTTCATTTCGCAACGTTATTCACGCGCGGTGCGCGTGCATGCATGACGTGTGAACGTGATGAATGAAGGATATCGCGATAGCGCAAGAACGATATCTTCCGAATCTTCCGAAGGGAGTGGCCTTTTTTGGTACTGAATCCGCCGGAGGAGAACCATATCCGCCGGCGGATTTGGTGCCTAGAACAGTATCTGCCAGGCGCAGGATCCGCCGGTACACCGGCCGCAGCTAGCGCATATAGCGCAGTGCATACGTACAGCTAAAGCACGTGTGTTTGACTGAAACTAGCGACTACTTTTGTTCGCGTTTAGAGTATGATATGATAGGTAGGGGAAGGCGGGGTAAGTTGTGACACTTAATTTTTGCATTTTGCATGTTAGAATTGATATGACTAATAATATTGTAGAAATAAGTACCTTGCCTTTAAATTTGATTCTTGGGAAACGTTTTTCACCTATATATAACTTTCTACCCCCACACTGAAATTCATTGTGACCTTTGAAAAAAACGATGTCAAATGGCTCAACTTGCCCCATATGTGGGGCCCGGGGGGGCCAGTTCCATTCACGAGTGGATACCATGCGCGACCATGGGGTCTCGAAAAGCACCCTAAACACGTAATTTCCATATTCTGAAAATGCACCCCTTAACAAGTATTGGCGTGTGAAACCCTACCCTTAACAAGTATTGGAAACAAAACGATACCCTTGGCAAATATTCCCTGAAATGAACCCCTAAACAAGTACATGAATGTTTTATTGTTACGGGTCTTTCGGTCGTCGGCTTTACCTAATTTGGTTTAGTACGACCGCATCTTCTACATCTCGCGAAAATTGGACTCTAAACACGAAGTGTTGGGCAAAAAGGACATCCTTTATAAAACATTTTAATTTTGTTTTATCATCCCCGCAAATTCGACCCTAAACACGTAATTGTCCTAGCGAAATAGATACCCTTTTTTCATTATTTTTGTGTTTTTGACACCCTTATCACGTTACGTACGTAACGTGCCCTATCGTGAAAAGGACATCCTTTTTACGTGTTTTTTTGGTCGCGCATGGTATCCACTCGTCAATGTAAGTGGCCCCCCCGGGATGTGGGGTAAGTTGTGCCACAAAAACTAAGTACAAAATGTATACGGGAAGAAGCAGCATATGTCAATTTTTTATTTCAAGTCCTTCCACTCGCTAATTCCCTATAAATACTAACATCCTCTAAAAGTAAAAGAACTGTCATGTGAATTTGCACCTTTCTGCTTGCATATCAATGGCTTTTCAAGTTTTTTTTTTGGTTTTATTATACATTACAATAAGAATTACCATGGCTCAACAATTTTACTTGCCACATGTTGGCTTGCTCAAAGTACCCCAGTCCGAACTTAATGCGATATTTTCACATCCACACAATTCTTATGCATCCATCATTTAAAAGACTATGACAAGAATGAAGATCCATACCTGGACTAACAATCTTGTTCTTATTTCTTTATTATATTTAAAGACGTGTGTGGGTAAAAAGCACTCATCTTTAATTTTTACACCCTTTTTTACTTTTTTGGCTGAAATTTGTATTTTTCCCTCTAAAAAAGTACTTTTTGTTTCAAATTAAAAAACAATGTGGTTGGGTAAAGGGTTATGTAATGGGTCATTAATACATGACACCACCACTAATATCTGACTCATTCATTATTAGCCTGGGGCGGTGGCTCAACTTGCCCCTATATGCTCAACTTACCCCGCCTTCCCCTACGGATATCGGTATGGTACGTATACCCATTTAAAATGTTGGGCAACGTACTGTCCTCTGTGTTGGGTATGGGTAGGCCTAATCCCCATTTATTTTTTTTGCTTGTCAAAAATTTTTGGTGGCCCCCCCCCCCTAAACCTAAATTTTCTGGCTTCCGCCGCCAATGGGCCTAACGTATGTTGGTTAAAAAGAATATATTAATCCTGGACAATTTTTATTCAATTGAGCAAATTTATTATACCTAATCATTGGTTTGTATTACCCAATTTGGGCAGATTTTAACCAATAGTTATGTGGACAGTATTGCCCATGCAGGGATGGTTGTATCATACAGCTATAGCTCTATGGTTATATTAGTTGGGCATTTTTTGCCCAACGTACACTTTTCTTGAAGTTATTTATAGGCCTATACTAGTATACTTACTTGAGTCTTGGATGAATAATCAATTCCGACAACAGCAACAATAAATCATTACATTATAATAAGCAAAGAGAAAAGAACAAAAATCGCAGAAAATATCCTATGACAGAACATGAGGCCACTCTATGAAACTTGCCAAACCCAAGTTGATCGTTGTGGCGTGTGCCTGAAATCCATGCAAGCTATGTGGGGAAGTTAAAAATTGATGCAGAGGTTCGAGTCCTGGTCACGTCTTTCGGATGGTGACGTTAAAGGTCGGTCCCATGCAGTCGTAAATCTGATTGACAGATCTCCTTTTTCCTTTTGCTCTCTCTTTCCTTCTTCCATTATTTTATTTCTTTTTTCATTCCCGCTCTTCCCTTCATTCGTTCCTACCTCTCTTTCATTCTTTATTTTCTTCTTTCCTTCGATCGATCGTCCCTCATTTTTTCTTACTTATTTAATTTTTCCCCTTTTTCTTTCACTCCTTCATTCATTCTTTCACACATTAACTAATTTCTTTCCTTTTCTTAATTTCCTTTATTCAAAGAACGAAGGAAACTTTTTTCTTTCCTTATTTATTCTTTCTTTCGATCGATCTAGTATTCTTTAATTTTCCTTCTTTCTTCTCCATTCTCTTTTCCCTTTTCTCTCTCCTTCATTCTTTCTTCACCCATTTGTTCACCCTCTCTTTCTTTCCCTTTTTTGCTTTATCTTTGCATGGCATTTCCTTATTTCTTTCTTTAATTTCTTTCTTTCTTTCTTTTATTTCTTTCTATCTATCTTTCTTCCTTCCTTTCTTTCTTTCTAAATTCTTTCTTTTTTAATTCTTTCTTTCGTTCTTTAGTTACTTTCAGTGATTCCCTTTTTTATTTTGTGCCATGGACATATACAAAAGTGGCATGAAAATATATATGATAGGGGAAATTAATCAAATGGCATATTGAGACTAATTTTAGTCATGGCAGGCAAGATTAAATCACTTTGGAAAAAAATATTACAAATACAAGGTACACATTCCAGTTCATGTTTAAACGAGAGGAAAAAAGCAATATGGTATAAGCCTGCACTTTTAATTTTTTTTGAGCGGTGAAATGTTTCGAAAGAGTTTTCCCAGGCAAGTGAAATATATTTTCATTTTTTATCAAGGTACGCCACTGTTTAGGAGTCACGGTGATCATTGACACAAAGCTGCAAAAATTAATCCCAAGTTACTAATGAAAAATAATTGCCACTATAGGGAAATTAGTATTTTTGGTCACAAAAGTGTTATTTTAATGATTTTTTAAAGTGTGTGTTGTGCACTGCATCGGCATACCATATTCTTACCTGGTTGCAGTGATTTGAGCAAGTGCACTAGTATGGCGTGGGTCATTTTCAACAAAGACGCTCAAACATTGACAAATTTAGGGTTGCTTTGGCTGAGCATTCTTGGGATGAGGTAATGCGTGAAGAGTCATGTGACAAACTTATGATGTATATATTCATCAATGAATTTAATACCATACACAATTCGTGTTTTCCTTTGAAAGAAAAACGTTGTCGAAAAAGAGAATATAAACCTTGGATTACAACAGGAATACTCAAATCATGTAAGAAGAAACTAGAGCTTTATAAAAAAATATTTGAAAAACCCTTCCGAGTATAGGAAAAAGGTATACAGATATTATCGAAATACATTAACTTCAATTATTAGAAAGACAAAGGAATATTTTTATACTAAGCAATTTGAAGAAAGCAGTTGCAGTAAAAGAACATGGAATATTATCAATAGTATTTTGAATAGAGGTGCAAAAAAAGGAAATCAGGATTGTTTTAGTGATGGCAACAATAAAGTTATAGATCCTGTTGAGATTGCAAACAAATTCAATGAATACTTCATAAGCATTGGGACAACATTTACAGATATAGGTAATACTGACTTGCGGAAGTGTAGGTCCTTAATGAATGGTCAGTACCAACAGTCAATGTTTCTAAAACCAATCCAGGGCCATGAAATTATAGACATAGTAAATAAAGGCATTGAAAATAGGTAAAAGCCCTGGTCATGACAATATAACAGTTTCTATCATCAAAGAATCTCTATATGGCTCCACTGGTACATATTTTTAACCTCTCACTGTCCACAAGTACATTTCCTTCTCGTATGAAACTGGCAAGGGTGACTCCGATCTATAAGAAAGGCTCTTCCGACCAATTTTGTAATTATAGACCGGTGTCTCTCTTGCCTGTCTTTTCTAAGATTTTGGAAAAACTGTTCTATTCAAGATTGTTGGATTATATTGAGAAAAGAGGAATTTTAACAAATTTCCAATATGGCTTTAGATCTGGACACTCAACTTTATTAGCCTTAACACATTTTTTTGATCAAATGTGTACTTCTCTTGATGAGAGCAAACATTCCATATGTTTATCATTAGATATATCCAAAGCATTTGACTCAATTAATCATCAAGTCTTGTTATCAAAACTGGAATACTATGGTGTGAGGGGTTTGTCATTACAGTGGATTAAGAATTATCTAAAAAACAGAAAACAGTATGTTGTTTATAACAATTCAACTTCATCTAAAAAACAGCTGACTTGTGGAGTACCCCAAGGGTCAATATTGGGGCCTTTGTTTTTCATTGTATATATAAATGACCTACCAAATGCATCCTCTGCTTTGTCATACATTGTTTTCGCTGACGACACTAATGTGTTTGAAAGTGCAAAAGACCTAGGTACCTTAATACAAAACATGAATAAAGAAATACAAAATGTAAATGATTGGTATAAAGTGAATGGGTTAAGGATAAACATTGACAAAACAAATTTCATGCATTTTGTCCCATGTAATAAACAATATGATAAGAGCTTACTTTCACTTAAGTTTGCGGACTCATCAGAACCCTTAAAGCAAGTGAGTAGTACCCGTTTTTTGGGAGTTAGTATTGATGACAAATTATCATGGTCTTTACATGTTAACGATATCGCACTGAAGATATCAAGAATAATTGGCGTTATGTCATAGCTGAAATCTGTACTACTATCAAATGTATTACTCTTGTTATACAATACCTTGGTTCTACCTCACTTACAATATGGGAATATGCTTTGGTTGAATGAATCAAATACATTGTTAAATCGATTATATCTGTTGCAAAAGCGTGCATTACGTATAATTGGTAAAACTCATTATCTGGCTCACACAAAAAACCTTTTAAAACAATTTAGAGTACTAACTATATATACGAATTGTGTAAGTTACAACTTGGAAAATTCATGTACAGGTCTGAAAAGGGATTACTACCAAAATCACTCCAAAATTGGTTTAAATGCAATAGTGATGTCCATTAATTGTCATAATACTCGTAACTCAAAGAAATGACATAGCATATATTTCAGGACCACTACAGCAGGACAGAGAAGCAATGGAGAAGTGTGAAGTATCAGGGCTATCTAGTATGGTCTGCTTTAACATCAAACAAAGTCCGTCATTAAATTACGGCAGTTTAAGATGAAATACAAAAGTTATCTGTGCAATTCTAAATAATCATTAATCAAAATCAGTGTGTAACTCGTTTTAATTCCCTTTTTTGTCCCCCCCCCTTATTTCCATTAGGTTGATTTTAAAGTGTTCACTGGAGGAGAGAGCTACTCCAGGAGCTTAGTTGGTCACGGTTAGAGTGCCTAATGCCTCTGACCGTACGTGCTCCCGGGGTGGGCCTCTCCTTCCTTCTCGTATTCTCCATTTCTGCCGGGGCTAGACTCGATAAGCTCTGCTTTTTCTAGCCCCGGTCACATTATTTACCATCGTATTTTAATTTTGTTGTATGTTTTTCTGTCTTTTATAATTGTGTGTATTGGTTTTTAATGTGAAATAAATGAAATGAAAAAAATGAAAATGAAAGAACTGTCTTTTCGTTTTCGTTTGTCATTTGAGGTCACAGTACCGGTACTGGTAGTCAATTTACTCACTCAGCTTACTTCAGTTCATTCATTCATTCATACGGCAAACACAGTCACTGGTCACTGCAGTGCAGTTCGTCAATAAAGGTAAGTAGTTGCAGCAAACAATTATTTCATGAGGAAGTTAATTGTCACCATATCTACCTAGGCCTATCTACATCTTGTACTGTAGTCTGGTTGCATTGCCGACCATGTTGACTTTGTGAATTAACGTTGTTACTTTAGTTTTACTTAGCTCAAACAAAAGACACTAACACAAAAAAGGATACGTGGGACAGTAGACTATATTTGCCAACACATCTCAACCTACGGGTACATTACCGCCGCCGTGCACAGGATAACCACTGGCACGGCACTTGCAACACCTTTAGCTTATTATTTTTAAATTAGCAATACATTACAGATTTCAAATTAGATAAACTTTGGAGTTTGGATATGAAACTTACCAAACGATATGATGAAGCCAATTTCAATTCCTCTCTGTCTTTCTGGTACTTTAGTCTTGACTTTATATCGATGATTTTTCTTGATGTCGAAGCAGGCATGGCCATGGGGCCGATTCGCTGGTTCTCTCTATACGCACTGAGAGGGCGCGCGATATTATTTAATAAACTTGCTTGTTTGCATCGGGGAAATAATAAGATGGCAAATATAGCGATCTTCAACGCTTATATATAAGCGTCGAAATTTGTAGCCATCTCCTTGTATTAGTCTATAATATACGACGTGTCAAATTGTAGCGAACTAGTTCGCCATTTCCAGATCTCCTCTATATATATATATACGAGGGGGAATTGTAGCGAACTAGTTCGCTATTTTCCAGATCTCCTCTATATACAAACGACGGGAAATTGTAGCGAACTAGTTCGCTATTTTTCGGATCTCCTCGATATATACACGAGGGGAATTGTAGCGAACTAGTTCGCTATTTTCCAGATCTCCTCTATATACAAACGACGGGAAATTGTAGCGAACTAGTTCGCTATTTTTCGGATCTCCTCGATATATACACAAGGGGAATTGTAGCGAACTAGTTCGCTATTTTCCAGATCTCCTCTATATACATACTACGGGATTTGTAGCGAACTAGTTCGCTATTTTTCGGATCTCCTCGATATGTACACGAGGGGGAATTGTAGCGAACTAGTTCGCTATTTTTTTATTTTTCCAGATCTCCTCTATATATATACGACGGGATTTGTAGCGAACTATATACGAGGGGGCATTGTAGCGAACTAGTTCGCTATTTTTTTGATCTCCTCTATATATACACCAGGGGGGAATTGTAGCAAACTAGTTCGCTATTTTTCGGATCTCCTCTACATGTATACGACAGGAAATTGTTGCAAACTAGTTCGCCATTTCTCATCTCCTCTCTAAAATATAAACATGGCAAACTGTAGCGAACTAGTTGGCAATTTTTCTGATCTCTTCATATACACGAGGGGGAAATTGTAGCGAACTAGTTGTCATTTTTTCCAAAGCTTACATTATTGTGAAGGCTTCAAAGTGAAAATCTGCAGGTTTTGGCTGTATATATTGATGCCATATTGTCAAATTGTAACAGACTAGTTCGCTATTTTCCAGATCTCCTCTATATATATATACGAGGGGGAATTGTAGCGAACCAGTTCGCTATTTTCCAGATCTCCTCTATATCCATACGACGGGATTTGTAGCTAACTAGTTCGCTACTTTTCGGATCTCCTCTATAAAATTATATACACGAGGGGGAATTGTAGCGAACTAGTTCGCTACAATTCCGTCTCTTGTATATATAAAGATTAGAAAAATAGCGAACTAGTTCACTAATTCCTCCTCGTGTATAAAATTTTATAGAGGAGATCCGAAAAATAGCAAACTAGTTCGCTACAATTTTCCGTCGTATATATAAAGAGGAGATCCAAAAAATAGCGAACTAGTTCGCTACAAAAGAAGAGATCCGAAAAATAGCGAACTAGTTCGCTATAATTTCCCGTCGTATATATATAAAGAGGAGATCTGGAAAATAGCGAACTAGTTCGCTATGATTTCCCGTCGTATATATAGGGAGAGGAAATCCGAAAAATAGCGAACAAATCCCGTAGTATGTATCTAGAGGAGATCTGGAAAATAGCGAACTAGTTCGCTACAATTCCCCCTCGTGTATATATCGAGGAGATCCGAAAAATAGCGAACTAGTTCGCTACAATTTTCTGTCGTATATAGAGGAGATCCGAAAAATAGCGAACTAGTTCGCTACAAAAGAAGAGATCCGAAAAATAGCGAACTAGTTCGCTACAATTTCCCGTCGTATATATATATAGAGGAGATCTGGAAAATAGCGAACTAGTTCGCTACAATTTCCCGTCGTATATATATATAGAGGAAATCCGAAAAATAGCGAACTAGTTCGCTACAAATCCCGTAGTATGTATCTAGAGGAGATCTGGAAAATAGCGAACTAGTTCGCTACAATTCCCCCTCGTGTATCGAGGAGATCCGAAAAATAGCGAACTAGTTCGCTACAATTTCCCGTCGTTTGTATATAGAGGAGATCTGGAAAATAGCGAACTAGTTCGCTACAATTTCCCGTCGTATATATATATAGAGGAAATCCGAAAAATAGCGAACTAGTTCGCTACAAATCCCGTAGTATGTATCTAGAGGAGATCTGGAAAATAGCGAACTAGTTCGCTACAATTCCCCCTCGTGTATCGAGGAGATCCGAAAAATAGCGAACTAGTTCGCTACAATTTCCCGTCGTTTGTATATAGAGGAGATCTAGAAAATAGCGAACTAGTTCGCTACAATTCCCCCTCGTATATATATATATAGAGGAGATCTGGAAAATAGCGAACTAGTTCGCTACAATTCCCCCTCGTATATATATATATAGAGGAGATCTGGAAATAGCGAACTAGTTCGCTACAATTTGACACGTCGTATATTATAGACTAATACAAGGAGATGGCTACAAATTTCGACGCTTATATATAAGCGTTGAAGATCGCTATATTTGCCATCTATAAAATACCGTTTGCATCGTTGACGTCAGATCAGCTGTACTGCCATGACTGCTGGTTGCGTTCTAGGCGCTCAGCATTTTTTCGCTGTTCACCGTTATTTTATGATGTAGCGCCATCAGCGATTATACGTGACATGCAACCTGTTGATTTTTGGTACAATTTCCTATTATGCGCCGGCGACTTGAATCTAGACTGTTCGATAGGAAAAATTCGCATTTCGATTGTTGTTTGCGTAATTTCCACCGCAGTATGGAAAGCAAGTCACGTTGTTCCAGTTTACAAGAAGGGAAACAAGTCTGAAGCCACTAATTATCGACCAATAAGTTTGACTTCAGTACCCTGTAAGATCATGGAGTCGCTGATCAGAGACAAGATCGTTGATCATCTGATGGAGAATGAACTAATCAGCGATTCCCAACATGGATTTGTCCCAGGTAGATCAACTGTTACACAGCTGCTCCAGACACTAGAGGACTGGACATCCTTACTGGATAAAGGTGAAAAGGTTGATGTTGTCTACCTAGATTTTAGAAAGGCCTTTGACAGTGTACCCCATCAACGTCTTGTGGCAAAACTAGATGCATACAACATTCAAGGGAGCTTCAAAACTTGGATTGCTGATTTTCTCAGTGGCCGAACCCAGAGGGTAGTTGTAAACAATGCCAGATCTCAGTGGTGCACGGTAAAGAGCGGGGTGCCCCAGGGTAGCGTGCTCGGCCCGACATTGTTTGTGTTGTACATCAATGATCTTTCTGATGTTATGGAATCCACTGTAAGGATCTATGCAGACGACACTAAGGCCTTCTCTTCTGTCTCCTCTCCAAATCAATGTGAAGTTTTTCAAGCAAGTTTGCACTCACTGATGGACTGGTCCTCAAAGTGGCAACTTCAATTCAACACTGACAAGTGCAGTGTTTTGCATCTTGGATCAGGTGACCAAAGAGAGCACTACAACATCGGGAGTACAGCACTGAATGCAGTTAGAGAAGAAAAGGATTTAGGGATCATCATTGACGACGATCTAAAATTCCACAAGCAAGTGTCAAATGCTGTCAATAAGGCAAACAGGGTACTAATCAGCATCAGACGTACTTTCCAGTGTCTTGATTCTACCACTATCCCCAAACTATTTAAAGGGTTAGTGCGGCCACTCCTGGAATATGGAAATGTCATCTGGTCACCACAGTACATTGCTGATGCTAAGGCTGTCGAGAGAGTTCAGAAGAGAGCAACGAAAGTAATCTCCAGGATCAAACATCTTCCATACAAGGAAAGGCTTAAACACCTGAACTTACCATCCTTGGAGTACAGAAGAAAGAGAGGTGACATGATTCAAGTGTATAAGATCACTCATGAAGTCGACAGGCTTAACCCAGACCACTTTTTTCAGCTAGCTGACAGTACTACAAGAGGTCATAGGTTCAAACTTGTAAAGCCAAGATGCAGAACAAATGTGAGAAAGCAAGCTTTTAGTCACCGAGTAGTCAATGATTGGAACTCTCTCCCAGCTGAGGTAGTTGAAGCTCCCACAGTAGACACCTTCAAAATCAGGCTAGACCGACACTGGAAAGATAAGCATTATGATTCCCACTACTCTTAACTGGATATGAGAAGTCAATTTTCACCAACTTGCCCCACTGCCTCCTTAAACTTATTGAAACTTATTGAAGCATGAAGGAAGCTGACAAAATTAGAAGATAGACCTGGAAGCTCGACTGCTAATTCAGCATTCTTCCAGTATTTGCGGTAAGGTAAGGTAAGGTAAGTATTAAGGATCGGACGGAGTAACTGGCTGAGATTTGGAGGTAAGCGTTTAAAATCCATTTTTATAGATGAGTTCGTGCTGATTTTTAAAATTAGATTACATTATAAGATTAAGATTACTAAATTTAGTATATTGTGAAGATTTAGGCGTGTTTCATATTCTCACATTCGTGTGATGAATGAAAACGTCAAAATTCATTATGAAATGACATGCGTTGTGCGAGGTTAGTATACTAACCTCGCATGTTGTGTGAGTGACACATCTCCAGCTCCATTTAGCGGGAAAAAAAAATCGTTTCATAAAATGTTCATATGAGTATGAGATTTTTGTGTTTTTTATGTTGAATTATTTTTTGAATTATCAGTAATTAAAATTGATTAATTGAAATAAATAAGAGTGCAGTGTTGGATGTAGACAGCTAGCAGCCGTCTGTTTCGAGGAGTTTTTTAAACATTTTAAAATTTGTTATTTCTCCCCGTACACAGACAGCTCGCTATCGTGCAGCCACCATTAGGGGGTTAACAATGCAAAATCCCCCCAACGGGGCTCATCGATTTTTGTCTTTATTTCATAAAAATATATTATAAAAAGAACTGTATAAAAATTAAGATTTATTCCATTTTGGCCTGAAATGCACCAAAACGGGGAAAAATCAACTTAAAAGGGTGAAAAACAGTGACTTATTTCGGCTTTCGCGCAACTCCCACTTCCCTGGTTGATCCGAACTTAATGCACAAACATATGGCCATTGCGTCCCTCTACAGATCGAGCTAGAACTTCTGTCTCTGTATTTGGTGAGTGGAGCCAACAGAGTTCGGTGGAACAACCAACATAACAGAGACAGAGTCGGAAGCTTTTGGTCTATATTGGATGAGGCGAGTTCAAAATGCATGGCCAAAAATAACTCGGGGCCAGGGAGTTCAGGCTTCATGGGCCAGAGCTCCCTGGGTTAGGCCACAAACAAACACTAAGTCTTGGGTGGTAGACTAAATAAATTCTAATTTCGATTCTGTTCGAACTCATTTGAGATCGATGTTACAACTGGTACTTGGTATGGTAGACCTAGCCAGGAGGCTGCTAGAGAGTATGTGCCTAAACCGCGGTCAACGGTGCAATTTTCGCCCCCGAGATTTTCTACTTTCCCTGTACTCCATACTCAATTTGATACTATTGGTTTTTCTGAAGCAATTTTTGCTCAGTTGAGGATTTCAGACAAAAAGAAACTTCTTATAGGCTTGTTTTACCAGAGTTCAAATAGTGATGACACCAATAATGATAAGTTGTGTTTGTTGTTTAGAGAAATTGGCATGAGTGATTTTGATAACATTCTTCTTGTTGGTGATTTCATCAATTATCCAGAAATTTCTTGGGAAAATGAATCTTTTTTTTTTTTTTTTATTTATGTTTTTATTGATAAATCTTCAACATACAAATCATTTACATCAAATTCCACTATAAAAGTTACAAAAAAAATCAAAAATCAATCAAAATATATACAAGGGATTGGAGTGATCAAAAAAGAAAAAAAAAAAAAATCAACAAGGAGAAAGCGGAGTACATGTATATCATTTCATTAAAACAATATCATATTTTTACATGAGCAAGAACCCCTAGAATGAAAACCAATCAGCAACAAACTTTGGCAAAGTTATTAAAAAATAATTAAGAAAGACCATGATGCAAAGCATTAAAACAAAAACCTACTCAGGCTGGAAAGGGCAGAAGTGAGGGAGGAGACGACCAGCCGCCCTCTAACTCTCTCACACGTTCCCCCTCGCCTCGAATCATAGACATACCCTTTATAAAGTTTATATCCTCACACTGACACTCGCACCCCCCCCCCGGGAAAATGAATCTTGTCAATCCAGTATGGATCATTCTTTGCTTAAATTTCTTGAAAGTACAAGAGACGCATTTTTTATTCAATATCAGCATGAGCCAACAAGACACAGGGTTGGTCAGCGTTCTAACACACTTGACTTGGTTTTCACTAATGATGAGGATATGATCTCTGATATCCAGACCTTGGCAGGTTTTGGAAAAAGTGACCACTGTACTCTCTTGTTTAATGTAAAGGCGATTCCAGTTCACAGAGAACAAAATACAAAATACTTATATAACAGAGCAGATTATGACTCTATGGCAGAAAAACTAAAGAAAATTTCATGGCAGTCAGAGATTTCTGGCATGTCTTTGGAAGAGATGTGGCTTTTTTCAAAGGATATGCAATTGAAAGATATACGCCAAAGAAGGATAGAATGAAGAATGGAAAGAAACCTTGGATGAATGCCAAGACACTGGAATGTGTGAGAAAGAAACACAGGGCCTACAGAAAGTGGCAGCACTCAAAATGTGAATCAGACCATATAGAGTATTGCAGGCTCAGTAATCAAGCAAAATTTGCATGTGGGAATGCAGTTAAAGAATTTGAAAGGAGTATTGCCTCAGGAGTAAAATGCAACTCTAAACCTTTCTGGACATACGTGAAGTCTAAGACATCCACCAGGCAAACTGTTTCAAATCTAGTCAAACCAGATGGTAACATTACAACTTCGGATAAAGAGAAGGCAGAAGTTTTACATAATTTTTTTGTTGCTGTGTTCAATCAAGAAGATGGGGAATCCTTGCCTGTTCCCCCAGCTGTGGTCTATGAGTCTGCTTTAGAAAATCTTGAAATCACATCGAGTGACGTTTCAGAGCTCCTACGGAAGCTCAACCCAAGCAAGTCTCCTGGCCCTGATAAGTTACATCCTCATTTACTTCACGAGTTGGCTGACATGCTTTCAGTTCCACTAGCTATGATATTCCAGACAAGCTTAGAGAGGGGTGAATTACCATTAGATTGGAGATCTGCAAATGTTACTCCCATTTTTAAGAAGGGGAGTTAGAGTCATAGTAAGAATTATAGGCCAGTTAGTTTGACATGTATTGTCTGTAAGGTACTTGAATCTTTGATAAGGAAAGTTTTCATGGAACATTTCTATAGAAATGCACTTCTTTCTCCTCATCAACATGGATTTGTTGTGGGTAAGTCATGTACCACACATCTGTTGGAAGTCATTGATGAATGGACTCGAGTATTAGATGATGGCGGCACAATTGATGCCATCTACATGGATTTTATGAAGGCTTTTGATACTGTGCCACACCAAAGATTACTGACAAAGCTAGAGGCTTATGGTATTTGAGGACATGTCCATGCGTGGATTAAGGCCTTTCTTCTTGGGCGAGGGCAACGTGTTTATAAATGTTAATGGTCAGAAGTCGAACTGGTGTGAAGTCTCAAGTGGTAATCCTCAGGGTAGTGTGCTCGGTCCCTGTCCATTCTTGGCATACATTAACGATCTTCCCAATACAGTGCAATCAAATATCAAGCTTTTTGCGGATGATACAAAGATTTATGCCCGCTCGGATCTACCTGGGTCTTGTCAGCAACTTCAGAATGACCTGTCACTGTTAGAAAGCTGGGCTGAGAAATGGCAACTTCGATTCCACGTAGACAAGTGTACTGTTCTGAAAGTTGGTCGTAAGCAGTCTGCATTTGAATATCATATGGGCAAAGAAGATGATTCTGTACTTCTTAGTGAAAGTCAGGTAGAAAGGGACTAGGGTGTACTAGTGCATGCACCACTCACCTTCAAAGACCATATCTCACAAGCTGTCTCTAAATCAAATAAATTGCTGGGCGAGGTCTTTTGTAAATTTGGATGAAGATACAGTAAAGCTCATGTTTAAGGGTCTAATAAGACCGTTACTAGAATATGGCCATTCAGTTTGGTCACCTTTGAGAATAGGTGATCAGAAACGGCTAGAGAGTGTGCAGCGAAGAGCTACCAAGCTAATCCCTGGACTGAGGAACTTGTCCTATTCAGAGCGACTGCAACACTTGAAACTACCATCTCTTCTACATAGACGTAGAAGAGGAGATATGATAGATGTTTATAAGTTTATGTATGTTATCTATGACACTAGCATAGATCTGCTTGTATGAAGTAAGGAAGGGAGGACTAGAGGCTATTCCCAGAAACTTGAGAAGCAGTATGCAAGGCTTGATGTAAGGAAGTTCTTCTTTTCAAATCGAGTTATTAGTTCTTGGAACAGTCTACCAGAAAATGTGGTTTCAGCACCTTCTGTAAATTCCTTTAAGAATCGGCTTGATAATCACTGGAAGGATATTGCTTTTGTTTACGACTTTGAGTAATGGATTTTATATCTTGCCTCATGTAACTACTTGCCATGTGCAACTACTTGCCACATGCTACTACTTGCCACGTGCAATTATTCGAAACTGATAGTGTGGAGCATACTGTTTATTCCCTTGGATTGATGAACAGGCATAGTCCTACAAACATCGTTGGATAAAAGTAAAAGTAAAGGAAAGTAAAAGATCTCGCCCTAAATCATGTAAATGGGATAGAACTTCATTTCCAACATTTATAGAAGTTCCAGTTTATTTTGAAACAAATATTCCTCTAAAAAAATAATAATAAATTTTGAGAAGACGGGGAAAAAAAACTTGCCGATGTTTACGTTGCCATCTAAGCTACATGTACAATACGCTTATAGAGGGTGGCAGACAGTTTATTGTAATAATGTCACTATGGAAGTATTGTGTCACAAATTCCCCCTTTTTTGTTTTCAATTCTGCATTTAAAAATTGTAAAGGAGTGCTTAATTTACTATTTCAATGTTCTTCCTGCTAATCGCCATGCACCAATGTACCGGTATTGATTCTTTTAGATCTGATCTCTGTAAATTTTCTTGTCTTGTGACTTGTTATCTGTAATTCATTTTTTTATGATATTAGTCAAGTACTTTGTTCTAAAAAACAAGTTACCTGGACTGATTTTCATTGTACATAATCTATTTCCCTTCGTTTTCATATTGAATTATTAAACTCATCTTAATTTTGTATTTCCTTTGCAGCAAGAATCATGGGGAAAATGAGTCAAGGAAAGAAAAAGTCATACTATAGAAAGAGTGCAGCAAGCTATCGGAAACAAGATCGTATGCTTCAATCTGGCATGAAGGTACATCCTCCCCTTATAATCAAGTTAGGATTATTGAAGAGGAGGAAGATATGATTAGATTCAAAGTCCTGAGTGATTGTAACTATTACTTATTATTTGATGTACTTGGACTGGAATAGATGAATGAATTATATGAAGGAAGATAAGATACAGTTTCAAATTCAGATCAATCTTAACTATTGAAGAGGAGGAAGCTGAGATTGGTTCATTAATAGTTCCAATTGGTTTTAGATATGCCAGTCATTAATGTGATTTCTGTTTTGAAATAGAGCTGGGGTAATAAAATCCAAATCCTTTCAAAACACTTACATAAAGAGACATTTGGTATTCACTATATTCAACAAAGGATTATTTGTTTTTCTTTACAGGGAATCTTAATAACTTGTTCAGGAAATGAATCTAAGTGTGTGAAAGAGGCTTACAATCTTTTGAATGAATATGCTGATCAGCTCTATGGACCAGAGACTTGTCCTGATGATAAACAGGAGACCATAGATGGTAAGACCCTCTTTATGTACCCCCCTCCTCTTCTGATATTCATGATTTATGGGGAGTCGTGGTCTAGTTATGACTCGTCTTTTAATCTGATGGAGGTGGGTTCGATTCCTAGCCTTGACGTGATTTCCTTCATCAAGAAATTTACCCACATTGTGCTGCACTCAACCCAGGTGAGGTGAATGGGTACCTGGTAGGAAGTAATTCCCTGAATGCTTGAGTAGTGCCTATCGGTAGCCGAGCTAAAGCTGGGGTAATAATAATAGCAGGGCCCACTGGGAGAACAGTTTTTGGAACTGAAGTGGCTACCCTGGGTAAATATGCCACTATTATTATTATTATCATCATCATTATCATCATCATTATATTAATCAAAAGTTGTGATCACCCAATTTAACTAGGAAAAATATGTCATGGATGCATAATTATTATATTTGGCTGGAAAGAGTCTCCCAAATATTTTGATACCATATTTATGTGGTATGTCTTCACGCTTGGATAATCAATAGATATTCTTTGCAGTGATGTAAATTTTGACTTGCGCCATAGTAAGGCATGACTGCAATGAATGAATCAGATGCCAGTGATGTCAGAAATCATACATGAGTTGGTAAACATATTTGCTATTAAAAGCCATTTTCAATGAAATTAACTTGAGAATTGATACTAAATGTGTTTATGAAACAATCATAATGTAAATTACTGAATAGGTGTTTTGTAATGGGTTTTAATGCAACCCTTGTAGGATTATGACATCATTGACATCTGGATTCATTCATTCCAGTCATGCCTTACTTTGGTGCAAGTAAAAATTTGAATAATATTTTTTGTAATAGGGTAAAATGTAATATGATATGCATTCTATTAATTTCCTCTTACTGTATTACCTGTCAGGTGAAAATGAGAGTGATGAGGAAGAAGAAGATATCTCGGATCTACTTGACAAAGAAGTGAATGCATTAAAAGTACAACATCAAAGTAAAGTGAAACGGTTTAGATCAGCACGTACAGGAACAAAGAATGTTATCTTTATCCAAACAACGGTGGGTACCGGTATTCATAATCTAATTTCAGTATAGTAGTACCCAGGGGGGGGGATGATGGTGATTTCTGTTAATAGTGCGAGGTGAATCTGACAACCCCCGTAGTTTGGGCCAAACTGGATTTAAAACCTGGATTAGTAGTATTACCGTACTACTACATCTACTTGTGCATTCAGTATATCATTAGTTCCAACATACTTCACTGAGAAAAATATTTGTCACCATCATAAACATTAAAGAGTGGAAATTAATGGAATTTATATAACATGATGTTGCCAGCTCCTTGCACGTGATGTAGTACTGGTCGATATTTGATTTCAAAGTGAGTCGATTATCGCCAGTAAAATATCGCAGATAATACTGTATATCACTGATTCTGAATTATGATTAGCTGCAATTCCATGGAGCAGGGAATGCTTGTTCATGAAAAGCCAGCATGTGGGTATAAGGAGTTCTGAGTTGGTTCTATCACTTTCATGCAATACAGAGTAGCATTAAGACAATTATAATTTGTTATAACTTGATGATTATTAAAATCAGATGGTTTTGATTTTTTTTTTTTTCAGGGGGTAGATCCACATACCCTTGTGATGCACATATTAACTGACCTGGAGAAAACTAAAACACAGAAGACAAGGAATATGCAGAGAATGCTTCCAGTTTCACACACTTGTAAAGCCTTTGAGGACAAGATTGAGAAGACTGCACAAGAAATGATTTTCCCTGTCTTTCTTGCTTCAGATGCAATAGATTCTTCATTCTGTATCATGTTTAAAGCAAGAAATAACAACAAGGTTAGTAGTTTAAAAATACTGACCCGTTTTTTCATTACCCAGTTGGCAGTACCATTGCTTTCATAGCATTTTATTTGTTCCAGCTAAACCCTGAAGCTAACTTTAAGAGACCACACTTATGTCGTGCCAGCTGTTAAGCTCCCAACAATTGGAATTAAAAACTTAATTGTGAGAAAAAGTCCATGAATTGATTTTATTTATGAAATGAAGAAAAAAGTGTAGATAATAAGTGTATGCAAGGAATTTCAATCAATTCCTTGTTAAATTATTTTTGTCTTCTGCATAGCAGAGGAGGGCTATAGACGCTGTTTTTCTGGCGGTGGCGGAGTCAACATTGAAATCTTTATAGTAGGCCTGGGACGATTGTCAATTTTACCATTCGATTAGTTCCTGAAAAAACAATCGAATATTTGATTGTTCGTTGGAAATCACGTCTTCTAAGCCAATAGTTGACCTACTTGTGAAGACCTCCCGAATAGGGTTTTCAATTATTGAACATCTAGGGTAGAATACTATCTGTTCCTTATGAATTAAATTGGGCCTTTTATTCCCCCTTTTCCTTGATTTCTATTTCAAAATGAATCAGCATACAGTCTTGGGTCCAATTTACGTCTCTGTAAACAACTCATTCATGAAGTATTCTTTGAGACAGACACCCATGTGGTGCTTTTTACTTATTGAAAAATTTCATCCATTGCCCACACCATGCCCCAACCCTCACCTGTAGTAGTGCCCACGATGTTAAAAATATTTTGCGAAATATTTTTCAGTTGAATTACCTCTCACAATTACAATTTCTGATCATTTGTGCCTATAATTGGGTCTGTTTTGGGAGTCTAGTCGACATTTGGAATTTAGGTGATGGTGCGTGTTGGAATGTTATTTTTATTGTGGGAGTGAGGGAGAGGCCAGGACTAAAAGAGATTGCATTGTTTTGAAACATGAAAGAATTCCCACCGCTATCTTTCTCTCTCACTCACACCATGCTCACACACACAGAGATGGGGGAGGGGTCATTTTTTTTCTGGAGTCACGACCTTAATGGGAACGCACGTAGCTTCTTCTTTGTCTCGATCCCAGAAGTTTCATTGGCCATTGAATGTCCAATCACATATCGGCTCAAGTCAGCTCCTTGTGTGTGTGTGTGTGTGTGTACTCTCTGTTTTAAGCACACAGACATTGAACCGTAGAGTTATTATACACCTATGCATACAATATACACCTGCATACAATATACATTGTGTATCGAGGGCATGGAAGGCCGGGTGGGATTAAAATGTTCAGACCTCTTTCAGGTTGGTGAATGTGATACAATCATTGTTCATTTTTGACGAATTATATCGGTAACATTTTCTAAAGCTGTATCAAGTACTTAAAAACAATTGTTATCATTGTTATCTTGTCATTTTGTTACTATTACTTGAGTAATCGAGTTATCCCAATTGTCTAATCGGGATCTGCCGAATATTCGATTAGTGCAAATTTTGCTAATCGATTAGCGATTGGCAGCAAGCCATTCGATCAATCGATGTTTACTCCCAGGCCTACTTTATAGCCACGGTTAAGTTTTTGATATTAGAAAATATATGGATCTAGTTCATGAAACTTGAACATGTGGGTAATCAAGTATCACTTATCATCTTGCAGTAGTTTCATGTCACATGATCAAGAACAAATGTCACATAGGATCAATGAACTTTGACCATGTTGTACTATCAATATCAAAACTTCATCAAGGTCTTAATAGGGTTATGCATCTTATAGTAGAAGTTGACGTTTTGTTTCTCATTTTTGTTCCTCCCTAGATCAAGAAAGAGCCGATTGTCCAGCTATTGGCCCCACTAGTAACACAAGGAAGCTCTCACATACACAAAGTTGACTTCAATTCACCTGATCATACTGTGATGGTAGATGTCATGGGTGGCGTGTGTTGTCTATCCATTCTCAAGGACTATAACCGATTTAAGAAGTACAATCTACATCTTGTCGCTAGTAGTGATGATATTGTGATGTCAGGAGAAAGGAAGAGAAAGAAGGTAGATGGTGTTGCAGAGGAGGATGAAGTGGGAGAGGATACCAAGAAGTTAAAAGTAGGAGAAGGGATGAAAGAAGTTGTGTCTTCAGGAGAGTCTTCTTCAGAGGATGAAAGACAAGAGACCGTTCTTACCAAAACAACTCTGATAAACTCACATGATGTCAACCAGGACGATACTATGCTATCAAAGCTACCTGATGTAAACCAGGACGATGAAATGCCCTCAGTTACCTGATGTTTTCCCAGGACAATCTTTATGCCATCAAAGCTACATGATGTAAATCAGGATGATCTTAATATGCCATCAGGGTTAAGTGATGGTAACCAGGGCAGTTCTTCATCTCTTAAAATAATTTCGTCACATTCATCCAGTGTGAGTGACTAATGATGCAAAGAGCAGGGATTCTGCAAGCACTTCATAGCATCAGTCATTGTGTTATTCACCCATTGCCTACTTGAATTGGATGGTTTCTGTACAGAGTCTAATGGAAATTTAAAAATATTGCTGATTTTGATCTATTCCCAACTTTGAAGTGACTTAATCACTTCAAAGTTGGGAATAAATCAAAATCAGCGATATTTAATAAGAGAGATTTTAAAAGTGATTTTTATTCCTGTTGCATCTAAGTTTTCAATGTTGAAAGTTTTTTAGTTTCAGTCGTGGAAGCCTTTTAGCCCCTAATGGCTCAGTTTTCGAAACTCCTTGGGAGTGTTTCACAAAGATTTTAAGTATGACTTAGAGTCACATTTAAATGCCTAGTTGCGAAAGGCATGACCGCATTGGTCAGATGGTGCCATTATGATGCGCACTACTGCGTATCAATAAATAAGATCGCTTGTTGCATAACATTTTGCATCAGCATTTAAGTGAGACTCTAAGTCATACTTAAATCTTTGTGAAACACCTCCCAGGGCATGCAAAATTTAGCTGCAAAAAGACATTTGAACACATGACACCAACCGTGCGTAATGTTCTTTGGCTGCTGGTAAATACTCACTTTAAAAAAAGTCCTTTCCGTTATGTTAACTGCATTACTTAGAATTCCCCCGATTACCTCAGTGATCTCATAACAAGGAACTTGGTCAATATCTTCATTCACAATTAAAAAAAAAGTGAGACCTTTAGTGAGACAACTTTTTGAGAAAATGGTACCAAAATTGTTGAACGTTCTATCCTATGATAAGAAGACTCAGACAGATCCAAGTTTGTGTGAAAACCTAGACCTTTTCAGAATTATATGTGTAAGCTTTATATTAACCCTGTCAGTCCTGGGAATGGAGGGAAGGGGGTGGCTCAACAATTTTTTGGGGGTAAATTTATAAGGCAAGAGATTCTTGAAATGTTGATTCATGTCTTTTTAAAGATTTAAGAATGTAGTTGAAGCAAACATTTCATGAGAAAATGTTAAACTCAAGGTTGATTGCAGTTTTCATCTTTTCATTTGATTGGTTGAAAGGTTCAGTATTTGATCCATTTTATGTTGTATGCATATTTTATTTTCCCTTTTACAGCGATCATGCATTTTTTTTCCTCGCCTGTACAAAGTTCGGCAGAGACCTAGTGCTCACTTTTCCTGTTACAAAAATGTTTTTGTTTAACTTGGTCTTATTTCTGCATCAATTAGGTTCATCCTTGGTATATATTGTTATGTAGTATGTATTTAACTTCCTGTTATCCTTTCAGTCATTCACCTTCACTTGTTTACAAACACCCCCAATGTCATCTAAGAATCCCCAAACCCCCCAAGACCATTTAACTCCTAAACCTTGACCATAAAAAGACCAACCCTCAGTGACGTCAGCTAACTTCATGGAAGAAGTATGACTCACACTCCCAGCCCCAGTCACTTGTACAGAGCATCACCACACCCCTTATACCAGAGAAAGTTTGATAGACAGTTACCTGTAGACCAATCAGATCAAGTTTAGATCAATCCCACCTTAAATTGTTACACCCCCAAAACTAATGATATAAATAAGACTTCTTGATCATTGGAGAGATAGAATACCAACGATAAAATACTAGACCCACACGAATCCTGACTGACTGACTTCAAGACTTAGATGTCCATCCAGTATTAATTTAACTTCACTTCGAATCTTAATCTTATACTTCGAAATTATTTCATATTCATCGTCTTCTATTATATTTGAATCTTCATGTACTTCGAACTGTAGCTGAATATTGATGATTAAATACTTTGTGATTTGAACTGCATACCTTTCGCCAAAGTTTCCTTATTACGCTTCCCTTCAATAATCACCGATCCCATCCCAACATAACATGGTGGAGAACCGGCTTTAATATATAGTACTTCTTCAAGAGTCCAAATTTGACAAGTTGCGGAGCCGAAAAGCTTATGACTTTGCCAACCAGCTACAAACCAAAACACGAACTGAATATACTTCACAAATAGACAACATTGAATCTTTGATTAGACAGCCACCAGCTACAACATCACAAGCTCGATTCAACAGAACCGGTCCAGGAAGAAAAAAAAAAAAAAATTGAACCTTCCAGACGGATAGATCAGACGGACAGAACAGACGGATAGAGCAGACGGAAGACACAGACGGTAGGAAAGGAAGGCACCTTCACCAACGATTGACTGATTTCCATCGCATCGAGTGACTATCAACTTGACCCTTCTTTAACTAAATAAATGACTCTGACTCTTTCGCTGAATTGTGCAATTGTTTAATTAATTTTGGAGGACATATTTCGATAGGTAAGTGAAACCATTTCTCTTATTGTTCCACTGGTGAAAACGAGTGTGAGAGATTGAGTTTTCAGATTGTTTATTTGCCCAGCAACAAGTAATTTTGAAACATTTGAAACATTCCAAATCGTGATTGACGAGTAATTTGACTGTCAGAATCACTGTTGATTAGTAGTTTATCAATACTTTATATTTTACGGTTCGATTCTAATAGCCCAATTTGATTTTATCACTTTAGTCAATTACCCTGTATCAATAATCATGACTTCAACGAACACCTCCCGACAAACTCTACGACAGACTGACTTTCTCCCATCCCGTTTCTCGGGTGGTAAACTTGATAGGGACAACTCGACTGCGCACTTCTTGACTTTCGACGACTATCTAGATGCGCATGACATTGACAAAGCCGACCCCGACCAATTCCAGACAATACTGCGAACATTTAGACGGACTTTACAAGGACAGGCGCGACTTTGGATTGACGGACTTCAATTTAATACGTATAGCGACCTTAAGGATGGGTTCATAAGACGGTTTAGTCCCGCTAAATCGTCATATAGCCATGTGACAGACTTCAAAAATATGACCATGACGAATGACGAGAGCGCAGACGCGTTCTTGCAAAGGTTGCGAACAACAGCAGCCTACATCGAATATGGGGAAACCCAGATTAGGCATAAGTTGTTGGATTCTTTGCCATCAGACTGCCGTGCGACCATACTAATGACCGCCCCCGACCTGACCTCAGAAGAAATAGCGGCGAAAGCCCAACTATTTTTAGACCTCAATGATAGACAGACTAAGCCGACCAAGGAGTTATCTTTCTCTGCTCAAGAGGAAATAGATCAATTAAAGGAGCAAATACACTATTTAAACCTCAAGACAGACAGAGACAATGATAATAAGCCGAAATCCCCCACCCAACGACCCCCAACCCCACGACAACCCCGGGGGGGCCACTTCCATTCCCGAGTGGATACCATGCGCGACCATGGGGTCTCGAAATGCACCCTAAACACGTAATTTCCATATTCTGAAAATGCACCCCTTAACAAGTATTGGCGTGTGAAACCCTACCCTTAACAAGTATTGGAAACAAAACGATACTCTTGGCAAATATTCCCTGAAATGAACCCCTAAACAAGTACAGGAATGTTTTATTGTTACGGGTCCTTCAGTCGTCGGCTTTACCTTATTTGGTTTAGTACGACCCCACCTTCTACACCTCGCGCAAATCGGACTCTAAACACGAAGTGTTGGGGCAAAATGGACATCCTTTATAAAACATTTTAAATTTGTTTTATCATTCCCGCAAATTCGACCCTAAACACGTAATTTTCCTAGCGAAATAGACACCCTTTTTTCATTATTTTTGTGTTTTTGACACCCTTATCACGTTACGTACGTAACGTGCCCTATCGTGAAAAGGACATCCTTTTTACGTGTTTTTTTGGTCGCGCATGGTATCCACTCGTCAATGTAAGTGGCCCCCCCGGGACGACAACGTAGTGCTAGTCGTAGTGCTAGTCGCAGCGTAAGCCGCGAAAGACGACGTGACATCAGTCACGATAGACGAGACGACCGGCGCAATGACGTGCAAAACAGACGCGGTAGAAGCCCCTATCGATCGGACGGACGGACAAACCGACCACAAACACGCCCCAGACTTACATGCAACTACTGTGGCATCCCTGGCCATATATATGGCGAGAATGTCGAAAAAGACTTAGGGACATGACAACCCCACCCCCCCCCCTTCCCTGACTACCATGACTTCTATGCTCCTGCATACGGTAGTTATGCCAACCATCAATACTACCCACAACAACAACAACAGCCCCAATATCAACAACCCCACTGTCAACAACAACCCCAAACTCAACCACGCCCACAGGATTTTTAAGACGGGAGAGAGCCAATAGCGCTCATTGTTCTTTCTCCCCGACTAACATGACTAAGAATAGGCCTGACAATGACATGACATCTGCTCATTTAGGGATTGACGAAGTTGACTTACAACTAACGGAACGCAACTTCACTAAGGGACGACTACCGGATAGGACAACTGCACTCATTCTTTTTGACAGTGGTGCATCCAAATCCATCATATCCGGACGACTATTGAAATCCTCCCCCTATCTCTCTAAATTGACACCAACCAAAGTATCCCCAGTTAGATTCAAATTAGGCAACGGACAATTTCTAACATCAGACAAGGCAGTAAAATTTCGACTAGAAATTCAGGGACACAGATTTGAAATCACAGCACTAATCGCCATCAATCTTGTAGGCGTAGACCTAATATTAGGCACTAACACGCTTTCTGATTTGGATGGAACACTCCACTTCAGAAATAACAGGTTCAGAATCAAGTCAAAACACATTTCCTTTGCCCCACCGAGTACAGTGATAGTTTCCCCAGGTGAGTCGACATTCCTGACTTTGCAAGGCAAGACCCCACCCCACATTCGGAACTCCGACGTTGTATTAAAGTCTAATAAATATCTATCCCGCTATTGCCCCACGACAAGCATTGTTTCCCTGCATAGAGGACGAGCTCAAGTCCTCGTAACTAACTTGACTGACAGACCTGTAACCTTCTCTAAAGGTAGACCAATAGCTTTCCTAGACACTACAAGACCACCCAAGACCTCCCAACGGACTGCTTGAACATGACAATGAATTCGAATAACAATCTGTACACTGGACAACATCATGATCATGATGACTCAGTCAAACAGAATAATCTTAGGAAATATCCTCATATTGACCCTAATGACCCCATTGCTAACATGACAGAAGATGAAATTATCCGTAAACAAATTGACCTTAATAGTAGCGTTCTCACTCCTCCCGAACAGCAAGAAATAAGAAAAATACTAAAGGAAAACAGAGATGCTTTCTCTTTGTATGGTGAAATTTCTAGCTGCCCTGACTTTGAAGTTGACATTGAACTGAATAATGATGACCCCTTCTTCATAAGACCATACTTCGCTACTGAAGATGGCAAGACTACCATTGAAAAGGAATTGAGCAAACTTGTCAAGCTAGGTATACTAGAAATAGGCCACCAACCATACACCTCTCCAGTTCTTCTCCTATCAAAGAAGAACACGTCTGAAAAGAGAGTTGTTACAGACTTTAGATTCCTGAATGCACGTATCAAGAGAAGAAATCACCCTTTCCCACTATTTTCGGAAACTCTCAAAAGAATCGGCAATGCTACCACAAAAGTACTTAGTGTAATTGATCTGAAATCTGCATTTCATTGCATCCCCCTCTCAAAATCCGCTCAAAAGTACACAGGCATAGCTTCCTATCATGGAGGAAAGCATTACTACTACAAACGACTAGCCCAAGGACTAAATGTATCCCCTGCCATTTTCCAGGCAAGAATTGATGAGATATTGGCCACCGTAGCCAATTCTAGGAACTTTTGTATTGCCCATCATGACGACATCATCCTTTTCAGCCCTGACAAAGAATCCCACAAGACCCATTTGACAAGTGTATTAGAAGCCCTATCAAGTAATGGACTTAAAGTAAGCCCCAAGAAGTGTAAACTTTTTAGAAATGACGTAGAATACATGGGACACAGAATCATGATTACTCCTCAGGGAGAAGCATGTTTCAAACCGATGACAGATAGATGCAAAGCGATTGCAAATCTAGCTAGGCCCAAAACTCCAAGACAAGTCAGACGATTTGTTGGAGCAGTTAATTATGTAGCAGGATTTTTCCCCAATACCCAGACCATCCTAAAGCCCCTTCATCAACTAACTAGAAAGAACATATGGAAAAGTTTGGGGTGGAAATTCGCATTTGCTCAAAATGACCGGGTTCCGCGGGTCACCGACGTACGCCGCCCGCTTCATGAATTATTCATGAGCTCTCCGGTCCAATGCGCACGCCAGCTTACGAAACTACGATACGGACGCGTCCATTATGGAAAATGGGTAAATTATCGTAAAATCTACATGCATACAGAACACTGTAGGCTTGATGTTTATGGCATTTTCTTTCGTTTTTTTAAATTTTTATAGAGGGCAGATCTACATGTAAATACAAAAGTTGTTTATGTTGTTTCTGCATATTGTTATGTGATTATTTTGGTATTATGACAAATTTTATATTTCTTAAGATTTGGCATGAATCCCCCCGTAGACACAAATGGTGCTATCCAACCTCTCTTTGTACAGTTATGAGAATGGGCGATCCTGAGCCGACATTGCAGAAAAAAGCACAATTCTCCTCGTTCTGTTCTTAACAATACATATAAATGAAAGTTTCAGACTCTTTGCAGTCTTATGTCACTAGATCAAAATCCAATTTAGCTAAATACCCGAAGTAAACCTCAAATGTTGTCTGATTTTCCGAGAATGTCAGGCCGCGCTACATGTAAAATCCACCATGATGAAACTCAGACGTCTTGATACGTCATGACCCGGTATGCTAATGAGGGCAGAGATCGCACTGACGGCTGATTGGATGAACAAATGAAGGGGTCTTAGTTTTTCTTTATTTCCGTAGACAATTTTTAACCAATCAGCATCATTCTTACATGTATTGTAGAGAAATATATTCTGCACAGATTGGCGGGAAACCGGCTTTCGTACGATGTTTGGTTCATGAGATACAGTCTTTGACAGACCGTCCCACCTCGACACAGCGTGTGCAAACAGGGAAATTTACGTGTAATAATACGCAAATCTGGTGTGGGAGAAGCTCAAACATGTGTTTTATAAACAGCAATTCCGTGGAGCCTGAATCTCTAATTTCTTTAAAATTTGGTATTATCATAAAAAAAGGTGTAGAAAATAGATTTCCACTCAACCGAGCTTCGTAGGAATTTTACTTTTGAGTCAATTCACATTTCGGCCCCATTACAACATAATTTCGTATCTAGAGTGCCATAGCTTCTGTACACGTACGCGCGTTCGGTCGCTGCTCGGGAGCAAATGCGACTACTTTTCCATATGGAATAAATTCCATTGGACCGATGAACACGAGAATGCCTTTAATAAGATTAAACAACTAATGACTAATCCACCCATCTTACACATGCCCCAATCAACCGGACGATTTTCGCTTTACAGTGATACATCTCGTACTGCGACAGGTTCATACCTAACCCAGGTTATTAACGGGAAAGAACAAATAATCGGATATTATTCCAAAGTACTCCCAGACGCATGTAAACGTTACAGTGTGACAGAATTGGAATTGTTTGGATTGTTGATCAACGTCACGGCCTTTAAGCATTTGCTAATAGGACGTGAATTTGATGCATTCGTTGACCACAGTTCGATAGTTCAAATTCTCAAATCCAAGGAAGCCCCATGTACAAACAGATTAGAGAAATTGATCCTGAAATTATCCCAATACTCATTCAAGATAGGATATAAGAAAGGTACTGATTTAGTATTAGCAGACTTTCTTTCTAGAGCACCAACCACTGGCGAGTCAGAAATAGATAGAGTAATCCCAATTGCTTATTGTTTGTTTGATGAGACCGATTTGATTGACATGAACACCTTAAACCCAGCCCAACAAACCGATCGTGTAGTTACTCGATCCTATGCAAAGAAAATGGGTATCCCCATTCCTGAAATCCATCCCAAGAAACCTGACAAGTGTGAACGAACCCCTCCAAATGCCAATCTCCCTACACAAAAGCGAGCCGACAAACCAAACCAAAACAAATCCCCTTCTCTACAACCTAGACCATCTCATTCACAATCTACCACTCACAGACCCCCAAGACAGGACACACCTCCTGCACGCCCACAACATGATAACTATCCTTCCCATTCACAGAATCATGAACAAACTTTTCCTCATCCCAGACACACCCCACCTGTTCCCAACACAGAGCCCAGACTTGTTGACAGATGTAACGACACAGTTACTGACCATTATCGTGAAGTACCCAGTGAACTCTATATCCCCTCGAGACCACTGACCTCAGAGGTAAACAACATTAAGGCCAAACACATTCCAAAGCAACAAGAACTAGACAGGATCACTGAGTTGATAAAGAGAAAAATAATTAGGGACTACAATCTACCTGTTGATTTGAGAAAACTGAAAACAGAACAAGAAACCTCACCATTCTTTAAACCTGTCTATGACTATCTTGCCCATGACATATTACCAAGTGATAAGAAAGCAGCAAAGACAGTCAAATTAAAGGCAGAAGAGTACATCCTTTGTGATGGTGTACTATTCAGACTTTTCTTTACGAAAGATAATGACTTCAGACTGCAACTTGCTATACCTGAGACTCTGACTGACACTATTATATCTCAATACCATGACAACCTGCTTAGTAATCACCAAGGGACCCAACGTACATATTTGACAATAAGACGCAACTTCTTTATGCCAAATATGTTTGAACGAATTAACAATTACGTTAAAGCATGCCTACGTTGCCAACAATTCCGTGGCAAGCCTGACAAGACTAGACCATTTCATACTAGGGTACCGGACTCGTACAGACCATTTGACCGCATTAGTCTCGACTTTAAGACAATGCCGACCTCATGTACCGGATTTAGACATTTGATGGTTATCTGCGATGAAATTACAAGGTTTGTAATTTGCGCGCCTCTAAAATCGCTTGATGCTGAGACAATTTGCGAGGCACTTATCCAAAAAGTCATTTGCATTTTTGGACCACCATCATGTCTTGTCACTGATGCAGCGGCTTCCCTTAATTACAGGTAAGCTACTCACTGCATTATGTACAACTTTGAACATTGACCGCAAGGTGATTAGTGTAGAAAATCATGGGAGTCTACACACAGAGAGACACATTCAGACCCTTTCAAACTTTCTGAAAGTTAACCTCAATCAATTTGGCACCGATTGGGTGAGATTCATTTCTACAACGTGTTATGCATACAACTCTTTCTCTTCCCCTCATCTTGGAAACCACAGCCCATACGAGCTAGTGTTTTGCCGAGAACCTCCTAATCTATCTAATCTATCTTTCAACCCAATGTCTGGTCTTTCATCTTCTTATGATGAGTATGCAGAGCATCTCAAAAAGAAATTTGACCAATTATCCAACACAATGCTGTCATTACAGAGAAAACAGCAAGAGAGACAAAATACAAAGATCTCTAACAAATTGGATAAGACCCCAATCTACTCCACTGGTCAGCTTGTTTATCTTTACAAACCGAC
Organism: Lytechinus pictus; assembly: GCF_037042905.1. Lineage (NCBI taxonomy): Eukaryota > Metazoa > Echinodermata > Echinoidea > Temnopleuroida > Toxopneustidae > Lytechinus > Lytechinus pictus. Next base: position 17,910,878 of record NC_087254.1, read on the forward strand.
ATCATCTTCTCTGACTGCAAATTCAAAGAAAATTGCAGCAGAATGGGTAGGACCTTTAGTAATTCATGACGTAATCGATAGAACCCATTACATTCTTGCCACAATGAAAGGAGAAATCCTCCGGGACATCTTCAATTACAACAGACTCAAGCCCTGCTTCATGAGAGCTTCCAATAATAAGAAAAATATCACACACATTCAGAAACTGAGAGAGGCATTAGGAAGAAATACTACTGACAAGGAACAAGGGTGCATAAACACAATAAACTTCATCGATGAAAATGATGAAAAATTGCCCGAATTCCATGTTACGCCAGTAGAATGTTCCCAGATGACTAACTCAGTTGATACATCAGACTATTTGCATGCCATGACAGACAATAATGGATTAGCTTCACCCACCCCTCTAACAAAACCAGACCTAGATAGGCAACTTGACCTCCTTATGACTTCCCCCAATAATGGACATATGAAAATACACAGAGGACGATTCAAGGACGGACAATTACAGATCCTGACGTCATATGATAAAGTATGTGACGATAAACCCACAGAAATTAGGTTTTGGTGGAACATTGGAATGTACAAAAACACTGAGACATTGATCAGACAGATACTTACTGAAAGAATTATACCTGTGACAGGTACTCCACAGAGATTTTTCAGACAATTGTATTTGATGTAGATAGTAATTGCTTAATGTTTAATGTTGTTTGTGATTGAATTATATTGTTGACAATGTGTTTAATTTAGTTTAATTTAGTATACATATTTTATTGAACAAATATTTATCATCGCAAGGTTGATTACCAAGATAAGTTTGAATTTATACTTGTCATATGATGATATCTATCAAGATTGAAAGTACTTGTTTATTTTGTTCTTTTATAACATGAATAAGGAAAGATATTCTCTAACAGGATAGGAGTGATAGTAAGAATTGAGTTCTATGTTGATTGCTTCATTTGAAGTACATATTGGCTGGCCTTCCTAACATAGAGAAACTGTCAATTCTAGAGCGCACCTGTTAACTTTCCGCTAATCATCATGTTGATCAGATGCTAAGATTTATATAGCATACATTTTTTTCTTGTTATTACTGTTATTGCTTGAACTAATTTAGTGCTATAGTTAGAGTGGAATTAATCTGTATTCTTCGTTTAATTTGAAGGAGTTTGTACTTGTAATTATGTAATTAATGAACATTGATTTAAAAATATTTGTTTCAAAGTGCATAAGTCTGCACGAGTTAATGTATATAGTATCATTATTGGTTGATCAGTTGATTAATTTACTTGTGTGTTACTTTATTTCAATATATTTTGTTTTTTTAAGTTCTGTGAATGTATTCGATGTGTTAGTTATATCTTTAGTTTAAGTTGAAATTAGTTAAGATGTAGAATAAGTTTAATCCTCTTAGTATACATAGTACGTGTGTGAGAGAGTGAAAGTACAGTGGACAATTGAGATACACTATTCTGGTTTCACTCACTTTTCAAAATAACTTTTGTAATCTAATTGTGTACATTTTTTCCCAAATGAGGAGAGGAGCCTCATTTTCCAAAGAAAGGGGATGTTATGTAGTATGTATTTAACTTCCTGTTATCCTTTCAGTCATTCACCTTCACTTGTTTACAAACACCCCCAATGTCATCTAAGAATCCCCAAACCCCCCCAAGACCATTTAACTCCTAAACCTTGACCATAAAAAGACCAACCCTCAGTGACGTCAGCTAACTTCATGGAAGAAGTATGACTCACACTCCCAGCCCCAGTCACTTGTACAGAGCATCACCACACCCCTTATACCAGAGAAAGTTTGATAGACAGTTACCTGTAGACCAATCAGATCAAGTTTAGATCAATCCCACCTTAAATTGTTACACCCCCAAAACTAATGATATAAATAAGACTTCTTGATCATTGGAGAGATAGAATACCAACGATAAAATACTAGACCCACACGAATCCTGACTGACTGACTTCAAGACTTAGATGTCCATCCAGTATTAATTTAACTTCACTTCGAATCTTAATCTTATACTTCGAAATTATTTCATATTCATCGTCTTCTATTATATTTGAATCTTCATGTACTTCGAACTGTAGCTGAATATTGATGATTAAATACTTTGTGATTTGAACTGCATACCTTTCGCCAAAGTTTCCTTATTACGCTTCCCTTCAATAATCACCGATCCCATCCCAACATAACAATATGATCCGTGGGTTATACTGAATATGTGTCCATGAGGATGATTGGATCAAAGGTCATCTAGAGGTCAGAAAGTCAAATGATATGAGGTCATGTCCATCCTTTTTTCAAAGTTTTTGTTCAACTAGCTCTCATTTCTTTATTTCTGTATAAATTTTGATCACACTTGGGTCAAATAATCATTTGGTAATACCATGTGTTATTTAGGATGATAGGATCAAAGGTCATCTAAGGGTAAAAAAAATCAAGCTTTGCTCTTATTTCTTTATTTCTGCATCTATTGTGTTAATACTTGGTACAAATAATAATTGGGTAACACACTAATGTTCATGAGGATAAGGTCAAAGGTCATTTAGGGGTCAAAAGATGTTGCATATTCATTAATCACGAAATCAGGCAAGACTCATTGCATGCTAGCGCTTTCTCCCTCGGTTTGTACCACTGGTGAGCATGTGTCTCTACTTATTTGTCTGTGTGTTTGTGCGATCGAAGTAAGCGCATCAATTTAGGCTGTGTGTGCTTAGATCCATGAATCAGTGCGCGTCATAAACGAAAGCTGCTGTCAGACATGGGAAAAGTAGTAAGATTAGGCCAACTAATATTTATCAGAAGATGTTTGAAGTGTCAATTGACCCTGAATACATTGAAGAAAAGATGGATGACATTTTGATTAATAAATCATACATTCGTGATTTGAGTATATGTATATCAATGCTGTAAGTTTGATTTATTCTTGTGTAAATTCTTAGCTTACATATATATGAACAGAATAGCACCTATTGTCAGGTAGTGCAAAACAGTGCATTGATCTTACAAGCATTTGGGATTCAGGGTTAGAGTTGAGGGTAAGGGCAGGCGCTGATCCATTGAGGGGCCATGCACCCCTCTCCCCTCCCCCCAAGGAAAAAAAGGGAGAGAGAGAGAAGGAAGGAAAAGAAGGGAGAAGGAAACAAAAGGAATGGGAGATGGGAAAGAAATGGAAGGGGATAAGGAGAGGGGAAAAGAGAAGGAAAAGAAAGAAAAAGAGAAGGAAAAGAAAGAAAACGAAAGAAAAAGGAAAAGAAAGAAAAATAGAGGGGAAAAAGAGAAAGGTTAAGGAGAGAATGAATAGGGGGCGATCGAGGAAAGGAAGAGAAGGGGGAAAGAAAGAAATACAGCTTCATTATTCTATATTCATTCAATATGAATTTAATTCAATTTCTTGCATAAATTTATATCATACATCACATTTTGGCAAATAACATAGATAAGATTTCATCCATAAAAAAATAGTATTGCATAAATGAACATTAAAATACAATTTATCATATCAATTAGTCTAGAACACATAAAAATATACTTAGAACATCACCTTTGCTAGGTGGACTCATATTTGGATAATCATACATGTATTGTATTATGATGCAAGTTGAATATCAATATAATTCATTATCTATCATGTACAATTACTTTTCTTTCAACTTTTCAAGTGCTATAAAAGTACTGGAATGCGCAAGGCAAAAAAATATAAACGAATTACAAACTTCCTAGGCAATTTTTTAGCTCACGAGCCCAAATTTGCTTTTCAATTTAAATGGACCCTATGGGAATTTCTTAGGTTCTTATTCAGCTTTCCAGGGCTCTTGAGGCAATTATGAGTCCACATCTACTGTAAATTTCCTTGGAATGCAAACCTGTGTGCTATACAAGTAGGCACTATAATTCCTTCAATTATGCATCATCGACGATTGAACAAAAATATGTCAATGACCAAAATAGATCAGTCAGCTTGAAAAGGATCTCATACATAACTAAATTGATTTTACTTGAAAATATATATTTTTTGAAATTGATAACCTCTAAAGCCTGTCTCACACAATGCGATTTGTTGCGATCCAAATTTCAAATTAATTGTGATATTTTTTTATATGGATATTCCAACTAATAAATATTACGGATCAGAGTTCAGAATAGTGGTAAGACTACTGAAATCAAAATTCAGTCCAGTTAGATCCTCCCTGAATGAATAAAAACAAATTCAGTTCCAAATCGTAATGACGTCATCATCAGCTGCGTCTTGAAGCTGATTTGGACTTTACTCCGAACATAGGGCTTGCCGCAAAGTAAAAATATGATTCTAGTTTTCCTAATAATATGCCAAACTGAATAAAATAATTTTAGTTCTTGGAGCTTTCATATTAAATGCAAAATGCGATTTCTTGAAAAATCACGTCACACCGGATCGCACAATGTGAGACAGGCTTTACTGGATGGATGAGTGAGATCACAATCATTTTGGAGTGTTTAGAGACTAATGGAATTTTTATTCTCCCCTTTCTTAACCAACTGAATACTGAATTCTCTTATTCCCATTTTGTTTGTCCTGGGACCACTTGGCACCTGAAGGAGATTGGTTAAGCACAAAATTAACATCCACATTCAGAAAACAATAAGTTTCTTACCATTACCTATCACTGCCATATAATTTATTTTTTGGATTAATTATACTGATTAAGGTTATACAGTACCGGTACAGTATTTGAGGTAGTCATTGCATCATTAACAAACATTCATGTAAGAGTCACACAAGCTTCCTTGAATTACGCATTAGAGATGAAAATGAATCAATCACAAACAACTATTTTTGTTTTCTGTGTTGTCCAAGTTCCCAGTCTACGATTTCTCCTACATAAAAATGATATTACAGAATGAATAATTGTTCATCCACCCTCAAAAAGTGTCATGTGAGGCAATGAATGTACCCATACCCAATGGTTAAGAGCTCAATAGAGCATAACTTGGGAGTTTGGACCAGTGCTCATCTTTATTTTGTTCATCTTATTAGATTATTAACCAATAGAACGGAGGACGAAGTTCTTTGAATATTTTTTATATTGGTTGGTATATAGGTGCTTTTGTTTTAAGTATAATAACACCTCAGTAATGACACTTGAGTATTTTGATAAGAAAGAAGACATACTCTTCTGAGATTTGATGCAAACTAATTACAAACAATCAACTACATTTGTTCGCAGTCTGATGTTAAAAGCAAAGTAAACATGTATTCCATCTGGAATAACAAATGCACACTCAGCTAACTTGTATAATCACATTTTCTTGATTGTGTCATAATGTATTCCCTGAACAGATTGCATGTCTTATGTCATTTATTCTATATTCTAACAACATACCACTGGTTTGTTATCCTATTCCATCAGAGCAATCATACTGATACAAAATATATAAAAGATAAAGTTGATCTCATACAAAAATTGGTCCTGTCTCAAAATATTTCTTTGGCTTAGGTTTTTCTCCACTATGTAAAGTCAAGATCTGATTAGCTACTGATTCAAATTAAACTGATAAAAATCAATCACACTTATGGGGCCATGTTGCAAAAAAATACTTGCAATCAATCATTGCAAATTTCTATTGCAAACTTAAAACTGATATATCAATTGTAATTAGAGGGAAATCATTTTTTGAGTGCTTTTTACAAGCAGATAAGAAATCAAGCATAAATGTGCAATTTATTGCAAGATTTCTTTACTTGTGGACCTAAATTTGATTTGCTATTGATTGTAAGGTTCATGCAAAACCCAACAGGACAGGGTACTGGTCTAGTGTGCGATCCAGAACTTCAGTTAGAAAAACAATAATTTTACCTTTATTTTTATTGTCAATCGACAAATATGTCAATTATTTCACCTATAGATACGTCACAAGGAGTATATTGTGGACCTGACCATTGGTGTTGGGTTCATTTTTAAATCAAACTTAAAACACCAAACTTTAACATGATGCTGGTCTCGAGAATAATCCAACTAGGGGTAGAATTATCAATAAAGAGATTTTGATTATTATCATTGTCCTACATTATGTTATAGAGCTAGGGAACACAATCTGAATTATGCTTCTAACAAAAACACTAGCGCCAAATGCTTAACTTGAAATAGCATGTGACATCACAATGCTTCTTATCAGGAACTCCTGCTTCCATTAAAATCTTAAATTGGATAGAATTAAATAAATTTCTTAGCCGAGCAAAATAGTGAGCAGTTTTGCTAGCTTACTCCAATTATTAGATTAAATAGCATTCTTGAGCTAGATAATCAGAGTAGGCTCTTCATTGATTCCAACCTCATCTCAGCATCATTTGGGGCAGTCATCCAATCACCGCCATCAACCACAATAGTATCACCGGTGATGTAAGAAGCAGCAGGAGATGCTACGAACACTGCACAATCGGCTATATCAACCTTGGTTCCCATACGACGTAGAGGAATACGTTTAGGAATCGACTCGGCAAGGGGACCAGCTGTAAATATCAAATATTATAAAATTGTGAGAGGTAGCTGAGCTCCTTTTCTCTTTTCTTTGTTTTGTTGATATTCTCCATTTTAAATGATCATTCTCCATTCTATGAATTTAGTTGTATGAATAGTTATATGATAAAATATATATATATATAAAAGTAAAATTGCTGCACCTATTAATGGCTTGAATTCCAGAAACTTTAAACCACAGTATAAAAATGACTCTGGGAAATTTTTAAGCATACAAGCATAAGAAGGCTGGGCCAATATTTATTTTCTTTAAACATGCATACGAGCAAAATGTGCTTATTATATTTGTTTAAGTATTCATCCACTTTAAAAAAAATATTATTTCTCCCAAGGCACAGTTTAAACTTCCTTTTCTGCATGTTTTATTGTTGTGTGTTTTACTGATCTCTTTAACCTTTTCATTCAATTTCTTTTCATTTTTCTAATTTTGTCCACATGGGAGCAAAATTTCACTGTCATAATCCGAAGAAGACCCTTGCAAAAAATTATCTTCCATTGTCCGTTTTTTTTAATCATCCTCATTCTTCTCTCATTTTTTTCTCTCTCTTTTGCTTTCTTTTTTATATTTTCACTTTCTCTTACCTTTTCTTAAAACTAACTTGCAGATTCTTACCTAATTTACGGATTCCTTCTGTATCATCAATTGGACCAGGAGCAATACCAACCACTCTAATACCAAGAGGTCCCCACTCTACAGCCAGAGACTTGGTCATCGAATCTTGGGAGTAAGACCAGAATAAAAAACAATCATTTATTACAAGGATACTTGTGCTTTTACTTTTAAATCAAATCAGAGCTACAAGATAATGCATTTCTATGTTTCAGTTGCTACTTACTTCTACTTCTTCATAGATATCATAGTAATAACAGCCATTTCATAGTATCAACATTAAATGAGATTATTGTATGGCTATCTACACTTTTGTGTTAAATCTTAACATTCTTTGATGCTGTGTTGCTGATTGCTTCCTATCTGACCGAAAGGAAATCCAGTAATAATAACCTATCTGTGCCTTGTGAGATTACATCAAAACAATATTCTTTGTCAATCGGACACACATGACTATTAAGTCCTGCAATTGTTTTACTTTTTTTTTACAATAAATGTCTTCAGGTTATCACAAAAAATACTCACCAATGGCTGCTTTTGCTGCAGAAGCATGGCACTGTAAGACTGTAGCTTTATATGCAAGGGTAGCTGATATGTTGATTATTACACCACCGTTATCCTATGGGGAGAATAAGCAATATACATAGAAACATTGAAAAAAATGATGACGAAACAAAACAAAAACAGAAGAATGAAAAAGTAATGAAATAAAGGTACATGTGATGTAAAAGGGATTAATCAACATTGGAATATAAAAGAAACATAAATCTCTATCTCACTCATGTTTTGATAGCACATTCTCTCATTTAGATTTCAGTAAGATGTGTGCTGTTGCTTAGCAACATAATCAAGAATCAATTTTTTTTGGGTATAATCACTGAACATGAAATCATTACACTACACACCTTGCTCCTCAATCATATTCACTGGAAGTTGAGTCTTATTCTCTTAATTTTGTGCATTGTCACCTGGTGGTCCTGACTCTCATCTTTCAATAAGAGGACCAGGGTTCAATTCCCAGCCATGGCATGTTTTCCTTCAGAAAGAAATTCATTCACATTGGTGAGGTGAATTAATCCTAGCAAGATTAATTCCTTGAAAGCACATAGTGCTGGAATGGGAAACTTGAGCTAAAGCTGGGATAGTTCATATAGTGCATGTTATTTTACAAATGACATTTGGCACTTTATAGAAGCAATCATTATGGAAATGAGATTGTCTTCTAAGATATATACCCTCATGTATTCATCAAAGACTGCTTTGGATGTGTTGAATGTTCCCATAGTATCAATTTCCAGGACAGTCTTGAATGCATTGAATGACATAGAAGCAGCTGGGCAGACAAAGTTACCAGCAGCACCTGATAAACAAAACACAAATAGTGGGACAATTCAACATGACTTTGAGGTTTTGTATTCAGAAGAATGTAAAATCAGACTCATTTTCTAGATACAAGTTGGGCAATATGCATGTAATAATAATTACTGACAAAAATATTACAGACTTGTAAGTTGTAGTTTTTATTGTAAGGAATTGGCCAAGATCAAAGTGGAAGGGTTTGGGAGTGGCAACACATTGTGGTCAAGTCCTAAAAATAGCTAAATCTTTTAAAGTTCAAGTCCACCCCAGAAAAATGTTGATTTGAATAAGTAGAGAAAATTCAAACTTGCATAACGCTGAAAATTTCATCAAAATTGGATGTAAAATAAGAAAGTTATGGCATTTTAAAAGTTTCGCTTATTTTTCACATAACAGTGATATATTGCACAACTCAGTGACATGCAAATGAGTCAGTCGATGATGTCCATCACTCACTATTTCTTTTGTTTTTTATTGTTTGAATTATACAATATTTCATTTTTTACAAATTTGACAATAAGGACCAACTTGACTGAACCATATAGTATTAAACAATGCTAATTCCACGTGTTCAGGGAGGAATTAAACGTTGTTTCACTTGACAATGAGGAGAAAATTAGAATATTTCATATTTTTTATAATTAAATACAAAAGAAATAGTGAGTGGATGATGTCATCAGTCTCCTCATTTGCATACTGATCAGGATGTGCATATAACTGTTTTGTGAAATTAAGCGAAACTTTAAAATGTCATAACTTTCTTATTTTACATCCGATTTTGATAAAATTTTCAGTGTTATGCTTGTTGGATTTTTCTCTTTTTATTCAAATCAATTTTTTGTTGGGGTGGACTTGTCCTTTAATATAAAAGTCTCATTATTCTCAAAGGAAAATAAGCACATCCATGTACTCTCTTAAATGATATACTATCAATCATCAGAAACTTTGGATTGCATTCTTACCATTCACTAAGATGTTAATTTTGCCAAATTCCCGCATAGCCTGCTGGACTCCAGCCACGACCTCTTTGGGCTAAAACAAAACAAAATCAAATAATGTGGTAAAAACATGATCACCACCATTCACCATCATAGAGTCAAGGCAGTTGTCCTGCAGTATCATAGAATACTTAAATTAATTAATAACTTTGTTCACTATTCAAATAAAACACTGATTCCGATGGTAATTCAAACACAAATAGTTTAATTCCAAACCTTTGAATCAGACAAGAATAGCTAGAGCTTCATAGGCCAAGCAGTATATCATATCTATGTCATGATCATGGTATCACCATATACATGTAATAATTCCCAATGCCTCCAGGAATAACATGCCACTCCTCTAGGCCATCTACATGGTCCGCTAGCTTGGTGCTCTCAGGAATTGTATATGGCAAACCGTGATTATTTGTTAAATTTTAAAGGAGAATGAAACCCTTGAAACCAGCTGAATCCATATCAAAGAGAAAAATCAAAGAAACATATTGTTGAAAGTTTGAGGAAGATTGAATGAATAATAAGAAAGTTATGAGCATTTGAATATTGAGATCACTAATGCCATGTAGATCCTCCCATTGGCAATGCGACCAAGATCTGTGATGTCACACACGTACAACTCCCTCATTACTTAAGTACTTATTTCACTTATATTCTCACTTTTATAGAGTCTATCACAAGGTGAGGTGTTCATTTTATGAGAGGACGAGTACAGAGGTTTCACAACATTATATCATTGATGAATCGTTTGTCATATGATTAGAATGAGCAAAAAGAGATGTTTTGGGGTATATTTTCAGTGTCCAAATGGAAGGAGTTGTTCATCTGTGACAACATAGATCTTGGTCGCATTGCCAATGAGAGGATCACCATAGCATTAGTGATCTCAACATTCAGATGCTCATAACTCTTCTATTGCTAGTCCTATTTTACTCAAACTTTTTTTGATCTTATTCTTTGATTTTTCTGCTTTCACAAAAGCTAACTTGCTCCAAGAGTTTCATTCTCCTTTAAGATATGCAACAACTGCCATCTTTTATCTTTCATCTAAATGCTCCAGGTATAATTATACAAGAGAAAGAGAAATGGTATGCCTCACATTCCAACACAATTTTTTTTTTTCAACAGTTAATTCTATCCCATCACTTATGATATGAGCAAAAATAAAATCATTAGTATCATCTTAAGTCAAATACCATTAAAAAAAACTCATATTGAATAGCAAATACCACATGATGAATTAACAAGACAAAAAGGAAACGGCGAAGAAAACATCCTCATATTACATGTATATGCATGAACCCTAAATGCAATAAAAATAATTGAATTGTGGTACCAAGATCACTTCCACGTAGAAGTCTTGGATCAGCCCACAAACCACCTTTAGTTGATGTAAACACAAGCTGACCTGAATGCAGCGCCAAACCCACTACAATTTAGTTCTTTAGTTCTTTCTCTGAAAAATATTTGATAAAGACTAACGCAAAATGTGCTGATGTACTAATGTATTCTTGGGACAGGCAAGGGTGTATTCTGGTGCTTTAATAGGTACACTTGAGAATCATTTACCTTTCTGACATCCATCTGAATGGGAAGACATCTTTGTCCAGTAACTTTACTCAATTCTTCTGCTGCCTATAAGAGATGAAGACATCTTGAAATTAATTGAATTTACTCGCATATGGTTTGTCATATTCCCATATCATCCGCTAGGTAGAGTGCTAAAGGTGCATGTTTAATCAGAAGTGTTTCAAGAGGTCTCAATACAGAGATTGAATTCCTGATGTCTTTTTGAAAGCTATTCCATAAAGTAGGACTTGTGTGAGCAAGTACACGTTCACTGCTGAAAACCTAGGATTCATTTCAATCCACTTGGTGTTTTCTATCATTTATTATAAAAAGGAACATATACCCCAAAAGTATCATACTGCATAATGGCTCTTATTCTTACTGTCACTTCCAATTTATATCATGATTTTATCAACTTGTTTGGGAAAACATTCCAATGCTTAACACATCTACTCAGGTATTTATTGCCCCCCTTCTCTGTGGGTGCCAGGTAAAAAAGACATAGGTAAAACTGGCAGAAAGAAAAGAGGTAAAAACTGCTGCCATTATTACCTCTACTATTTTTACCTCTGCAACATTTAGCTCTATCAAGCTACCATTTTTACCTCTGCAACATTTACCTCTATCAAGCTCCATTTTTACCTCTACCATTATTACCTCTGCCATTTTTACACTGAGACTCTCTGTGTGCAAGCCATTGTTCAATTATTAAGGTCAAGTCCACCCCAGAATAATGTTGATTTGAATAAATAGAGAAAAATAAAACTAGCAAGACCCTGAAAATTTCATCAAAATCGGATGTCAAATAAGAAAGTTATGACATTTTAAAGATTTGCTTATTTTTCACAAAACAGTGATATGCACAACTCATATGAGACAGTCGATCAAGTCCCTCACTCACTATTTCTTTTGTTTTTTATTGTTTGAATTATACAATATTTCATTTTTATAGATTTGACAATAAGGACCAACTTGACTGAATCATATAGTATTAAACAATGCTCATTCCACATGTTCAGGGAGGAATTAATTGTTTTTTCACTTGACAATGAGGAGAAAAATAGAATATTCCCTATTTCATATAATAGAATACAAAAGAAATAGTGAGTGGATGACGTCATCAGTCTCCTCATTTGCATACCCACCAGGATGTGCATATAACTGTTTTGTGAAATAAAGCAAAAATTTAAAATGCCATAACTTTCTTATTTTACACCTGATTTTGATGAAATTTTCAGTGTTATGTTTGTTGGATTTTTCTCTTTTTATTCAAATCAAATTTTTGTTGGGGTGGACTTGTCCTTTAATGTGTCATCTTCTTATGTATGGGAAGAATGCAATCATTATCTAAGGTGTCTAATAGGCTAGGCTTGGGACATTCTCAGCTTTGTCAGAATCGATTCCTATAAATCCTGTTCTGACCCAAGGCTTCATCTTCTGAGAAGATTTGAGTCCTTTGTCAAAGCTTTACAAACTAATGAATTACACACTGATCTCTTACCATGTCTGATCCAGTTTAATGGATCCTAAATGTATATAAACTAAGTCTGGAATGAGTATCAACGTGGCTTTTAGGTGTAGTAATAAGAGAATCAGCTCTTTTATACAGAATCAGGTAGAAATATATACTCGCTCTGATGCCCAAGCCTAGAATATAAAAAAAATATGTTCTAACCTGTTGCACACGTTCTAACTTGCGGCTGGCTATTATGGTTGAACACTGATGCCTGTGAATAAAGTATATATTCATATTAAAGTAATTCATCATTTCATGATGGGGGGGGGGGGAGGTTTGGTTGCCATTTTGGATTTTGGCCCAGCACAATTTTTCTCAGACCCGAGAGAAAAAATATTGTCATTTCATGTTGAGATAAATTACAAGGAATAAATAAAAACTGTTGCCATATTAAAATGACAAAAAAGTATTATTGACCCATGTATAGCCCACTCCTACTAAAATTACCAATCCAAAATCTTAAAACTGTTTTGCTGAACTTTGAGAATATTGACTATAAATCTATGCTCATTTTCAGTTTACACAGTGTTCTGTTCAATTTTTTTTTTCTTTCAGAGTAAATTTTAGCACATCATCTGGAGTCTTGATCAATCATATACAAATACAATTTATCATAGAATTCAGGTGAGGTAAATGGGTACCCGGTAGGAAGAAATTCCTTGAATGCTTTGAGCGCCTAGGCAGCCAGCTAAAGCCGGGGTAATAATAATAGCAGGGCCTGCTGGGAGAACAGTTTTCAGAACTGAAGTGGGTTCCGTGGGTAAATATACCTATATCATTATCATTATTATTATTAATTCTTGCATTGATTGTCTTATTTCATTTTAACTGAAAGTTTTTACTTCTATTGTCTATTTACCTCATGAGAACTTCTGCAATTGTAAAACATATTCCCGAACCCCCACCTGTGATGAAAGCAACTTGGCCTCTGAAATAGAAACAAAAAACAAAATTAATAACAAAGAAGTGGTATGAATTAAATATACAGTGATGAAAACAATTTGCACATCTCTATCTTAAAAATAGTGGAGGAGCCATGGTGTATAGTGGTTCTGACTCTCGCCTTGTAAACAGAGGGTCGTGCATTCGAATCCTACCATGGTCTGGCGTCCTTTGGCAATGCGTTAATCCAGTTTGCCACTCTCGACCCAGGTGCTAAATGGGTACCCGATAGGATGTGAAAGTCATTGTAGCTTGTCCAGTACTGTGAGCGCCTCACCGGCGACTGACTGGAATACTTACCAGGGAGTGGAGGATGTGCACACATTGTGTGCGGGAATGACTGATTGAATCCGACGACCGGGGTTATGATATATCTGTAAAGCGCTTAGGCACGTCGTTCCGATGTATTAAGCGCTATATAAAAGCGGATTATTATTAAATAAGTCACTGAATGATTCAACAAAGAGCAGACATGAAAATTCACATTTTTCCAGCACAATGATGGTCATAAAATCAACCTCCAGCCATTATGATTTATTGATTCAATCTTCCTCCTTTTTATTATCACAATGAGTCTACATCGGGCAGTTTCAATACAGTCTTGAGTGTACATTTAAAAATCAAAATAGTGAGTTGCTATTGGACTTCAGGCATGTAGATCAGGCAAAATAATTCCTGAATTGTAATTTTTTTAAGTGAAAGACTGAAAGATCTCAATGTCAAATTTACTTTATACCGCTACTAAGTTACACCATTGACAAGTTGTTGTTACGTAAGAAATTTGATTTTAGGGTAGGTCAAGGCTATCTAGAATTCTAGATCTTAATCTGCTCAAATTAGTTTAATTGGCATACTTACTCCTGTGCTGTGAATATAAAGAGCAATGACTGTTTTGTGAAAAATAAAAAAACTTAAAAATACCATAACTTTCTTATTTTACATCAGATTTTTATGAAGTTTTCAGTGTTATGCTAGTTTGATTTTGTTTTATTTATTCAAATCAAAAATTTTCTGGGGTGGACTTGACCTTGAATTGAAAAAAAATGCATGTTTTAATCAGCGTTAAATGAGCAGACATAGAATAGATCTACCAGTACAGTACCTGTAGTATAGTGGCTGAATGTTCCAAGATACACCTCACCAAAAACAGTCATAAACATAAAACAAGCAAACTCAAATCACATCAAACAGCCAGAAGCACCAAATAAGAAGATAATCTAGCTGAACTAAACCTAAATAAAGATGTCGACAAAATGAAGTCCAGTGATGCTCTGATTTATTTGCCTGAAATCTAGACCTCACTGGGCATTGCCTAATATTCATATATATTCACACAAAAAAAGTGTCACATGATCGATTCAACCAATAGAGAAAGAAAGAATGGAAGAACCAAGGGTGAAAGGTGCAATGACGATGAGATAGGATGATATGAATGAAGAATGTTCTGAATATAAATGAGAAAAGGACAATAGAAACATGTGGAGCTGCATAGTGTTGGAATGGCAATGGAAAAGTTTACAACATCCTTCCATAGGGAACTTGAAGTTGAATAGATAGGGAAAAAAATGGTCAAAAATATTTTTTCAGTCATCAATCATAAAAACAGCTCCTCAGCATGTACTGATCAGTGATTTTGTCGTTTTCTCAACTTTTCCCACTGAAACTTGAGAAAGCACAAGTTCAATAATAATACAATACCATTTTCAAATGACCAAACTATTTCACATGCGAAGAGGGGTGCGATTGGTCAGCTGATAACATCATGACCATAAAAATAGAAAAAGAAAAAAATTGATTTTCAGCAAAATTTTAGTAGATCTTTGTGTAACTGCTAGGCCTAACGCTAGATCTAACGTTAGAAACGACTATTTATGAAATTATGCTAAACTAAGTAAAACTTTGATGAATTTTATGAATATTGTGTTTGATGATATGATTGAATTCATGAAGTGTTCGGTAATAGTAATACGATCCACTACCATACTTATCATTCTTTCAGTTTACGTAGCTGTTACGTTATGTATGTGTTTTTTTTTATTGCTTTAGCTGCATATATGACTTGTTGAAAAAAAATTTTGCATGATTTCGGATTATGTCAGGTTCGATACAATTTGTCTGCTATGTTTATTAGTGTAATTTTATTTGTTTTTAGTAGAAAATTTTACAGCTGCATGCAATTATCATTTTGTTTTTTATCTTCTTCATCATGTATGTGTATCATTGTATGAATGTTATTTGAATGAATAATAAAGACTACTACAAAAAAGTAATTTAATACCATGAAAAACATTCGCGCGAGAAGAGGTCTACGTTACGCCCCCGCCCCCGTCCATTGCCATTTGCCAGCCAACTCAACTGCGCCAGCGATGCCTGCCCCGCCCCGGTCCCGCCCTCGGCCAGCAGCAAGGCATGGCTTGCTTGGTAATTATACCGGGGGCGCGGAAGAGTCTTTTATCTATTGCCTTGTAATCCCGGCTTGTAATAAACATCAAGAAATTTATGTTTCAACATCAAGCAATACAGGGCCACATACAAACTTACTTGAACAGACTTGGATTGAATACATGGTTGTAAGCTTTCATGCACTTATCAGCGATGGTTGAGGATGCTGCCATCTTGGACGAGTCAGATTTGATTTTGATATTGCTGGCAGATAATACGGTATACATATACCGGTACCGGTATACAGTGCGTATTAAAAAAACGGGACATATTTGAAAAGTCTATAAAATTTTTGTTTCAAACCATGATGTCTATATTTTGGTGTTGATAGGTGCTCTGAAGTCTTATCTTTCAAATGCCATTAAAAAAATTTAGTTTCGTTCATGCTTGAGCGAACACGGAATGTTTTTGTCTGGGGTTAAAAAGGAGGCTTGCGCCAAAATGGCATAAATAGATAAATATGATGATCGGACTTCTCGCTAATCAGCAGACTTCCTCTTAACCTTTTCATTATCTTTGCCATCATTTTCGAATTATGCGGTCAAATTTCATTTTCAAATCTGTTTATTTGCTTGAATTGTTCTGTTGTTGTTTCTTTTTATGTTATCTTTTAGCTTTCAATATTTCTTCTTTAATCAAAAACAATTTTTTTTTCAACTGAATCATGGGAGAGCGTGTATTTTTTTTCAAATCATAAGGTCATAAGTTCATAAGTTCATTTTATTTGTCTTCCAACTTTGAGTTTGAATACATGACAAACATATAAGTGTGTATGAAACAATGAGCAGAGTACATGATAAAACATACAGGTATATATAAAACAGAGTATGCAAAAAACATTGTTTTTAAATACATTATACATGCAGCTTAAGACAAAAAAGAAATAATTTTAAAGGAAGACGAGGAGACCTAGAAGTGAAGCAATGCTTGTAAATTAAGGTTCCTCATTACGAATTCAAAGAACATTGGATAAACAACATAAATGGCATTAAGAGAGAGGAGGGGAGAGAAGAGGGACACATTTATGTACGAAAGGGACAAAAAAGGGGACATGAGGACAGAGACCAGCCAGGCCCGGGAAAGGGGGATGTTAAGTATTGATAATTTAGCATTAACTGATAAATAACACACGAAAAATAGGCATTACGAATCACTTCCATAGTTACTCAGTAAATAAGATTTCAATTTTTGTTTAAACACTGTAGAACTGCATGACAGCATGTGTAATGTCAGGGTCAGGTGCATTCCAAAACCTGGGTCCAGTGCACTGGTCACTAGACTCTAGAGTGCCCAAAGTGAACTTTGTTCTTGCACGAGATATATGGAGAGTGGAAGATTGTTTAGTATTGTAATTGTGTACTTGACTATTTTTCTTAAATATCAGTGCCAGGGCTGAAGGGAGACTTCCTGAATCAAAATCATACATAAGATTTCATTGTGTGCTACAAAAATTTATATGCCTTCAGAACAGTGGCATAAATATGGGCGGGGGCTCGGGGTGTTCCCCCAATAAAAAAAAAAAAAAAAGAATAGTGGAAGGGAAATAAAAGGAAAGATAGGAAGTGAAATATGATTTATTTTTTTGAATATTATATCAAAATCGATCACAAAATTTGATACTTTTTAAATAAAAAAGTGGTTATTTTTGCTTGCTCGCCATTGAAAGACATGAATCCTTTCCTGTTTGTCCTGTCAAGCACATAATTAAACTTGGTCAAGGAATCAATAACCCTTGAAAATAGGATTCATGTTGTAAAGGTACCCTAACATAATTTGTTTCACATAATAAAATATGATTTGAATAATTACTAGTTCTCCCAATAAATAATGCAAATCTTCTTGCTTGGGTTGACAAAAAGTCTTCTTTTCTTGCTTATGAAGGAAAATTCAAAGGTTAAAGAAGTTTTAAGGAAAAAACAAATATAATTCAAGTAAATAAATAAATTTGTAAATGAAATTTGACACTAAAATTCGAAAATCATGGCAAAGATAATGAAAAAGTTAAAAGGAAGTCTGCTGATTAGCAAAAAGTCTGATAATCAAATTTCTCATTTCTGCCATTTTGGCGCAAGCCTCTTCTTGAACCCCTGACAAAAACGTCCCGTGTTTGCTCAAGCATGAACAATTTTTTTTTTTTTAATGGAATTTCAAAGATAAGATTTCAGAACATCTTTTAACATCAAAATATAGATATCTTAATTTGAAACAAATTTTTTATAGACTTTTCAAAACTGTCCCGTTTTTTTTAATACGCACTGTATATATATATATATATATATATAAATGTGTGAAGTTATACATGTACAACAGCTTTTGCAACTCTTTTATTGAAATATTGTTTGAAAGAAATGGATGAAGAGAACAATTTGTAGGCGTAGCTTAAATCAAGGTTCCCCAGAGCTATATATCTACCCTTTTGAAAAATTGGTGATGCCGAAAAATGTCTCTGCCGGGAATCGCGAACCCGGGCCCCCAGCTTTGAACGCCGGTACGTGCCTTAACCACTAGACCACAGAGACGGGTTAGTGGCTATATATATATATGTGTGTGTGTGTGTGTGTGTGTGTGTAGAGAGAGGGGGGGGGGGAGAAAGAGGGGGAGGGGGAGAAGAGAGGAGCCGGGACAGATGAGTGCAGTGTACACTAAGTAGAAAGGTGGGCAGCATGCAGGAGCAGGTATATATACTATGGCTATAATTGCAATTTTACGAAGAAGAAAAAATAAAACTAATAATATACATGTCTACGTATGAGCGCATATAATACACATATACACAAAAGCCGATTAAATTATAGTTATTCAGCTTGACATGCTTGCAACGAGTATTGCAAAATGTTTCTTTCCCCTCTGAAAAAGCTCAAGTTTATGATTATGTTGAGCCTGGATAGATCAAGGAAATGTCCCTGCGCAGATCCTGGACGTTATAAAGGCGGATGAACAAGCTATAGATACAATGCAGAATATAATAAAGCAATGCTGCAAACTTGGAATGGGCTGAAATGCACCACTGCATATAGGTTGGAAACGAAATGACCTTTCTATAGTTTCTGTACATTTTAATTGAGAAATGTAATACATTTTGAAACTAAATAGGCCTATGTCAGAGCCAGGGATATTTATTTTTTAGGGGGAGGGGGCTGCATTACACCCACAAATGTAATAACTCCCACAGATGTAACTTAACGGCCACAAAATAATGTAATAAGACTATACCCAAAAATGTATGATAACGCCCACAAGTGTAATAACAATTTACCCACAAATGTAATAATGCACTTTACCCATAAATGTAATAATTTTTGATCACCCACAAAATTATGTAGTAATGACTTTACCCACAAATGTAATAAATTTGAAGGCATGTTTTTGACGAACTTTGTTCTAAACTAAAACCCTGTAATATGTCTCCCTTATAAAGTAAGTTGCAGCAATTAATATTAATCAAATAATTAAATCAGTTCTCAATCAATTTATTTTTATTTATTTTAGGAGGATAAATATTGAATAAACCTAATTTCATATCAGCATACACAAGAACATGATTTTACGTCAACAATAGAAATGTTTCACCAAAATAATGCATTGCATTGCTTCTATCGTTATTCCTTCATCAATTTCCTTGTCCTATTTTGATCAAATTTTCAGTGTTTTGTGTGTCTGATTTTTTAAAATCTAATATTATTTCAGCCTGGATTACCTATTTTGATCGCACAGTATGCGGTTATCGAAATCATCTGAGAAGCCTATACCAATGGACAGATCCAGGAAGGGGCTGGACCATGGCCCGGCCCTATGCGGCGCAAACAAAAAATGAAACCAATAAGAAGGGGGGGGGGGGGAGAAAAAGAGAAAAAATAGGAGTGGGATATCGATAAGTTAAAATGAATGAAATAAGGGGAGGGGAAAATGGGAGAATTGGACCCTTCAGAGGAGATATCTTCTCAGAAGGGTCCAATTGCATATTTATTTTAAACGACTGAAGCAACTTTTTAACGCTCACCACAGTAATTTCTCCCTCATTACACTTGACATGCTTGAAAGACGATTTGATTTCTGTTTCTTCCAACTATATGGATAGTAACAAATCCATTACAATATAACCATCATTGTGATAATCCTTCAAGTGAAAGATTGTAGTATTATAATAATGCACGCAGTTATATATAACCCTGTACATAATAGCCCGTGATGTGATAATTACACACCTCTTGAAAGAGGTACTGTAGTATTCGGGGGCAACATTATTTCTTCCACCTAAAAAAATGCTCGCTCGCTATATGCTCATTCATATATATCCAATAATCACTGCCTCATGAGACGATTTGTCTTCCAATTAACTACTGAAAATTTGCTCGCTCTCATTTGGATATTAACTGTAGTTCAGTATAACACAACAAATTCATTATTATGGCCATTGAAAAAAATCCTTAGAGGCCTCCAACTCATTGAAAGATAAAAGGATTATTTCGGGGATTATGTAAGGTTATACCTGGGGGTTACGTTATACCAGCGTATAATTATACATAGCCTTAGGTGTGGGGGTTTCCCCAAATTTTTAATTTCAGGTCAATACAGGGGCCGCGGAAGCGGGGGGGGGGGGGGGCTTCAGCCCCCCACTTTGAAAACTGTTCCGCAGCGCAGCCCCTGCAATATTGCTTTCATCTCCCCCCCCCCACTGCTCAGACCGCGTATCTTTACGCCAACTAGTGCATGATTATTCTATCAATGGCTTATATTCGGTGATAATAAAAAAATCAAAGATTTATTCCACCTATAGCTCTTGAAATGTTATGATTTTTATGAAACGTCGCGGAACATTAATTATTTCATTTCTAATTCTGTAAAATATTGTTTATATCCAGCTATCTGTACGGTTTTATGCACAGTCACACCAACAAAACTGACTCGAACCAAAGGTGGGTTAGAATACTACCTAGAGAGTTCTGATATCGCGATGTGACTGCAGCATACCGTAACACTGGATCAAGCTTCCGATGTAGGGTCAATAACAACAGGAGCCAAACGTTTATTCAATAATCTAAGAGTGCTCTGTTAGTGTTAGAATCATGGATTATCGTAGATCAGCAGCCCTTTTGTCCGTGGTTGTTATTTTGACACTGTCTGTCCTTGAATTCCTACCGATACTTCAATCCTCAGGTAAGTAAGATAATTAACAATTGGGAATTTGGGGCTGGTAGCCTGGCCTGGTTCAGTTCATGTACGGTACGGTACCCGACAGTAAGCCGGCGCGGCCCCGGGAAGAACCGGCAGAGCTCGTCCGTGATGGAGGATCTATGCTATGGTTACAGGTTAGCTATAGTATGGTGAGACTACCACATATCGACCACCTCTTTTGAAACCGACCACCTTGCGCGCGTTAAAATTATTGCGTATTACAAACGATACGCGCGGGAGAGTAGGCGCAGTGTCCATAGAAACGGTATGAATCGATTTTACGAGAAAAAAAGAAGCAACAAAAAGTAAAAATTTAGTAGAATTAATCAAAATTGTATTGACCAAACCCAAACCCCGCTGAAAAACCAAGAAATCCGATAGAAAACGGCTTTAGAACAAATACCCGTCGTCAATCGTCGAATCATGTGCCGGAGCTCGCACTGGTGAGTGAAACGATAATTTAGCATGTTGACATCATAGAAATGATTTGGAAGAGTAAAAATATTTCGCCACCGCGACAAGAATCGGCCGTAAACTTAGTGTATCGCGGGTGGTCGGTTTCAAAAGACGGGTGCAAATGAGTAAATGTAAAATCGTCGTATTCGTTTTTCGTCGATATATACGCGGATTGAATCGGAGTCGCCGAATGAAACATGGGAATCTGATCTGCTCAATTTTCTGCACAAATGAGACGAAAACTGGGTAAAATTGATGAATATTTTCGCAGATACGATGCTTAGAAGATTAGGTGGTCGATAAGGGGTACTTCCAACCATATAGGCTATGGCTATGCTATGCTCACAGTCACTCACAGGAGGACAGAAATAAATTGTATTGGAATGCCATGAATACATTGACAAACGACAATGTCGACATGCTTTTGATAAAAGTTTTAGCAATTACTTTTTCTTTAATTATGCAATAAAACAAAGAATAAGGTCTATAGATCCAAGTATTTTTCAGATTTTTTTGGTATGATGGGGGGACCTAAAGCTACGCACTTTGTTTTCAAACAATAAAAACTATCCCAATTTTAATATTTCAACAAATATCTTTCACTAATTTGTGGCAAACATTCTAAAGATCATTAACCAAGAAGAAAATATCGCAAAACTCACTTATACGAAAATCCCGCCGTGTTTTCCGAACACCTCTTGATTTCGCCACCCGATATAGAAGGGGTCCTAAAGCTACGCACTCGATTTATCATGCAAAAAAATAGTATATCCTGTGCCTCAATTTCTAAAATATATTCATATTATTATAGCATAAAATGAAATTTAAGCGAATATAACTCCAAAATTCCAAACAGTTGTTGGTTTTCTCTGCATTTAGAGATTTACTGCAGCCTCTTGAAAAAATTGAGTAGGAATCGTTCGTCACTCTGTAGTCACACAGTTCCACACACAGAGTGCGCATTTGCCATAAAAACTGCATGCGCGATGAGTGGTGCGTAGCTTTAGGACCCGCGCAGCTTTAGGACCCCCTACCATACAAATTGTAACATTTCGTTTCTAAACTCTAATTCTAAAGCTTTGCAAAATGATCGTGCGCAAATTAAGGTCACACTTTTTTGACACTTTTTCAGCCGAGCGCGCACTAGTTGATCGCCATGGAATTTGACTTTGGGATCTCGCCTTCCGTCTGGTATTTATGATTTTCATTAATTTTGTGTGAACTGTGAGAAATTTTTGATTGAAAATCAACTTCATTATGATTTTTAAAATGTGCGCAAATTATGGTCACCCCATCATAATATGACTCTTACTCCTGACACTGAGTAGAAATTAGCTTGATTTAGTTCAGAGTCAAGAATTTTGTCGTGATCACCTGAAATACTGAATATGTTTGATCCAATACTAGAACTAGAAGAATCTGTTATAGTTTTCCCTATTCCAATGTTCTAATGAAACAAGTGACAGTAGAGAAGCATAATTCATGATTTAATTTTTCATATTCCTTTTAGTGTTTTTACTTTTTCTCAACAAATTATGCAATATTGACATCTAATTCCATAAATCGATGAAATCAATCATGAAAACATTAAAAAAAAAAAAAATTTGGGCAAATTTCATATGCTTATTTGCATAATTAACTAATGAAAAGAATATAAACAATTAATTTTTGTCTTGTAAATTTGATGCAGAAGTACATGAAATTGCTGATAGTACACTTAATTGCATATAAAATCGAACACACCCAAATATGCGGAATTCTACTACACAGTCTGCTTGCATGAGTGGCTGTATAATACACAACATAAAGTTCAACAAATCCACACTTTAAATATTTTGAACTTGAAAAAAATAAAGCAAATAGGCTAAAACCATGTAATATTACAGTTTTAAGTAGTATAATTCTTAATTGACCATGCAGTGTTCCAACTTAACCCGTATTGGGGTAAGTTGGAACGTTTGAGATGGTCTTGTTCAAGGTGGATTTTTCAGTAACCATAATAGAGTTTAAAATTTTATGGGGTACATTTGAATCCCTTAGATATATATGCTTCAAGCATATATATTGATTGTTTCTTGAATAAAATCTATTTGGATTTTACAGCCATTTTTGTCAAAAATGTTCCAACTAACCCCGGTCTCCCCTACAGGTACTTTAATTTTAAATTCAATTTTAACCCTTAGCGTGTCACGGACGTGCTTTTGTTCAATTCTACTTATCATCAGTTGTAATCAGTGGCGGATCCAGGGGAGGGGCCACATCCGGCCTGTGCTCCCCCCTTTTGAGAGCCATAGCAAATTCTTATTGTAAATTCCATTAATACACAAGTGTGTCCCTCTTTTAAGAGACACAGAAAATATTTTCAATGGAAATATTTTGTGCATACACATTTTTTTTTGCTTGTCAAATTTTATGTGGAGGAAACGGTCTTCAATTTTTATTAAAAACCTTTTTCCTTTTTTTTTTTGCTTGTCAAATTTTCCTAGACAAAATGTGCCCCCCTTTTGGAAAATTCTGGATACGCCCCTGGTTGTAATAATTCATTTTCTGTTTAGTGCTAGAAATACAGGCTTTACAAAACAACAATATTCTTTGTATTGTGTCTGTGGATTACTATCCAATTATTCACACTAAGCAGGGCTTTTTCATAAAATCTCAAAGATAAAAAAAATCTGCTATTATTTCAATTACAAATTAATGTGGCATGTTATGAGTTAAACTGATATTCTATTCTGTCTTTTAATTTTTTTATATTCTTTGTATTCTTTTTCTTCAGATGACTTACGTGATGTAAGGAGTGTAGGTAAAGGGAACTCATCTCAAGCTGATGTTCAATCCTTCTCAGCTCTGGACTATGTCATCTTTTCAGCTATGCTACTCGTTTCCACTGCTACTGGCTTGTATCATGCATTTTCTGGTGGCGGACAAAAAACAACAGCAAAGTATGTTTATCCTGTCATATGCTGATTGTTGAAAAGATGATTTGTTGTTACAATCACATCTATTAAGTTTAGAAGCTCTTGAATGTTTTCTCAATTACTCATGTTAAGCCTGTTGCACACTACGATCTGACTATGATCCAATTTTTTAAGAAATCACTTTTGGCATTTGAATATGAAAGTTCAAAGAAGTCAAATTATATTATTTGAAGTTGGGTATAATGCACGGAATACAAAATGAAAATTCTTCTTTACTGGAAGCCTAGTGGTTGAGGTAAAGTCCAAATTGGTTTATAATCGCCGCAAATGATGCTGTCATAATGATTTGGAATTAAATTTTCTTTCATTCCTACAGGAATTTGGAATTTCAATTTTTAGATTCATACCATTATTTGTAACATTAAAGATAAGTGGAACCTGTAGTGTGTGCCAGGTTTTAGTATGAATGTAATAGTGTTGATATACAGTTGTGCAAGGGGGTTTGTTCTGACCAAATGGGACCTAATACAGGTTCACCTGTCTTGATAAAGACCACAAATATGGTTTTCCTTGAATAGTATTCTCCATTGATACATGTACATGGGCATCACCATGAAAACCACCTGTTCATAAATATCGCCTTTTGCCCCCCTTTTGGTGGTCTGTAATGGCAGGTTTGAAATACCTGTAGGAACAGACATTGACATAATTTACAGGGCTGCATTCCTCCTTTTCTTCTTCCAGATATGTTAATTTGATTAATATTAGGTTACATGACAGGTATTTAACATGCACCATACAAGTTAACATGATTTTAGTAATTTTAGTCACATTTTTTTCTCAAAGATTTATTAAAAACAGGGCTGCATTCCTCCTTTTCTTCTTCCAGATATGTTAATTTGATTAATATTAGGTTACATGACAGGTATTTAACATGCACCATACAAGTTAAAATGATTTTAGTAATTTTAGTCACATTTTTTTCTCAAGATTTATTATAAACATATGATCGCAGCTTAAAAGCTGGATTGACCGATGTTTTAGAATTAAAAAGACAATGAAATTAACAAATAAGCAATGTAACAAAGAATCAAGAAATATACAGTGCGTCCCAGAAAAAACGAAACCGAGATTAAGCGATGATTTATCATAACTTAATCACAAATACAATAGACAAATGATCTACCAATGTAAAGCTTAGAATCTCCTCTTTCATCTGATATTACTTAGATTATTCCTCATTCACGCATGAGTGAGCAAAAACAATTTTGAGCAAAGGATACCAAAAACTCATTTGGCGGGGGTATCTGAATTTCAAAAAGAAAATCACATGCCAAAAAGTTCAATATCTGCTCTTTTATTTGATAGCTTAATCACAAAAAAGGGTCAAGAAGTAAAAATTTATGTTCCCTCGAAACAATGCTTGTATTTCTATAATTTCATTAAATAAACGTGTTTCACCGGTTTCCCGCAGAAGTTATCGCATGGTTAACAAACGACTTAATGCATGGCTTCGTCAACAAAACGGAGTGTCAAGTGAGTTTGAACGCTTGCCTGTAGAAACCTCTTCATTTTATGAAATTCAAGCCTTATTTCAAATAACCAGAACTTTGTTATTTCTCGACCATTTTCTGTAATTGAGGTATCAAATTAAAGAGCAGATATTGAACATTTAACAATGTGGTTTTCTCTTTGAAACCTAGATACAGCCCGCCAAATGAATTTTTGGTATCCCCTCATCAAATTGTTTTTGCTCACTCATGTATGAATGAGAAATATTCTAAGTAATTTCAGATGAAAGAGGAGATTCTAAGCTTTACAATGGTAGGTCATTTGTCTATTGTATTCGTGATTAAGTTATGATAAATCATTGCTTAATCTCGGTTTCGTTTTTTCTGGGACGCCCTGTATAGAAATTACAAGATACATGTAAATTAAAAAACTCAAGGTATTCTCTAGGTAAAAGTGGTAATGTAAGATAATATTTGAAAAACTATGAGAATATGTATTTTACTAAAGATTTGAAAGATCATCTGAGAAGGTAGAGCAGAACTTCAATAAGAAATTATAATTATGTCATATATAAAAAAACAATGAATTCAAGAGTATTGTTTGAACCTGTCTGTTAGAAAATATAGTGTTGTAAAATTTTGAAAAGGTAACATCAGTTAAATGGCTAGTTTGAGAGCAACTTACATGACTTTAAATAGGAAAATTAATCACAAGTAATCAAATGTGAATATACTCAATATTTAATCAAGAAAACTCAATGGTACCGTACTACTACTACTAATAATAGCTGGATTTATAAAGTGCTTTTTGCCTGAGGATACAAAGCGCTGCTATTATTACCCTGGCTTTAGCTCGAGCTACCATCACCGGCGCTCAGTGCATGCAAGGAATTACTCCTGCCGGGTACCCATTCACCTCACCTGGGTTGAGTGCAGCACAGTGTGGATAAATTTCTTGCTGAAGGAAAACATGCCATGGCTGGGATTCGAACCCACGACCCTCTGTTTCAAAGGCGAGAGTCAGAACCACTAGACCACGACGCACCCACAATACTTTTTACCATTTATACTATAAACTATAAATACATGTAGAAACATTTTCAAAATACATGAAAGCAATGACTAAAAATAAACAACAAGGTATAAAATATATATCAAAATTATTTAAGAATATAGGTGCGAAATTAAGCTTATAGTTAAGTGTTCAACCAGCAGACAATGTATGGTATCGGTAATGCACTTTTGCGGTAGTGTTCCATCCGGCATTTAACTTCTGTGAATTTGTGACTATTTCGAAGCTGTCGCTGGGATAACCTTGTAGATGGAAGCCAATCTCGAAATTTTTAATTTCTTTAAAATATTTTATCTTATACCTGCAAGTAGTAGAGAAAAGGTCTTTACCATATCTAATTTCATTCAAATACAGCATTCCTTCAAAGTGCAGCTACAATCATTCGATACAGGGGGATGCAATTGTTATCAATGGGGGGGGGGGGGGGGCTGACCATGCAAAAATTAAACAAAAATTAGGCAAACTTTAAACACAGTTCATCTCTACGATCCACAGTTCATCTCTACTGACCAAGGTGCATAATGCCATATATGTAGCTTGTTCATATGATTGATGTCATTACCTAGCATCAATGTTAGTGCTCTTTTTTGGATAGATTCAGTTGCTGCAATTTGTTGTTGATTTAATGATGAATGCCGTACCAAGCAACAGTATTCCAACAGTGGGCGGATGTAGGAGGTGAACACAGTTGTGAGGTCTGATAATGGCATACCAAAGCGTTAATAGCATCCTTATCAAGTGCAATTTCCAAGAAACTTTGGAAGTAATATAACTCACATGCTCATCCCATTTTAGATCACTTTGGATAATGACCCCAAGAAGCTTTACCTTGTCACAATAAGGAATCGTTTGGTTTGAGAGATGAATTTGGACATTGGGAACCGGAACCGGGGGGGGGGGGGGGGGTTGGGTTGTTTTCAGGATTTTTGTATAGATGTCAACTTCAGTCTCATTGTCTTATTAAATAAACAAGCAAAAAATTGTTACTCTTCTTCAAAAGAAGATGTATAAAACCTTGTAGGCCGAGTGGAGGAAATAGGTATGTGTCTGCCAACATTGGGAGGGCCTGACACTAAAAGTAAACTTGCCAACTCTTTCACCTAAAAACAGGCATGTTACTAGGGCAGTGGTGCCAGGGGGGGATAAAGTGTACATATATGAAAATGACTATTCATTGTGATATTTTCATTGTCAATCCCACTTGTTCCTAGGCCCCTGTGTTATGTGATTACCAGCAATAACTGTCGATTTAATGAACTCTATCTTGGTATGTCTTGTGTAGGTTCCTGATGGCCGATCGCAGCATGTACAGCATCCCTGTAGCAATCAGTGTACTAGCATCCTACGTGTCAGCCATCACCATTCTAGGTATCCCAGCAGAGATCTTTATTCATGGAATACAATATTGGATGGTTATCTTTAGTTTCTTCATCACCATTCCTGTCACTGCCTTGGTCTTCATACCAGTATTTCATGGTCTCGGTGTCACCAGTGCATATGAGGTATGTTGTAATCAATGATTTCAAGTGTGATGCTCAACTTTTGGTGTTGGTGTTATGTCAGTTTAGCTCAGGAAAGCACCAAACTTAAAATTGAGCTGTTCCTGGTATGAATATCACTGAGTATTCAGCTATCAATGATATGATTTGGATCATTTCTGAAACACAAAGTGCTAGAGCAAGGTAAGGCAATTTCATTTATGCTTCCAGCACTAACACCACCACTAAAACTCAAGTGGAAATTTGAATCCTTTTGTAGATGTGTTTAAAATAGCCCAGTGCAGTAAAGCTGGACACACACTACATATCAATTTGTGTTGCAATTTCAGAATAAAGATGAAATAGGATTTGATGAAGCCAATTTGTACTTTGTCCATCCATATATACAGTGCTTGGACTAATAAAATCAGAAGTTTTATTTCAGTATTTCTAGCATTATTTTGAACTGCAAATGCTCTATCTGATGTAAAATGTGATGTTACAGAATAAGGAGATTGAAAGGAAAACTTCCATCTTTTTGAATGATTATCAGGGCCTGTTACATGAGAAAGAGGCTTTCAGTGTAACAATACTCAAGAGCCAATCAAAATTAAGGATTCCATGGAAGCTGCCATTGGATGACAACATTATCATAATAGTAACTTTTATGCAACAGGCCTTGGACCATGTCAGTACCCATTACACATAGTCTGAATTGTTTTTATTTGCAGTATCTTCATAAAAGATTCAGTATGTCTGTCAGGATTGGATGTGCTCTTCTATTCATTCTTCAGACATTATTTTACATGGCTATTGTTCTATATGCTCCAGCACTGGCCATCAATGCAGGTATGACATTTCAACTCTGAACTTTGACCTTTTTCATTAATGGTGTCCCTTTTATACATGGTATCATGTAATTATTGTATCATTTTTTTAATGTTAAGTGTGGGAAGAATAGGATATTAAAAAAATTAAAGACTGATGTCTTTTAACCAAGTGTAAATACAAATTTGACAAGTTTTGTACTTGTAATATTAATCAAGTCAGTGGCAAGATTATTACATTTAATTTAGCTGTGAATTGCATTCTTCAATATTTCATTGAATCAAAGAATTAAGCATCTATCACTTATCCATTCCTTCCACAGTTCTATCAATCCTTGTATAAAGGTAGATTTTAAGAAGTGATCAGAAGTATCAGTATAAGATTGCAATTGAGAATTAATGTTGTTTATTTCTCTTTCTTTTAGTGACCAAGTTCCCCATACCAGCTACAGTACTATTGACAGGTGTATTATGTTCCATTTATACTGCTCTGGTGAGTATCCAAGTCCGTCTGAGACTATCTCAGCTACTTTGAACTTGTAACCTTATACTACTGTGTACTATGAATTGATCTATGTATCATTCTTTTGTTTTTAATAAGTTGTATGATTCAGATTATGTAGGCCTATTTCTAAATAATTGTAGAAATTATGTTATAAAATTCATATTCTTGTTTTGTTTTGTTTTTTACTTTCAAACATCCATAATGTATGTCTTTGTATCATTCATACTTCCATTTGTCTATCCTTTTTTTTTTACTGAAACTTCAATAATCCATTATCATTTCCTTTATCTGAATCCATAGGGAGGTATTAAAGCAGTGATTTGGACTGATGTGTTCCAGTTCTTGGTCTTGTTTGGTTCCTTGTTGACTGTGCTAATATTAGGGACCATTCAAGCTGGTGGGATGGTCTATGTATGGAACTACAACAAAGATAAGGGCCATCTCAACTTCTTTGAGTGAGTAGTGCAATGAGATTGATTGCTTGGTTTGATATCAGGGCCCCGTCTTACAAAGAGTTACAATTGATCCAATCAATCGTAACTCTATGGAAATCCATCGGTGTCATAATTTTGTCTATAGGAAATTTGCACAATGTCCTTTGTAAACAAAAAGAAGCACAGTGAATTTTCAAGAAAACAATGAATGCATGAATATACATCATAGTTGGAAAATATTTGGAACAAACATGGATAATACATGTTGACGTTACTGGCCATCCATAGTTACGATTGATCGGATCAATCGCAACTCTTTGTAAGATGGGGCCCAGCTTTGGCTTTTTAGAATTGATTGCAGTTGATGGTCATTAGTTTTGTGTTGCAGGCCTTTATAATAATTTCTTTAAGAAAATATTTGCATTCATTATGCTCCATTCACCAAAAAAGTAAGACTGAAAATGTGTTAATTTACTGGTGCATACTTAAATTAGAATTAGAAGTGAATTAGATGATGTTTAAAGGTATGCATGGTGGTATGAGAAATTAATTGTTAAATCCTACTGAATACTTTTACTTTATGAATATGGCAAGCAAAGACATCACATATTACACATAACGCTTGATATCTGTGCATATTTAGATTAACTTCACACTGACTACTGAAATTCCATAAATCCCCTAGATTTTCCATCGGAACCACTCCAATCTAGTATAAGCAAAATGTTAAAGTGAAATCTAATTAGTTTTAACAAGCAATAATTTCATGGCAAATACCTTGACATCAGTTGTTAATGTATTTTTGTGAGTTTACACAAATTAAACTTTGTGACTTAATGAAATCTATCCCACAGAACTAATACACTGAAGATCACTAAAATAGATAAGCATATGTGGGTACATTTGTTATCATTGGTTAGAAAAAACCTGTCTCCTGGCACGAATGCTATGCTTATCTTGCTAAGTTTTCAGCAATGATGAAAATGATTTATCCAAACACTTTGGTGGTAATTTTTATTAGATTCTGTTCGAACTCATATTGAGAAATTTAACTACAGCCAGAATTTATGTTTGAATTTTATCAACAGACATACATGCACTATGCACATTACCTTTCTCCCGTCCTTGGAGTGAAACAGATTTTCACTGACAACTGTTAGAAGCTACTGAAATCATTGCATCTTATTGGCTCAAAACAAATGAGACAGTGAAAATCGTTGATGACATGCCTCATGAAACAGTCTTTGTTTTGTTTTAGACCATCAGCTAGTTTGACTCAACGAGAAACGTTCTGGGGTCTTTTGATTGGTGGTGCATTCAATAGCCTTCCTCTATGGGCTGTAAGCCAGACTGCTGTACAACGATTCCTTACCTCAAAGACACTCAAAGAAGCTAAAAGGTATACCATTTCATCTGTTTGGTTCAATCAACCATTATTTGGTTTAATGCTCACTCGGTCAACCTCTCTTTTATGGTCATTTCTGTAAAGTTAACCGTTGTCTCTGCAATGGTGCAGCAAGATGGTATCATTCGGTGCACCATGTAGTAGCCTAACTGGAAATTAGATTGGTAAATGGGTTTTAGTGACAAACTCCCTGTATTCGCTGTACTCTGTTTGATGAAATAGAAACAGACATAATTTTGTAGAGATATTTGAAGATTTGCAATGAGAGCGGGATGTAATATATTTAGATACAATATCCTGTATTCTGAAGTCGGGTTTAACTTAGACCACGGTTTAACTCTGTACTAAAATTGTGGGAAGCCAAAAAATATAAAAATCTGTTTCTATTGTATATTTCTTATGTTTAATATTTTGCTTTCATATTGAAGAAAAATACATCAAAATACTTAATTTATCATTCACGGACAATTATGAACAATTTGGGTGTCATATGAGGTAATAGATGTGTACTGTCAGGGATTTGTGCACCAATTGACTCTCCGTAGTTAAACCAAAACTTTAAACCAGGGTTTGATTTAAACCCAAGTTCTTAATACGAGCCTTTGTGTAGGTACCTTTTGGAAGAAGATAAAGTGTAATATATTTTGAAAGGATTAAAAAAAAATAGTTTTGTTTGTTTAAAATCATATTCGATATGAAATATTTTCTTGTTTCAGATCAGTGTGGTATGGATTACCAGGGAATATCATCATGATTACAATTGTTGCTCTGTGTGGATTAGTTCTATTTGCATATTACAATGGTGAGTTTAATTGAATTACATATACATGTATACCAGGGGCTGATCCAGGATTTTCCAAAAAGGGGGGAGGGGGGCACATTTTCCCGAGGAAAAAATTGACAACCAAAAAAAAAAGAAAAAAAAGGTTTTCACTTTCAAACAGGGGGGGGGGGCACACTTCTGTTTAAAAAAAATTTACATTACAAATTTTAATTGTGCCTCTCAAAAAATGGGGAGGGGCACGGGCTGGCTTTGCCCCCCCCCCCCCCCCCACCTTGGATTCGCCAGTGATGTATTCCCAGGCCCTAGGCTTGGTTTGCATTGTAGTTCTTTTTTGATATTTTACTCAAAATCTTTGGTTCAAAATCTGCCATTTTCTGCATTCACTTAGTTGAACCAGAGCATGCCATACAGACATTTGTGCAAACAGGAAATCAATCCTGCCAAACCTTCCATGCATGTTATAAATGGGATAAAAATTTTCTTTAAGATGATCTGATATATTTTTTTTGATGGCAGAAGCATAGATATCAACTAAGTGCAATGGCAAATCAATTTGTTTCATTCCAAGTTGTAGCTTAGACATTCAAGCTATACAGGAGGTTGATTTCCATCATAGCACTGATCCTCTTTCTCTTTAAAAAAAAACAAAGAGCGAAGAAAAATTATTTCTAATTTTCACTGTCAATCCAAATGTTTGAATGGATAAAAATGTTTGGAATTAAATAACACCAAACTATTATGAACCATTATGAATAGGAATATAAACTAGAAGTGATAGAAAATTATATCTTCAATGATAGATATGACAAAATGGAAATTTAAAGTACATTTACAACAGGAATACCCTCTGGATGAAGCCATCATATTTCATTGGTGTTTTTTTAGTTAGCATTAACTTCTATTTGCAGTGTTTTTTTTCCTTTTGGCAGGTTCTGATTTTTTATTCATTTGTTTTGCATACCGGTAGTACACATATTTACCCTTTCTAGGTCTTTCCTTTCTCCTCTGATCTGAATTTAAAACTCTTAACCGAAAAGTCCACCCTTTGGCATATCCGCCATCCAGCAGCATTTTATCAGATCTAGTAAGATTTTGTCATTCAAACTAGCAAAATAAAAGCAAAAATCAGATTTTAACCCTATTAAAGAGTCAGGTTATATAAACAAGACAAAATTGATTAAGTACTTTAATTAGTAAAAGTAGAAATAATGAGATATTTATGAATTTTGGCTAAATACACAATTTGCATCGGATTTGTACATGAATTCACGTTTTGAGCAGTTTTGGGTCTGACACGCACTTACATAATGGTGCATAATTTTGTAACCATGTACTCAGGCATCTCAAATTTGGTCTCAAAAGTTGTGTGAGATATGAAAGTAAAAATTCAGCGAGCGGCGCGGTTGAAAAATTTTGCGCGGCGGATTTATCCTGAAAAATGTAGAGGGGGCGGAATCCCCCCCCCCCCGGCCTTTTAGGGTTAAAGTAGGTACAGTGTACTTTTCGTATGTAATTGCCCCAAAATCAGATTTTTTTTTTTGTTTCAGTAAAGATTTTTCATTTGGAAAAAGTTTGCAGGTATGCGTATGTCATGTTGGTTTTGATAAAGAATAGAAAAAATGAAAAATAAATTCATGAAGGCTTGCTGAGATTCCTCAAAGGAGAAAGAGATATGGATGTTAAATTGTCAATTTTGTGACGTTGCATCATGTAGCTCCACATTTGCCATGTTATATTTTTCTTTTGAAACAAATCAATAAAATTAATATCTTTCATGACGTGCAAAATAAAGAAAAAAATACCTTATAAAATCATTACACTTGCAATTTGATTTTTCATTAAAAGCACAAATTTATAACTATTAAACCTACTCTTTGTTTTTTTTTTGCATGCAAATTTCAAGACAAAAAGCTGATTATAAGGATTCCAATATTTTGCTATCATTAATAGGCTAATATCTTCCTTTCTCTAATGGTGACACCATCTGATATTAGCTTTTTATTATATCTCTACTGAAACAGATGGTATGACACACCTACAGCCAGCGATCAATCACACTTATCCAAGTAAGAATGATTGGTTAGCATACCAGGGATATCAACCTATTCTATTGTTAATGGGGGGGGGGGGGGTAGGATAGGAATGCCAATTGGTAAACATATTAGGAATTTTAAAAGATTGGATGTGCAATTTCACGTGAGGGGGGGGGGGTGGTTGTGCCCACTTGACATTTTGGGCATTGTCTTTCAATGTGCAAAGCAGCCAACACTGTTTGATGTCATTTAATTGTTCATATATTTAAACCCGGTTCATGTTTTTGTTTCAAAGTTGGACTTTTGTACAAGTCTTTCCGTCAGGTGTGTAGATTTTTGTCATATTTGGTCAATGGCCGAGATCTTGGCAAGGGGGGGGGGGGATGGATCATTGTGTTAAACCCATGGGACTTCTTAAATAGGATTTCAATACTAACTGACATATGCACCAATGAATCAGGGTTCCTAGCCCATCAGGGAAAGTTATTTTACTTTTTTCCAGTTAGGGAAAAATCAGGGAATTTGATAAAGAAATACCTCAAATCAGGGGAAAATGCCTCAAACAAGGAAAAAATCTGGGAATTCTGATCAGCTCAAAAGTCCAGAGCACGGTAGTCAGTCAGACTTCGTTATATATTGTTGCATATCAAAACAACATCCATTGAATGACTGGTTATGGTGGTGTTTTAGTGTTAACAAATTAGTTTTACATTATTGCTTACACTGAAAATACATTACTTCACTGCAACAACTTAAAAAAACATGCGAAACTGGGAATGGGTTTAAATAATTATCAGGGAATTTTTAAACTTTGTAAGGCAAAAATCAGGGAATTTTGTTTTCTTGAAAAGCTGGGAACCCTGATGAATAGATAATGGTACAATAATGATATACATTGATATTTAAGCTAAATGTTTTATATCCTCCAACCCTCCCATGTAAGATTAAGATCCTCTGTAAGATCCTCTGTTTCTTATTGTATCCAAGAATATTGTAATTTTTTTCTTTTTCTGTTTTTTTTTTGGTTGCTTATTACATGTAAGTTATCTTGTGCCAACCCTCAATGCACCTCTACTGTGTTCAAACGATGCAGTCTATTCCATTCCCTTAACCTCTTATGGTATCAAATGCTTTGCTTATACTGAACCATGCCTTCTTTTCCAAATGTCTGCTATTAAAATCTGGCAATACACAGTCTGAAATTCCTGCAATTAAAACAAAAATGGCAATACACAGTTCCAAATTCAACAACTTCACAAATATGCAATTTTGGATGAAGTTGGCCCTGAAATTAGATATAAATCAAATCAACAGCTAAATGACACCTATTGATTTAAAAGTTGAGACACTACATGTGAATTTTCAATTCAAATGAAATACAAATGTCTCTTGTTGGTATTCCAGGCAGAGAAACACATTGAATTGTTCTGCCAAAGATTATGGTAGCAAAGGGCGGAAAACAACATAGGTTGTCATATGCTTGCTTGAGAAACCAATGTTAATGGCCACATGCCCCAAATTGAAAATTTCTATATTTTTCAACCAGGTGTAGAAATTGTAACATCATGACTAATGCGTTAACAGTCACTTCATAAAGTGTATGTTGTACAAAGAAGTTGTTGAAAATTCATCACTTTTAAGCCTGCATGTAATACTGGTACTTAATTTTTTTTATTCTATGCATGCAAACTATTACATACAGTATGAAACAGCAGTGAGCTTTCTTTTTTTTAAATACTTTTTTGCTTCCAGTTCTCTTTAATTGCTGTTGTTTTATGGTAAAATGAAATTATCTTCTTAATAAATTTGCATTTTATATACTATTTTTTTTTTTATAATACTATTGCATGTTATTAGGTGACCTTGATTAGAACATGTGAATAAGTTTTTTGCAGCAAAATAGAATCAATTCAAGCACACAAAAATTTGACATTAATATTATCAGTGGATAAATGTATACAAGTACAACCCATTACAAAAGTTATATGAAAAAAAAAATTATTTGTATTTTATACATTGTTTAAATTTTGAACATTATATTTAGTGGCTCCTCTGCTTCATTCCATTTAGCCATTA
The DNA here is from genome assembly GCF_037042905.1 of Lytechinus pictus. Taxonomy (NCBI): domain Eukaryota; kingdom Metazoa; phylum Echinodermata; class Echinoidea; order Temnopleuroida; family Toxopneustidae; genus Lytechinus; species Lytechinus pictus. Next base: position 17,947,525 of record NC_087254.1, read on the forward strand.
TTTCATTTTGTCTTTCTTTAAGCAGTCAATCTCTATTATTCATCATTTAGGTTTCAATTTGACAGGGTCAATTTCCCCATCATTTTTCTGCTTTTATTTTCCTGCTTTGTGTTCAAAGATTGCACTTTTAATTTTCAGTCCACTTGTCACCTTTCATATCTAGGTGTGGGTTAGCACTTCTAATATCACATTTTTTGTTGATAGAGACTTGGATTCATTGGTTGGATTGTCCTTCATGTAATTCCACTTTGAAATCATTGTAATAATGGTATTTTGTTTATTTCTATTTATTTTCATATTTTTTCATTGATGATGATGGTGTTATTTTGTTTATTCCTTTTGTTTTTCATATTTCTTCATCAATGCTGTGATTACGAAGATGGTAGTGATGGTCATCCAGTTCACTATACGCCAAAGTATTCTACTCCAGATCAGGTAAGATCTATCACACATTCTCATACTCTTTTTTTTTTTCTTTTCACTTAAAAAATAGTAATCATTGAAATCACATGCCAGCATTCTATGTTTGGGTAGTTTTTGTTATTTTCATTGTGCTACGTGCATTCATTCCTTCATATATGCAGTGTACAATCATTGATATTCAATTATAATTTTGTTATCATCTTCATTATTATCATCATCATCCTCATCAGCATAATCATCATCACCAACACCATCTTTATCATCATTGATTCATCAACATCATCACCATCATTGTTGTCGTCATGATCGTCACTGTTGTCGATGTTATCACCATCATTGTCTTCTTCATCATCATATTCATCATCACTATCTTTGTAATCATCTTCATCATCATTGCTATCATTATTTTCACTGTAATTGTAAGGTTGTAGCATTAATTGTCAGCATGAATTGATAGTAGCATTAGTGCTACCAATTAGGCCTTTTTGCCATTCGAGGCCAGGTTAAATATTGAATATTATAGCCATGTGTTTTTGTTTAATCGAATGTCTCAAATCAGTAATCAACATCTGGTGAACATTTGATCACTGTAAAAGTAGTATTCAATTGCTGATTGTTGATAAACTAATCAAATGCTTGGATGGTTCAAGTTTTACTTAGAGGCCTACTACCGGTACTATTATTAAAAATTATGATTATCAAAATGTTATTGTATATTTCTTTTCTTTCTGACAGATATTAGTCTACTTTGTGAGCATAGAGTTTGGTCATATTCCCGGTATGCAGGGCCTCTTTGTAGCTTGCTTATTTGCTGGCACTTTAAGGTAAGAAATTAACCATTCTAACATTGTTTTGTTCGATGTCGAATAATTGTACTTTGATTTGAAATGTGAATTAAAAACCATTGCTCCCAATGCAAAATTAGATCTCTTTCTGTGATAATTGCTATTGTTTTATTATTATTTTGGGGGGTATTCATTCATTTTGCTATAACATAACAATCAAGAATACAGTGATTACATTTTTTACATGAATCTTAGAAAATGTGTATAAAGATAAATTGTTTTGCATTAAAAACAACTCACTGTCAAATTAATAAAACATTCCTGATATGTAGGAGGACTTTCATCATAAGCAATTTGCTTTAAAAAGAAGTATGTTGAAGAGATAAGCACATGATTTTTTTTTTTTGTAATTTTAATTTGTTTGTTTTTCTTTTCAGTACTGTAGCATCTGGGTTGAATGCCTTGGCTGCTGTAACTCTGATTGATATAATCAAACCATGGAGACATTCTATTGTAATTTTAATTAATTAATTAATTTTAATTTGTTTGTTTTTCTTTTCAGTACTGTAGCATCTGGGTTGAATGCCTTGGCTGCTGTAACTCTGATTGATATAATCAAACCATGGAGACATTCTATTGTAATTTTAATTAATTAATTAATTTTAATTTGTTTGTTTTTCTTTTCAGTACTGTAGCATCTGGGTTGAATGCCTTGGCTGCTGTAACTCTGATTGATATAATCAAACCATGGAGACATTTTGTTGTAATTTTAATTAATTAATTAATTTGAATTTGTTTGTTTTTCTTTTCAGTACTGTAGCATCTGGGTTGAATGCCTTGGCTGCTGTAACTCTGATTGATATAATCAAACCATGGAGACATTTTGTTGTAATTTTAATTAATTAATTAATTTTAATTTGTTTGTTTTTCTTTTCAGTACTGTAGCATCTGGGTTGAATGCCTTGGCTGCTGTAACTCTGATTGATATAATCAAACCATGGAGACATTTTATTGTAATTTTAATTAATTAATTAATTTTAATTTGTTTGTTTTTCTTTTCAGTACTGTAGCATCTGGGTTGAATGCCTTGGCTGCTGTAACTCTGATTGATATAATCAAACCATGGAGACATTCTATTGTAATTTTAATTAATTAATTAATTTTAATTTGTTTGTTTTTCTTTTCAGTACTGTAGCATCTGGGTTGAATGCCTTGGCTGCTGTAACTCTGATTGATATAATCAAACCATGGAGACATTCTATTGTAATTTTAATTAATTAATTAATTTTAATTTGTTTGTTTTTCTTTTCAGTACTGTAGCATCTGGGTTGAATGCCTTGGCTGCTGTAACTCTGATTGATATAATCAAACCATGGAGACATTCTATTGTAATTTTAATTAATTAATTAATTTTAATTTGTTTGTTTTTCTTTTCAGTACTGTAGCATCTGGGTTGAATGCCTTGGCTGCTGTAACTCTGATTGATATAATCAAACCATGGAGACATTTTGTTGTAATTTTAATGAATTAATTAATTTTAATTTGTTTGTTTTTCTTTTCAGTACTGTAGCATCTGGGTTGAATGCCTTGGCTGCTGTAACTCTGATTGATATAATCAAACCATGGAGACATTCTATTGTAATTTTAATTAATTAATTAATTTTAATTTGTTTGTTTTTCTTTTCAGTACTGTAGCATCTGGGTTGAATGCCTTGGCTGCTGTAACTCTGATTGATATAATCAAACCATGGAGACATTCTATTGTAATTTTAATTAATTAATTAATTTTAATTTGTTTGTTTTTCTTTTCAGTACTGTAGCATCTGGGTTGAATGCCTTGGCTGCTGTAACTCTGATTGATATATTCAAACCATGGAGACATTCTATTGTAATTTTAATTAATTAATTAATTTTAATTTGTTTGTTTTTCTTTTCAGTACTGTAGCATCTGGGTTGAATGCCTTGGCTGCTGTAACTCTGATTGATATAATCAAACCATGGAGACATTCTATTGTAATTGTAATTAATTAATTTTAATTTGTTTGTTTTTCTTTTCAGTACTGTAGCATCTGGGTTGAATGCCTTGGCTGCTGTAACTCTGATTGATATAATCAAACCATGGAGACATTCTATTGTAATTTTAATTAATTAATTAATTTCAATTTGTTTGTTTTTCTTTTCAGTACTGTAGCATCTGGGTTGAATGCCTTGGCTGCTGTAACTCTGATTGATATAATCAAACCATGGAGACATTCTATTGTAATTTTAATTAATTAATTAATTTTAATTTGTTTGTTTTTCTTTTCAGTACTGTAGCATCTGGGTTGAATGCATTGGCTGCTGTAACTCTGATTGATATAATCAAACCATGGAGACATTTTAGGACAGGTCAGGTAGAATCAGTTGGAATAGGAACGGCTGTTAATAATCCTTCACAAGATTTTAAAGACACAGTTCTATCAAAAGTACTAAGTAAGTAAACTATTAATCATGGAAACTTAGTGATGACTCTATTCATAAATTGGATTTCAGTAGAAGTCAATGTTTAAAAGTTTGAAGATTGAGTACATTCAAATGAGAGCTATTATGTGATGAGTGTGTCTGAGCATTAGTTTAAACGTGAACCAGCAGTCAGGTAATGGTTTTAAATGTAACTCTCACTCTATTATTATTATTTAGTGACGCTATATGCTATGTCATGGCGTTTACACAAAAATAAATAATAAATATATAAAAGTGATAACACTAAAAGGAGCATCTATACTGCATACAAGTAAGTTTTCAACTGTTTCTTAACTCTATCATGTAAGGATTCAGATAGCGTAATGGGAAGTTTATTCCATCCCCTTGCTGTAGTAACTGTACAGGTACCTGCCCTACCACTCATGTAACATTTTAGTTTTTCATAGATGACTTGTGGAGTAAAGGCCACCGCACACCTTACGATTGCCCTGAGACCCGATTTAAAAATGAATAAAACGTTGTAGAATTCGATGCTAATATTGAAACATGGAATATCTTACTGTGCAATGATTTTAATCATCGTACAAATTACCTATGTTCAAATCTGTGACTATGCTATCATTCTTATTAGAATAAAAGCGACTTCAATATCTAGTCGTTATGATGTCATAGCAATCGTATGATTGGCCAAGATTTGAAACTTATTTGGCCTATACTCCAAAATAAAGGCTTGCAATCATCCACAATTGTCATATTAGTATTCTTTCCGTTAATTTGAACCTGAAATAAAAGATAATTTTCATTCACATTTTCAGAAAATGAGCAAGATGCTATTTTTTCCAAACTCGGATCATGGACCAGCCGTAAGGTGTGTAGTTGCCTTTAGCTGATAGGGAACCAATTGCATTGTATGAATTAAGTTGAGTAGCAATGGTCCTACCTGAGTTTGCATTCTCAAGCCTCTCATGAATACCTTTTGAAAAAAAGCTTATAATTTAGTGACGGTGAAAAAATCAGCATTTCATAGAATATTATTTGTCTATCCCTGACAGCTTTTGTTTATGGAGTTGGTGCTATGGGTCTTGCGTTTGTTGCCAGTAAGATGGGTTCACTAGTTCAGATGGCTAACACTGTACTGGGAGCATTAGGAGGACCAATCCTAGGCGTGTTTACATTAGGAGTTCTTTATAAAAGATGTAATACAGGGTAAGTGTCTACTCGTGTGAACTTCCCCCTCAAGCTCCCTCCTTCCCCAAAGTTAAAATAACGTAATAAAGATGATGATGACAATGGTGGGGTGATGATGATGATGATGGTGACAATGATGATGATGATGACAATGACGATGGTGATGATGATGATTATGGTTATGATGACAACAACGATGATGATGACAATGATGATGAGATGAGATGGAGAAAGAGGATGGTACTGTTTTGCTAGAGGGATAATGAATTATGAAAATTATGAAACATATTAATTAGTTTTATTATTTTTTTTTCTGACTTATGATTTCATTACAGATCGAGCATGTGATCTTAAACACATAGGAGTAATGCCGAAAATTTGTTTACAAATTATATTAATTTGTAGTTACTAATCTGTGTAATGCATATGGCCATATACAACTATCTTGTTTCATCTTATAACTTTTTTTTTCAGTGGAGCATTGCTTGGTATGTTAGTAGGAACATATTTGAGTCTTTGGATTACAGTAGGAGCATTGACACATCAAGGTGATGATGGCTATATCAAAGAAGATGCATTCTGGTTATATAGGGTGAGTTCAACTCTTCACCTTTATGCTACATAGATCTTCTGGTCTTCTGGGATTTTATCAATTTATCTGTTCACCACTCTCCAACCACTACTATTCAGTGTAATATAATAATTGTTAGATGACATATTCCTTACTTGTGGTTAGTTTAGAATATGTACAGTGAAACCTGAATACATGCCACCCTAAAAGGATACAAGACTGGTCATTATGAGTAGGTGGTCTCTCTTTATGGGTTTCTGTATACATAATTCAATGGGAAAATGCTGTTCAAAGGACCCAAGTATGATGATGTACATATGGCAGGGGTGTGAGAGTTTGGATTTTTAGCTGATTTCAGATTTATTTTCTTTTTATTTTCAGCTTATTTTTGGCTTTCCTCTATGCAAAAAGCACAATGTATGGGAGCTCTTTCTTTTTCAGACTTTTTCAACACTCTTCAGCCTTTTTCAACACTCTTCAGCCTTTTCAGATCTTTTTATTTGTGACCACTCACACCCCTGATATGGTCGCTAAAGCAGGTTTGACTGCTTTAGACATTGGACCAATTTTAGCATGAAGTGGTATGATACTTTCTAGTGTTCCATGGTATAGTAATTTTCTTATTTGGATAAGAAGTTAGGCAAACTAGAAGTCATCCTGGATCTTGCTGCAGAATGAATTCCAATCAAATGCAAGTTATTTTCAACCAATCAGATGGCCACATTTTGGATAATGCTTGATAATTTCATTTGCACATCTCTTTGATCACTGTGGCCCTAGTTATCAAGCTTAAATGGGAAAGACTTTAAAAACAGCTTGTAGAGTGAAAAAAGCAAATGTTATTTGCAAAATAGCTCGCTTTAGAAAAAGTGCAATACCATATTTCATTGATTTACTAAATTCTAAATAAATTTTTACTTTCATACCCTTGAAATCAACTCAAATTTTTGCCATTGTTTTAGTCTCCATTTCAATCCAATTGATATTTAAATTTTTAATTGTCTAATATTCATCACTTTTTAATATTGTATTTCTTTTTTTTTCGTTCTATTTTATTATTTTTAATGATTTTTTATGTACACTTGCTCTTTAAAATTTATCTATTATCTATGTACATTGTAATTGTTTGCTTTTATCCATGCTTTGTGACCGTTTTATTGTAAACATGTTAATTTCAGCCTTCTGGCTTTGTAACATGTATTGTTTTTATACGAAATAAACCATGATTGAATTGAATTGAATTGAATTGAAAAAGCTGAGAATGTAAATGTACTTATTTGGTTCAATAATTTATTGAAATACTGTATAAGCTGTTATTGTCACGGATTTCGCGAATTGCAGCAAAGTTAATGCGCGAAAATATTGACACATTTATTAATTGGTGCCAATGTCCCCAACAGCAAAGCTTTGCTATTGCAAACTTTCAGTTTGGTGAAAATATGGAGATAAGCACCTAAATATACAAAAATAAGGTTGAAAAAGTATGGTTAGTTTCTCAAAAAGTTAGCTAGATTTTCACTTTTTTATTTCTCAAACAAAATCAGAGCCTAAATCATTTCCTAACATGTTTATTCTTTCACTGCAATATTACAGTGTATTTTCCATAAAATAATTTGATTTTATTGTCATTGTCATCTGATTGACTCTATACACATGTATATTGGCAGCTATTTGCATACTCATTAATATTCATAAGTCACATGACCAGACGTTTTGAAGGTGTAAGATTTTGTTCACAAAATTCAACATTTTTGCACTGAAAAACCTACTTTAAAAAAAAAAGGAATCTAACAAAACACAACTTCCACAGATTACACTTACAGATCAAACTCTGACATGATGAATTTCAGATCTAAAAGAACAAAAAAGTGAAGTTTAAGCCATTTTTTCACACTTTGTAACTGTTTTTACAGAGACATATTTATGTACAAATGACATGTCAGCATGGGTTTATTTAGGAGCATATTTTTGCACATGTTTTGCACTATTTTTGCTTCTGAAATGCTGTGGAAGTGATTGATACATCTTCCGATCGCGAATTCAACAACCCGTGAAAATTCTGTATGCGAAAATAACAGCTTATACAATACAGTATACCATTTTTATTAGTAATCTACTTTTTCGAAATTAATTTTTTTGTTACTTAATAACCTTATTTATTTTCAAGTAATTTGAATTGCGGATATGCTGAAATTTTGATTTGTAAAGTATATTTGCTTTAAGAAAACACTATAGCTTTGAACACTTATTACAAGAGAAGTTACATATATCAACCATTTAATAATGATCATATTAATTTGACAAGTATTTGATAGTGCTTTGTATGTTTCTTCTTTATAGGTGTCTTTCTTATGGTATAGCATGTTTGCAACAACTAGTACCTTTGTGGTCGGTGTTATTGTAAGTGAAATCATTCGTCTAGCCATCGTTGATGAAAGATATAAGAGAGTGGATCCATTGTTACTAGCAACATTTCTAAGGTGAGACCTTTTAGATGTTATCACAGATAGAGACAGATTATATATTTGACCCGGGGGGGGGGGGGGTTACTTATTATAAATGTATGATACGTACATGCCGCGATCGAGACCCATTTTCAGCCTAAATTTCTCCTCCAGAGCATCACCAATTCAGAAAGCCATAGAAATTCCCATTTTTCCCCATTCCAGAGACCCTCAAATTTGTGGTTTTCTATTTCCAGTGCCCGCTTATACAGTTGCAAATTGCCATTTACTGCGTTCAAAGGCCACTGATTGGTTCATTGCGCAGAGACGTCATGACCAATTTCATGCATTTATATTGACGCAATGCACCGAAATATAGAATTTATGCCGCTCCAGAGCATTACATTTTTAGCAATCGTTGATACTAGAGCAGTTCCGGAGACCCCCATTCTAACTCTTATTAAACTGGAGGGCGGGGTCAATTCGACCCCGTCCCCCTCGACAAACTACGCCATCGCGTGAAAATTTTTGACCGTGCCGCTCTCTGACTTTTTAATTTCAAGTCTTGCGCATCTTTAGAGACCAAATTTGCGACACTCGGGTGCGCAGTTCCGAAATTATGCAACATTTTGTAAGTGCATGTCAGACCCAAATTGCTGAAAAACGTGATTCCGTGTACAAAGTCAAAGCAAATTGTGTTTTTCAACCAAAAATCATAAAGGTATGATTATTATTACTTTTGTTGGTTTAAATTGATTTATATTATGCTATTTATGATCGCGAAAGGGTCCTCGACAAATTTCATCGGAAAAAACATTAAAAACAACCCAGGTCAAAAAAAAATGTTCAAATAAATACATAAGAATTTAAAAAACAGTAAAATACATAAGAAATTAATTATATTTTTGCAAATCTTTTGTAGATATTTGTTGGATATGTAAAAAAATGTAATACTCTCACCAAAAATTTGCATTCTACTAGCTATATAAATTGAGTTAAAGGCAAAATATACACACAAAAAAAACAAATTAAGGGCCAATTTCATACAATTAATTGCATTATAAATTAATTTAAAAAAAATTAATTTTTTGAAAATTTGACTATATACATGTAGTCTTGTAGTGGGGAAAATCTGAAAAATTGTGTACAAAACAAATGAAGGGTTGTCCACAAAATCAGCCATTTTGAAGCATGTTTGCCAATTTGAGGATCCCCATAGAAAGTACAACAAGACCTTGTTAACGTCCATAACTTGCTTATTTCACAACCGATTTTGATGAAACTTGTTTTACATTGTTCCTCTCATTTTACTCTTTCCAATAAGATTGCTCCTCTTCTTAGGTTTTGATTTCCTTTAAGCACAAATTGCACTATGTTTGTGCCATGGAGAAGAGGTGACAATAACAACTGCTTACTTGTTTCTGGTTTTGTTACAAATTTGAAATAAATTTGAATACGAATCGTATACCCAACCTTCTATATCCTCACACAGACCCAAAGGATGGCACAAGAGTATATCAGCTACAGAGAGCCATGACCCTGGTGTTCGTATTGGTGATACTATCATCACTCGTCTTAATGATGATGATATCGTAGTTGACGAAGAAGAGCCTCTTATTGATAGCATGGATGATCAAAATGTACATGAAATGGAAAACGTTGGTGATAACATGTGAATATTATTCTGCTATTTCCATTCTGTTTATGTTCTGTGGGCGTGTCGTGGTCTAGTGGTTCTGACTCTCGCCTTTCAAACAGAGGGTCGTGGTTTCTAATCCTAGCCATGGTGTGTTTTCCTTCAGCAAGAAATTTATCCACACTGTGCTGCACTCGACCCAGGTGAGATGAATGGGTACCCGGCAGGATTAATTCCTTGAATGCTCGAACGCTGCAAGGCAGCTCGAGCTAAAGCCGGGGTAATGATAATAATAACAATGCGCCTCGGAATAGATTGTTTCTAGATAGATGGCGCTATACAAATGCCTATTATTATTAGTATTATTATGTTGCTTTTTATAACGGGTAGAGTAATGGCAAAGCCAAAACCCATATCCTTTATTTGAGGATATATGTGAGTATGGAAAGCTTAATGTATAACCTTGATGTGTTTTGTTTATAAAACAGACATTATGAGGCAGTGATCTTTGGCAAGGTAAATTTTCAGCACTTATTGGTTGCATAGAGATTTATAAAGAAAACAGCATTTCAAACCAGAATATTATGTGGGCATTCTCATGAGTGAAGATACCTCCCGAAACCAAGTAATGTGCTTTAATTTTGGGAAATGTCAGCCAACAATGCTTGATAATCTGTCCTGGTTGCTTGATTGGCCCTAAAGAAATGTATTACAATCATATATCTTTATTGCTAGTGAGCCAACACAACGGTTTACCTCTCTGTAAAGAAAATCCACCAAGATTGCTGACTGAAACTCATCAATTTTTAGTGACAAGTTTAAAACAAATGCTTGATTTATAATTATTCTGTGAACAAAGTCGTACTTCTCACATTGTGAAATTGTGGAAACTTCAAATTTTGCTTTAAATCTTGAAGTTCAAAGTACAGTATGGTTTTGGCATATAACCTTATTCTAACTTAAATCTAGACTGTTCAAAGCTTTTATTCTCACGGTTTCTTTGCACACTGGCTGAAGTTTAACTGAAATGTATGAAATTAAAAATTTTCTTCTGACAATGACATGTACTATTATCATTCATTAATTTTTGTCTCACCTGCGAAGCAGAGTGAGACTATACATGTAGGCGCCGCTTTTCCGACGGCGGCGGCGTCAACACCAAATCTTAAACGAAGGTTAAGTTTTTGAAATGACAGCATAACTTAGAAAGTATATAGACCTAGTTCATGAATCTTGGCCTTAAGGTTAATCAAGTATTACTGAACATCTTGCCTGAGTTTCAGGTCACATGACCAAGGTCAAAGGTCATTTAGGGTCAATGAACTTAGACCATGTTGGGGGAATCAACATCAAAATCTTAACCTATGGTTAAGTTTTTGAAATGTCATCATAACTTGAAAAATATATGGACCTAGTTCATGAAACTTGGACCTAAGGTTAATGAAGTATTACTGAACATCCTGCCTGAGTTTCAAGTCACATGACCAAGGTCAAAGATCATTTAGGGTCAATGAACTTGGGCCATGTTTGGGGTATTTGTTGAATTACCATCATAACCCTGTAAGTGTATTGGTCTAGTTCATAAAACTTGGACATAAGAGTAATCAAGTATCTCTGAACATCCTGTGCGAGTTTCAGGTCACATGACCAAGGTCAATGGACTTTGGCCATGTTTGGGGTATTTGTTGAATAACCATCATAACTCTGAAAGTGTATGGATCTAGTTCATAAAACTTGGGCATAAGAGTAATCTAGTATCACTGAACATCTCATGGGAGTTTGAGGTCCCATGACCAGAGTCAAAGGTTGGAGGTAATTATTAGATTGCTGTCATAACTTTCAAAGTTTATAGATATAGTTTATAAAATGTGTATATAGAGGTAATCAAGTATCACTGACAAGTCTTAGGTCGCATGATCAAGGTCAAATTTCATTTATTGTCAATGAACGTAGTATTGTACAGGGGCCACAGAAGTGGGGGGCTGGGGGGGGCTTCAGCCCCCCATTTCAGCCCCCCATTTTTTTTCCAAAACAGTGTTAAAAAAACATAAAAATGACCATAGGATTGTGATTTTTTGCATGGTCAGCCCCCCCACTTTGAAAACCATTCCGCGGCCCCTGTTGTATCAATATATGAATGGTATTTTCGTGAATAATTATTTTATAGTAGTTTTCAAAGTCAGCACTGCTGCTATATTGAATCGCGCGATGCAGGTGAGACTGCCAGAGGTGCTACACTTGTTTTCCCAAGAAATTCCAATGCTCTTGTACAATAAAGTGAAGTAATCAATAATGTTCTATTTTTAAAATCACGTTTAAGTACTTTATTACAATACATTAGAAAAACATCTCTATGCTGTGGATAATTATAAAACAAAAAGTAAATTATTTACTCTTCAGGATTCCATCAAGGTTAGTTGACGTCAGACAAGAAAAGCAAGAAAGTACTACCACATTCATTTTCAAATAGCAATTGCTGCTAGAAGAAATTTCTTCCACTTGGGACATCAGCTGTTTGAACAAGTATGATGTCTCATTTGAAAGCATATTTTGATTGTGTGTATGTGTCATTGTATAAATAGTACTGAAATACTGCCCTTTTATTTTACATGTATATAGGACAGGACATTCCTTTGAAAAAAATAAAATAAAATCTTCTTTGTCATTCATATTATGATTTATAGTATTAATAATGGTGATGATGATGAAAAAGAAGATGAAAATCAATTAATAATAATAATAATAACAATAATTATAATAATATGTGACAGTTTGACTCATCCAGTGGAATCAAAAGATAAGTTAATTGCTTTGTTTGATATCAGAAATAACTTATAATAATAATACTTGCTTATATAGCACTCAATACCTGTTTATAGGAATGCTCTAAGTGCTCTTCAATGATGGAACATAATTACCAGAGTGTATATTTCTCTATCAGACAGACTTTGAGGCACACTGGAGAATGCTTTCTCTCAACATAATACACAGTGCAATTTACTGTCTTTTCATGCATACCCAAGATACTGATTAATGATGTGACTTTATATGAAACAGGGATATTAACAGACGGAGAGATAATACGAGATGATTAATTGCTCAAATTTAAATTAATGTCATTCGACCAGTTGTACAGTTACATGTAGTTTCTTAGTCTGGAATAGAATAACTTCATGTACATGTATATTGCACATGGATATTACATCAATGCAAAGTATTATACATTTAATACACAGATATTATGGCATCAAATTATTGTTGACATACAGTCTGAAGAAATTCAGAATGCTGAAAGATCATTTAAATATCTGTAATTTTTATATTCAGTACTTATTTTGTAGCCTATGTCATAGATATGTACCTGGAGAAAGAGGGGGGGGGGGGGTAATTTAAATTATTACCTACATGTATCTTAACTGGGATATTTCAGACCAGTATATAATGCCCCCTTAGATCTCGGCCACTGATTGTGCGATCGCTGTGAAAATTTGCATGCGCGTAGAGCCGGATGTAAACTACAAGACTGTATATTAAAATTTTCAAAAAATTAATTGTTTATATTTTATTTCTAATTACCGGTACTTACAAGTATGCAAATAAGCGTAAGAAATTTGCCCTAAGTTTGTTTTTTGTGTATGTTTTTGTCTTTAACTCAATTTATATAGCTAGAAGAATGCCATTGTTTTATGAGAGTATCAATTTTTACATTTATAACAAATATCTAAAAAAAATGCAAAAATATAATTAATTTCTTATGTATTTTTTTTTTTAAATTATGTACTTCTTTGTTTTTTCAAACTTTTGTTTTTCTGTTGAGCTTTGTCGGGGATCCATTTGCAATCATAAATAGCATAAAATAAATCCATTTAACCCAACAGAAGTAAAAATAATCATACATTTATGATTTTTTTTTTGAAAAACACAATTTGCATTGACTTTGTACACGGAATCGCATTTTTGAGCAATTTTGGGTCTGACATGCACTTACAAAATGTTGCGTAATTTTTATACAGGATTTTGAAGAATCAGGGCTCTTGTGTATGTTTTGGCATGATTACAGTTAATCTGTATTGTCAATCCCCTCACACTACTCCAGACATTTTGACAGTGTTTTTAAGCATTATATTATATTGGATGGCTAAGAATGGAATACCAGAAAGATTCAAAGAGTTTGGGCAAATATATTTTTGGTATTCCATGAAAGAAAGCCATCCAATATAATTATTATCATCTATCCCACCCCTAGCAATCAAAAAGAGGGAGAAATTTTGATTAAACAAGTCATATCACAAAGTCATAATGGCATCATCACAGCTTCATAAGATCAAATTTGGTCGTTGACATTCGACTTGCATGTAGTTCATTATGACGTCATTGAGTGTCGTGCTCTTATGCTGCGCACTGGCTGCGCACAGCATTGCTTTCATTGTTGTACGCATTGTATATTTCACGCATCATGCGCACTATACTGTTGAATATGCTCTCATACTCAACGGCAAATTTTGTATAGGAGCCTATGGGATATTCGTCAGATTTCGGTCCTTTCTAGGAATACGCTCTGATACTGCACAGGCAATTGATTCAGATCAAAATATGCGTTTTTAATGTATGGCTAAAACGCTCTATATAGATGATAGTAACCTTTATTCTTCATCAATTTTTGAATGGTAAACCCTAATGGCCCGATAAAAAAAATTAATATTGAGGAAGAGTCAATTAATTAATCCACACTATTTTCATTGCCTGAATTTACACTTGTTGCTAAGGTTACAGCAGCTGCATACAAAAGGTGGCTCATTTAATAACAGATAGTGGTTCTCTCGATGCTGTAACCATAGCAACAGTCATTGTTGGTTTCTCACAGTATGTGCACTGGATCGAGTATAATTATATGCATAAACTATGGTTGTCGACAACAGATTAAAAAGCATGTTTGTGAATGCTGGCCATGAGGTTAATTAAAAATTCATATACTGGTAAACATACATTTAAGTGACCTTCCATGATAAAAATATTAACCCAAGTAAAATCAATTTTTTTTACCAGATTATGCCAAAAATGTGCTACATATATGCAGGTCTTCTATTAAAGTAAAAATTCATACGAATTGTTTGAACCCACAAAATATTTGACTGAACGTCTATAGCCTTCATATCATAACATGCAAGATAGTATTGGTTTGATGAGAATGCTTTAAAGCAAAGAATTAATGAAAGTCTATTTTTTATCAATCATAAAATTGGACTCCTGTGACTTATGAAAAAAATATTGCCTGTTATACCGGTACACACTCACACATGCATAACTTGATAGATAAATACTATCAAAGGCCATTAGATGATTGAAAATTCATATACTGGTAAATTTATATAAGTTGACCTCCCATAATTCAGATACTAGTCCAAGTCAAATAATATTTTTAGACTAGATTACGCCAATCTTGTGTTATATGCTGTACATGTAGGTCTTCTGTTAAAGTAACATTCATACTAATTTCTGTGGACTCACAAAATATTTGACTCAACATAGTATAGTCACATATTTTTGTTTAAGATGTTGTAATGGTTGAATGAGAATGCTTTTATAAAGAACAGATAAATAAAATGCTTTTGACTGTTAATCAGGCAGAACGATCGACTCCTAAAGAAACCCCCACATATTGCCTTTGATACACACTGAAATGTGCATGATGGTGCATGGTGGATGTATTGAATTTCATGCACTAGCCAAATTAGGATCAAAATATTTTTGTAAAGAAATTATGGTTGACAAAAAAGGCGGTTACTTTTTTTCATCCACATTTTTAGTGTTTAATTCCTTGATTAAACAACTTGTGAAATATCCATAAGTTCCCTGCTTTTTTAAAAAAATTCTTGCTCAGACTGAATTGTTGACTAATTCTCAGCCTCTATAGTACCATATCAGTTAAATGACCATGATGTTCCTCAGCCCCTAGTTCTCAAGACTTCTCTTTGAGCACCACTCACATGACTTGATAAATTCTCCAAATTAACTTTGTCTACTGAGTAAACTCATTTCACCTTTACAATTGTTAGAATAATCTCTTGTATTTTTTAAAAATATATCTTTTAATCAATTGCACTGAGCATTGCTGATGAAGTGGTAGTTCAAGCTTAAGCCAGGGTAATGATAATTGAGCTTTGTAACTGTTGGCAAAAAGTGCGATATGAATACAGCTTTTGTTATTATCGTTATTATTCTCATTATTATTATTAGATGGAATTACTTGAATACTCAGAAGGTGTTGTGTAATTTTGGTGACAACATTTGCTCCAGCGACAATTGCTTTGGGCTTTATTTCTTCTCAGATATAGGGTACGGGTTGCAAATGTTGCAATAGGGTTTTATGTTAGGTTAAGGGTTAGGTTTAGAATAGGGTATAGTGTTAAACCCATGGTTGAAGTTGGTCATAGCATTAATGTGTGGAATTAACAGCGGAGCAATTGTTGCTGGAGCAAATGTGATGGAACTGTCATTTTATTGAATAAGACAACATTGGTATTTGAATTATTCCAGTATAATGTCTGGAAGATGTATACTGATCTGAAAGATGATGGAACAAAGTTTTGTTGGAGTCATATGTTGTGCAGAAAGTTACTTGCAAAATCTATCAGAGTACTTTCCATATATTGTTTTACAGAACTGCTTTGATTTAATTACTGAAATAAATTATCAATATATTGTAAAGAAAGTTGATGTTTTCTATATTGATTATTTCAGATTTGGTGTTGATATATATTTTTTTCATTTGGCCTTGTATCATTTTAATAAAGGCTCTGTAGAATTGTTGGTATAATTTTATTACTATTTGCAGTATATTGATTATCACCAACATCACGGTTTACAAAATAAGAGACAAAAAAACAAAACCCACAAGTTTTTGTCCAACTCTCATTTCTTTATTTCTGCATGAATTATGTTCATACTTGGTGCATATGAGCCTTGGGTAACACTTCATGTGTGGTGTGTTCATGAGGATGATGAGGTCAAAGGTCATCTAGGGGTCAAAAATTCAAATGACATGAGGTCATGTCCGTCCTTTTATGAAGTGTTCAACTTGCTCTCATTTCTTCATTTGTGCATCAATTTTGATCACTCTTGGTTCAAAAGATCCTTTAGTGATACCACTTATGTGTTGTTGAGGATGGTTGAGAGACCAGTCATACACAGACTGTCCAAACCAAACTTCAGAACACAATTTGTTGGAATCTTTAAAAGCAACGCTTTTACAGAAAAATTAAATGTACATTCACCCTGAATCTAAACATTATAGATGAGGATTTCATAATTCATCATCCGAGTAAAGGTATTCTATGTTTTGTCACCTTGGATACATGTAATGTCATAATTGATTCTAAATGGTTAGGCCTATACAAGTAATATAGTGTAAACATGATTTGCTTTGTTTTCTGCTACAGTGAATCACAACAGCATGATCAGTGAAACTAACTCCTAACTGACCGATGGTATGTCATAGGAGATAACATTATATATCACCCTGGAGTCTGTTTGTTGGGGTGACTGTCGCATAAGATGAATGTTAATTCAGTCCAAACATATCAGTTGCAGGGAATTCTGGAACATAGTCTTTGATAGCCTCTGGGTTAGCATTTCTGTAATCCAACAACTGTTCCATACATTGAATAGCAATGGGATCAAACGACATTTGGAACTTATTTGCAAAGAGGTGACGAGCATGGGCCAGATGTCGAACATATCCTGCTCCGAAGATGCAGATGTTTCTCACATATTTACCAACACATTCAGGTGAATGGGAAGTGCTCTTCCAGTGGATAAACCTGACAGTGCTATTCCAAGATGACTTGGTGTACCCTCCAGGAACACCAGGTATCCTGTGGAGTGTCACCCAGTAGTGTTCATCAGGACTGAAAGTGTCTTCACTGTATTTCAATAAGTCAATAGCTGTTTGGTTGTGGATGACAAAATGGACAAACTCCTTAGTTGCAGCGTAGTAGGCATTGCCAAAGAAGAACCGGAAGTCTTGCGGAGGTGGTGGCTTTGGGACATCCTTCATCTTGACCATCATGTTATTTCGGAATTCATGGTGTATGCGAGTCCGATGATCAAACCAATCTGGTGCTAGGATACCAGGGATGTCATTATATCCTTGGAAAGCCTTCAACTGATGAACGATCTCCAGATTGGTTTTGAGTGGAAAATCTTGTGCACAAAGGTTCAAGACATAGTTCCAAGGTTCTGGTCTTTGCAGGAGATCTGACATGCAATTGATATCTGCTTGAAGACGACTTGAATGAGCATAATTCACCTTGACTGTCTTTGAGGCAATGAAAACATTTGGCAAGCATTCAGCTAGGGATCCTACAGACTCCTGAAATAGTGACGGTGACTTTGCATCTGGATGGATACAGTATACATTCTGTAGCTGATATACTGCACGGAGTAATCTTTCAAGTTGTGAGGATTCTGAGTGGGTGACTATAATGTATGCAATTGGAAACTCTGCTTCTTCCTTTGATCGTGGGAATACCGGATACCTTCGTTGACTACGGTAATGCTCACAGTCACTGGTCCAATTCTTGACTTCAACATCTGTTGGTATCTTTCTTCCATTTATCTTCAACATCTCTGTTGCCTTGGTAATAGACTGATGCTCTCCTCGTATTATGGCTGTACAATCAACAGGATAGTGTTTATGATAAGAAGAAACAAAGGATGAGTTCCATTTCCCCTCATAAAAGAGCTTTTTAGCTTTCACCTGGAGATTAGAACTATTTGGCTGTTGCGCATCCACCTTTTCTGTTCTCAACGCATCATACACATAACTTTTGTTTGGACCAAAGATCGAACCATTAATCGAGTTTTTGCCTGAAATTTCTTTTTCTGAGTTGTTAGCTGTATGGTATTTTCGGTAAACTTGATGTTGAATGACAAAAAGCACAATAATTGCCATGGCCGTCCATAACATAGATGCACATGAAGGCCATGATAGACTCAAGGAGAGTCGACTGCTCACTCTACGAGCTTTCCTTGCGACGATCATGGTATCAGTAGGTTTCTCACACTAAAAATTCATGTGTAATCCTGTCCACTCCGTCTCCTACGATTAAAGAAAAATAGGAAGGATTGAGATTAGAAGAAATGGGATAAGAGAAGAATAAGATGGAGGAGGAGAAGAAGAAGGAGGAGAAGAAGATTAAGAAGAAGGAGGAGGAGGAGAAGAAGAGGGAGGTGATTACAAATTAATGGAGAAGGACGAGGACAGAAAAAAAGAGTATGAACAAGGGAAAGAAAAGAAAGAAAATGAAGGATAAAGAAGGCAAGATAGGACAAGAAATAGGAGAGGAATGAAGAATATGAGGAAGAAGAATAAGATAACGAAAAGGGGGGAGGATGAGAAGACTATATTAAGAGTAGACACTAAGTTGTTTTTTTTCCAATCACACGTTCATTAAACATGTTAAATCAAGCATGAAAAGATTATTAAAATGGAATATCTTAATGTTACACTTAAAACGTCTTCCTTATACTAACCATCATTGGCCTAAATGAATATAAACAAGTAAACCCCAAATTTTGTTTATATCATCATTCAAATTACGAAGCATGCTGATATGTTTTAGCTCTGGATTCATGACTCATAACGACAGCATTTTTGAAATATTTATTTCTTATGTTCGTGAGTCATATAGCTCCCAGTCTGTTACACTACTATCTATAACATGTTTAAATTATGAACATATCAACCCTTTTTTGTTGACATTCTTAAGAAATTCAGCTGTGCTTACCTTGTTACATGTATAAAAGAACACTGGGTATAGTGGGTATTACCTCTATTGATTAACTCAGATCACTTTATTGATCAACCTAGCTCAGCTGTCTAAATTCGACTTGTCTAGCTCCTCAATACATCCCGTTGAGAACGCGTTACAAGTAGCCCTGGATTGTAACTTCACAATAGCGATCGAACATCTTAAACTGGATGAAAATGGATTATCGATTGAAAAACCATATACAAGTAGTGCTAGGATCGTATACAACAAATGAATTCTTGAACTTTTAACAGGCCGTTTTATACTAGCTGGTAGATTTGTTGTCAGCGCTGCAGCCATTCACTAATAGTAGTTGCCGTAGATAAGCCTATCAGTGAGAGCCAATGAATGATCACGAAAATCAGCGGTGACAGTAAAGGCTCTAGAGTTTTGCTCGCTCGGCCGGAGCTTTTTAGACAGATCCTGGGGGGGGGGGGTGCGTTTAAATGTGTTTGGAAATAAGCAAGGGCGGAAATCTCTCCCCAAAGGTAGGGGGACCAAGGGCTGGAAAATTTGACAAGCAAAAAAAAAGGTTATTCACCGCAAAATTTCAGGTCGTTTCGACCAAAATAAATTTGAGAAGCAACAAAAAAGAAAAAAGGTTATCACCCAAAACATCGGGCGTAACAATGGAAAGTTACTCGAATTATAGAAGTCTCTAAAGAAGAGAAATTCGTCGCCTCAATGAGCAAGTATCGCACCCGTATCGCAACAAAGTGACGCAAGCAGGAACCTCAGGATCGCAGCAAACGATGTCGAACAATAAATTGTTACGATACTCCAACAATTAACAATGAAAATTTAGTTTTAAATTCGATCTCCCTTTTTTATTACAGGAAATATATCAATTAACAAAACAAAACAAAAATTCTTACATGTCTTGAAGGGCAGTTTATAATCACTCGCGTCGCGTTCTGGTTCGTAATCACTCGCGTTTTGGATTTTTGGCGATTTTTTTTATTTCGGTGCGATTTTTTTTTAACGGTGTCTTCAATGAAAGAGACATGCAGGGAAATTTGAGTTTCGTTTTAAGCCGGCAATTAAGTGCCTTAAAATAAAATGTACTCGACTACTGTTTTAAAGGAGAATCCAGCCTTGGCCATAAAATGTTGTGTTGGGAAGGAGAAAAATTAATTAAACAGAATGGTGAAAGTTTGAAAGAAATCGGACAAGCAATAAGAAAGTTATAGCTGCTTTAAAATTGAGATCACTAATACTATGTAGATTTCAAATTGGCAACTGAGTAAGTAAATTATGACAAGGGGCAAGGACAACTTTCCCATAGGCCATGTACTTTATTATCAGGGATTTGTGGTTTTCTCCTAAGTACCCATTCCCCTGGGGCAGAAATCTAAATATAACCCAGGTAGTATATTGTTTCATGTCCTCATGAAAGAAAAATATCATTTGAAATAAAACTTTTTGGAAAAATGACAATTTAGCCATAATATGTATTGGAGTACATGGAAGAATAGTCCTTGCCTTACATCACTATGACATCCCATATGCGACCAATTTTAAGTCTCCATGGGTATAGTGATTACCAATATTTACAACTTTTAAAAATCCATAACTTTCTTGTTGTTTGTCCAATATTGTTCAAACTTTCACCTATCAACTTGTCTGATTTTTCTATTCCATATAATAACAAGTTTTTATTTGGGTTGGATTCCCCTTTAAGTACCAAGAATAGATAACAAGCTTGATCCGCCCCAGACAGCTGGCAGCAGTCTGTTTTGAGGAGTTTTTTTCAAACATTTTTATTTTTTTTTTAAATTTCTCTGTATTTGTTCTTTTAAATTTCTCTGTATTTCTCTGTATTTGTTTTTTTAAATTTCTCTGTATTTGTTCTTTTAAATTTCTCTGTATTTCTCTGTATTTGTTTTTTTGTAATTTCTCTGTATTTGTCCTTATTGTTCATCTCCCTTCTCACTTCTTCCTTTTCTCTTCTCAGTCTTCCCCTTATTTTATCTTCTCTTTCTCTTCTTCTACATCCTCCCCTCAATTTTCTCTTTTTAATTTTATTTTTACCCCCTTATGTCCTCCATCTTCTTTTTTCTTCTTCTACTTCTCCTCCTCCTTCTTGCTTTTCTTCTTCAGCACTTTTTTCCTCCCTGATTTTTACGGTAGTGTAGAATAATTCACAAAGAAAGGAAGAAGCAAATAAATAGTGATATTATGAAATTGTAGCACCTCACTATGCTTTATAAAGAATACCACAGACTTCAGGAAAATCCTCCAAAGGCAAAGCTAAATCGAGAGTAGCCTTTCCTCCTTTTTCTTCTTTATTCCTTTTCTCCTTTCTTTCTCCTTTTTTCCTTGCTTCTTTCTTTCTGTCTGTCTTTTTTCTTTCTTTCTCTTTTCTCCCTCTTTCCCTTCCTTTCTCCCCCCCCCCCCTCTCTCTTTTTTTAGGGGAGCCCCCCCCGCTTCCGCCGCCTATGGCTCTAAGATTTAAGATGTGGAATGTGATTATGTTAAAACAGTAGTCAAAATTTGCTTGTTATCTTAAAACAGTGGTCGAGAACGTTTTATTTAAGGCACTTACCAGCTTAAAATAAAACGAAACTCGAATTTCAATTTCATTTTATTTTTCCAGTACGTTTGTCCCATTGAAGACACCGTTAGAAAAAAAATCGCACCGAAAAAAAAAAAAATCGCCAAAAATCAAAAACGCGTGTGATTACCAACCCGACGCGAGTGATTACGAATGCGAGTGAATATAATAAGCCTCTTGAAGAGTTCGATGTGCAATCCAAGGTTATGATTAAATCCAAATAAAATCCAAGTTGGTTGGCGAAGATTCCTTAAATAAAAGTTCACAATGATGGCGATGATGAAATTGATGTTGAAGCACGATGAATAACAAGAGTCACTGTGTAACGAGTTGAAATGTCTGTGAAGACGATGTTGATGATGACAAACAGTCAATTTCAGCAATCCACGGGTTGAAAAGAGTTCATTGAAACAGGTTGATGATCTCGATGAGAGATGAGAATTCCTCTCTCAAAGTAACTGCAAACAGTTCATTGATGGCGTGCAAACAATTTTACAGAAGCTAATGTCGTATTCCAGTTGGAAATAAACTATGCTCTGACATAAAGTCTGGCGTGAAACTCTGAGTTCTGATCTGATATGATGATGTCCTTGAAGAAACTGCCAGCTTATATACATAAATATTTACTATTCTGGAAGCTTCTAGTATTGTCTTTAAAAGAGCATTACCCTTCTTTCTAGAATAGTCCACTTCTAGAAGACTCTTGGATGACCTCAGTGAAATTAATGATGTAAACAACATAGCTAGTCCTATTGTCCTTTTCACTGCCACTAGCAGTCTATTGTCTGTCTTAGTACATTCCAGAAATAACAAAGATTATTTTATCTCATTAAATAGCATGCCTAACAAAGCTTTAAACCGCCTCGATCACAAGAATCCCCGTTAAATTACGAGAACTTTTTTAGGCTGAAAAATACCCATTAATTATTCCTGCATTCACACCGCCCTGAAACATACCCTTCGGGATAAGTTCCTGAAGTTACGAGCATGCGCAGTATGGTCTGATAAGCAGCAAGGCGCGAAATTCAAAATCACTATAGCCCAGCAGCAACCCATGCACGGCGCCGCACCCAACGACACGCTGGGCTAAAAGTTCCCGTAATTTGCTTTCAGACCGCCAAAATACCCACGACCTTGGAAAAATCCCCGCGAAAGTTCTCGTAATTTCGCCAAGTACCTACTATTTATCGGGGATTTTCTTTCGGGGATATTACGCGTAGTTTGCTTTCACACCGCCAAAATACCTGGTATTTTCTGATCGGGGTAAATTTCCCGATCAGAGAATACCTGGAACTGGCGAACTTCGAGGCGGTCTGAAACCACCTACTGAGACATTCTGGAATATTCTTAGTCATTATATGCTATTAATATCCTTAAAGAGGAAATAAGCAAATAAATGAATGTAATTGCTCTTACAATTCTTATATATAACACAATACTCGCGGCGTACTATATAGTAATTGCCTGAAATTCTACCCTACGGAATCGCCGAACCTGAAGTCGCTGATCATCGGGAGGATACGGATGAGATCATGTGCAGAATCGCGAATGATCGTCTTGGGATTCAGCTATCGAAATCTGACATTGATCGTTCCCACAGAGTCGCTAAAAAGACAAATGAGAAAGAAGGGGGCGGAAGGAAGACCCGCCCACGAGCTGTGATTGTCAAATTTTCGTCCTATCGTGTACGCGACGCTGTACTCAAAGCTCGCAAAAAACTAAAATTGGTTTAGCAATCGATAAATCGCTATTAAACTGCTAGTAATCAAGAATTGCTCTGGTCGACCAAAAGTCACCGAAAAGTAAAGGACGCATGGGTAAGCGACGGACCTAGCTTGTACACGGTCTTGACAACAAGCAGCACAAGAGAATGATAAGAGAAAAAACTGATCTGGACAAATTATAAACAATCAATGAAGAATATAAACCATGTGAAATAAACTGACAATGTAATTACTACACACCATATTTCCCTCCTGCATTTGCTTTTTTAATGATATTTCGATTTCTGTATAATCTTAGATGTTTCCTTATTTTACAACGAGTAGTAACCTATATATAGGCTATGTTGTTTTTGTTATTTTTACTTTTACGTTTTAGTGAGTGATGATGAAAGTGTGTGATTTCCTGTTTCCCTTATCTCTCTGATTGTGAGTTTGGTAATCTATTCCACAATGAAAACATATTGATTGATGATAGTAGTATTTTGTTTGATGAAAATGGTGATTTTGATGACCTTTTTTGATACTATCGATCCTGACCGGAATACCGATATATTTGATGTCAATGATAAGTATTGGCTACCTGAACAATTTAAAGCAAGTCAAGAAATGAGTTTGACAACTGAATTTGATCTGAGTTTAATCCATTTAAATTCAAGAAGCATGTATAAGAATTTGGATACAATTCATGATTTCATATGCGAATTAAAGTGTCAATTTTGTGTGTACCGATTTAGCGAGACTCGGATACATGAGCGTGTGTGTGTGTGTATTTGAGTTTTGTCAGACGTGTATCAATCAGATATGATTATTTACGTCTGGGACCGACCTTTAACGTCACCATCCGAAAGACGTGACCAGAGCTCGAACCTCTGCATCAATTTGTAACTTCCCCACACAGCTTGGATTACAGGCGCACGTTCTTGGGTTTGGGTCTCATCTATGCAATGAAAGTAAAAGTTTTGACAGAAGGTTTCACTTGAGTGAGCAATGTCCATTTTTGTAAAGCTCGCAGAAATCTGTTTGCGCAGAAATGCGCGTTTTCACGCTGTGTCAAGGGGAAAGGGCGAAATCAAACTTACCCTGCGAAACATTTCTCATACATTTCCCTTGCACTTTTAGTTGATACATTCAAGCATTTTGTAACAATTCTGCCACCCAAAATGAAATGTCAATATTTACTCAGCACAACCTTTACCCTTTTTGTGCCAGCTGGACATAACTGAATCTGAACAAAAGTTTAAAATCAGACATCTCCAGCATTTTTTCACTAAGTTTTTATCATTTAAAGTGGGTTTACATTTCATTTTTAATTTGATACTTGTTTCTCCAGACTTTTCCCAAGCTTGATAATGATTAACAAAATGAAAATCAAGCCTAAGCCATTTCATGGAAACCACAGCTCAGTGTAAAGTTAATATCGTGACTCGTCACGATGGCCTCGGTGTGTGGGTGGGTGGGGAGGGGCGTAATGTACTATTCGAAGTTTTTTTGGCAAGGAAAAAAGTTTAACAAGGTAAAAGATATATTCAAATCAATTTTACTAGCTAAATTCCATGTGTTCTTCATGATTAAGGTCTACTTTTGTTCGCATAACTATTTCTGCGCAAATCATTTTTCACTAATTTTTCAAAAGTAAGTGGTGCTCACTCTGAAAGCGGAAATATTTTTCGACAGTTATATCGTCATTTGCTTAAAAGGATCTGTACCAATGTTAAAATGCGGAAAAATATTCAGGATATTACAAATGTATAATTTTACAGGATTTTTTCTAAGTGTAAACTCTTTTTTTTTTTTATACGAACTGCTTAGAGACCCACATACAAACATTTATGATTTCAGTATACTAGTATATGGAAAGAATGTGGGAATATGCTTCAACTCCCTATTATTACAAAATATAGATCAAAAGGTGTTCACGTTGGCGTGGAAGGTTCAACTAGAGGTAGCCAAGGAGAGGCTCATTATAGTCCGGGAGCAAGAACCTGTGAAAAATGAGTTCGTACAACCCACACCACAGAAAATGTTTGATACCATAGGTAGTTAATATGGACCCTCTAGATCACTGCTAGGTAGGTAGTAGTCTCAAATTGTGGTATCCCTTTTTGGCTACCGTTGAATTTAAAGAGCAATATAAAATAGCAAAAAATGAAGAAAAAAATCAATAACTTTTAAGGGGAAGGTGAAATGTAATTTGCCATATCTCCGCTTGTATATGCCATAAATACGTCATTCATGTATCAAAATGTTGCTGGGTGACAGCTCTAACGTTACATCAACATTCAAAAGTGAAATTGAGATATCGAACCTTCAAAATAGGAATACACTATGGCCACTGTGCATTTTGATCTCGAGTAGATATGAAAATATTGAGACGATTAATTGATTTTTGTGTTTAAATATGTGGCGCTCTATAAAACTAAACTTGGATTAAATATGCGTTATTCATAACAAAATGAAGATTTTTAAACATTTTCAGACATGTTCTAACTAGCCTGCGGGCTATTATTGACATTTGTAGTGCCGTTAGTTTGGGATCCAACGCTGCTTAAATAAATTAGAATTACTTTTACTGGCGATATAATCTGATCCAAACCAAATTCATTACCACTGACGTAGGACCCCGCCCTCAAAAATTAAAATGATGGGGCCAGATATGGGGTGTGGGTCAAAATTTCTAAGGAACTGTGGGCGACCGAAGCAATTGAGCCGACAAATTACGTTTTTAATACACCAATCTGTTTTTTTTTGGGGGACAGATTATAACATATTATCCAGAAAATATAATGTTTCCTCCTTTTCCTTTCCTTTTCTTTCTTCTAACTTCATTTTTTTCCCGTAAAATTTGTTTATGGGTCAACGGCCCCTAGCCCCCAATTTTTACAGTATTCATTACTGAACATTATAAAATGTAAATATTTCCAAGTCGTTTTTCCCTCATAGTCTTTGTTTATATCAACCCCCCCCCCCCATAATTATGATGATCTCCGCCACCTAGATAACAAGTATCAAAATGATACTGGATGATAGGCCCAGTGAAACGACAAACATTTCGAAGTGAAAATCTCTATTTCGTGATAATTTTCAAACGAAGTTTACATTTCAAATTCTGATGATCAAGTTCAATTCTCAGATGAATGTTTACTATACTCAGTATTCCCATAAATTTGAAATGAATAAAGTAATTGAAGGAATGTCGCAGGATTTTTTGTTGTATTATTTAACTTCATTTCAATTTAATGAAACATCTATTTTATTCCAATTGACATTTAATCAATTTTCATATATAATATACACATTACTGATATCATTAATATAGTAGAGAAAACAATGAATGTAAAATACAGTATGTAAATTATACATGGAAGAGTGCGTAAAAACCCAGAAAGCAGGTGCCTTTGTCGGAAATCGGGATACCTTTAAAGGTCAAGTCCACCTCAGAAAAATGTTGGTTTAAATCAATAGAGAAAAATCAGACAAGCATAATGCTGAAAATTTCATAAAAATCGGATGTGAAATAAGAAAGTTATGACATCTTAAATTTTCGCTTATTTTTCACAAAATAGTTATATGCACAATTTAGTTACGCGGAAATGAGAGAATCGATGGATGATGTCCCTCACTCACTTATTCTTTTGTTTTTTATTGTTTGAATCATACAATATTTCAATTCCTACAGATTTGATAATAAGCATGATAAGGATCAACTTGACTGAATCATAATACAATGGTAACTCAACATGTTCAAGGAGAAATAAAACTTTGTTTCACAGGACAATGAGTAAATTATAATATTAAATATTTCACGTAATAAAATACAAAAGAAAAAGTGAGTGAGTGATGTCATCAGTTCCCTCATTTGCATACCGACCGGGATGTGCATATAAATATTACGTTAAATTAAGCAAAACTTAAAAGTGTCATAACTTTCTTATTTTACATCTGATTTTGATGAGATTTTCAGTGTTATGTTCGTTAGAGTTTTTTTTTTCATTCAAATTGTCACACCCAAGTCAACCCAAGAGGACATACAATCAACTCTCGCAACCAATTATCACACCCAAGTAACTCAAGAGGACATAAAATGAATTAATTACATGAACAATAAAAATACAGTTTAATGAATTTATTAAAACTGTATTCAGGTTCTTGTAGAACGATGGCTTTTGTTTCAGAGTACAAATAACATATAAAATAGAAGTCTTTGAATTAGCATACAAAGTAACCCACCTTATGCGGTGTAATAATCACTCCAGTCCAATGTTCATTGATACTGATAAATCGTTAAATAGTTACATCACTCGACGACGGATCTGTCTTCCCTCTCTGACTCTCTTTAGAAGTCTTGTCCATATATAGCGGGATTTGACAGTCATAATCATGGTAAAGCCGGAGCCGGGAATGGGACCGGAACGGCTACTGGAACGCCCATTGGAACGGCAGTTGGAACCAGAATTGGAGTCAGACTTGGAACCAGAATTGGAGTCAGACTTGGAACCAGAATTGGTACAACGAGTGGAACGACCAGTGGAACCCATCTTAAAACAAACATTACCCAAACTATAAATAATCTAAGGAATAATAATATGCTTAAATCTTCACAAGATTCATATATATACTTCCCTAGATTAATTCTGGTAAACTATAAATAATCTAAGGAATAATATCTTTAAATCTTCACACTATTTATATATGTAATTCTCTAGATTAATTCCTGTATTCAAAGGAATAATGTCTTCCAATTTTCAAAATACTCATTTGTAATTTCACAACTGATTAATAAGCATGATCAGTCCTCAAAATGTTTCACATACAACAAGAAAATGACTCCTTCCTTAAAAGCATTTCTTTTTAGAAAATCCTTTCCGATTTCTGAGATTCAAAAAGTAAATAAATCTGTGTCCTGGACCAACTCAACTTCTTCATATTAATTATTAATTAACATGATATTAATTAAATTGAAGATAGTTTATAAACTGACACTCTTCTCATTTATTTAAAATTCAATGGTCCTTTTAATGACCTTGACTTTCTCAATGACACAATCAAAATACAAAATGAACAGTAATCAAAATCATTTTCACTTAGTTTGACGTCTGTGACTAAAGGCAGGAAATCATCAGGAAGGCCTCAATTCTCAGCAGTAATGTTCTTGATGCTTTGAAATGGAAAATGCAGCGCTATCTGCCCTAAATTCAAGCCTAAAAACTTCAATTTTTCAACAGCATTTCTGAATCAATGATAGACCCATAGGTCCTCCCTGTTTGACTTCTGAGCAGATAGTGAAGCCTAAGTGCTTGGTAAGGCAACACACCCAATGCAAAAATGTTCCACCTGTTAAGCCAGGGAGGGTGCACTGGACCCTAACAATGGTTTATTCAGTCCCAGGGCTTAATTGTGCAAAACAATAGGGGATAGCACAGGGGAAGAAGGTTGAATCCTTAACACAAATCAACTTTTTGTTAGGGTGGACTTGTTCTTTAAACAGGCTGACAAGCCATTCTTAACCAATACGATAAAAATGTTTCATTTAATCAGAGGGATGTCACCGAAGCGTGCTGCCTTTCTCTTCTTTGTTCCTTCAATATGAATATCCAGGTGAAGTCTCCATTTGACTGGTCCCATGGAAGCTATTCACTTTGGTGTGACTTATACTGGGTTGTTCTATTCAGCAGAAGCTGGACAGTAAACTATGAAGTATAATATTCTAAATACAGTGACAATTGAAAGTTTCAGGGTTAAAGGTCACACCTTTTAATACTCGCAAATTTCATCATGTATCAAGGGACCTTACAAGTTAAAATTAACTATTCTCACAACCTAACAATGTTTATAACGAACTATTATGATGCAAAACATAATTTAAAAAAAATGATATTTCGACGTCAATAATCCTTTTGGTCATAGCCTCTAGAGTTTAGCACAGGTCAAATCTGAATTGCATCCGAATTTTTAAATGAAACCTATGATAAAATATAACACTGATGAAACAATAATGCTTTAATCATATTTTTAGTGTTATGATCAGACCAGTGTTTGTACTACTACGATAAATCATTTTAAATCACTTTGGATATATGCAAATTAGACGTCTTTCCACTGCATGGATTTTCTGGACTTTAAGTATGTCATTTTGGAGACTTCATGGAAATGCATCGTGCTCAAATTAATTGTATTGCAATTTTTACACTAGAAGCCTGTTTATCATAAATCGGAGATGCTAAGTGTCAGTATTCTAAAATGTTAAGGTCATTGACCTTTTCCTGCTCTCTAGGGTCAAAGGTCAAAACTTATAATGCACAAAATTCTCTCTACAATATCAGGATACCTTCAAAATCATTATTATTTTTTTCTTCATTATAA
Source organism: Lytechinus pictus (assembly GCF_037042905.1). Lineage (NCBI taxonomy): Eukaryota > Metazoa > Echinodermata > Echinoidea > Temnopleuroida > Toxopneustidae > Lytechinus > Lytechinus pictus. The sequence continues at coordinate 17,977,485 of NC_087254.1, forward strand.
CCATATTTATTATGAACTAATAATGCAAAACATCAATTTTCTGATATTTTGAGGTCGTTCACCTTAAGGTCATTGACCTCTAGAGGTCAGCAGATGTCAAATTTGACTTACATCCTGATTTCAAAATGAAGCCTATGCTAACATATAACACTGGTGAAAGTTTTAATTCTTTTATCATAATTTTTTAAAAGTACTATGATCAGACCAGTGTTTGTCCTAATATCAATACTCATGAAAATTTCTCACGGTAGCTGCCATTTTGGATTTATGCAAATTAGACATCTTTCCACTAAATGGATTTTTCTGGACTGTTAGTATGTCATTTTGGGGACTTCATGAAAACGCATTGCGTTGAAAAAAATTCCATTGCAATTTGTCTGCGGACAAACCTTATTTTTCCTGGACTATTAGGCCGACATGTATACAAGTAATATATATAATGTAAACGTGATTTTTTTTTTGCTACAGTGAATCACAACAGCATGATCAGTGAAACTAACTCCTTACTGACCGATGGTATGTCATAGGAGATAACATTATATCACCCTGGAGTTGGTTTGTTGGGGTGACTGTAGCATAAGATGAATGTTAATTCAGTCCAAACATATCAGTTGCAGGGAATTCTGAAACATAGTCTTTGATAGCCTCTGGGTTAGCATTTCTGTAATCCAACAACTGTTCCATACATTGAATAGCAATGGGATCAAATGACATTTGGAACTTATTTGCAAAGAGGTGACGAGCATGGGCCAGATGTTGAACATATCCTGCTCCGAAGATGCAGATGTTTCTCACATATTTACCAACACATTCAGGTGTCTTGAAAGTGTTCTTCCAGTGGACAAACCTGACAATGCTATTCCAAGATGACTTGGTGTACCCTCCAGGAACACCAGGTATCCTGTGGAGTGTCACCCAGTAGTGTTCATCAGGACTGAAAGTGTCTTCACTGTATTTCAATAGGTCAATAGCTGTTTGGTTGTGGATGACAAAGTGGACAAACTCCTTAGTGGCAGCGTAGTAGGCATTGCCAAAGAAGAACCGGAAGTCTTGCGGAGGTGGTGGCTTTGGCACATCCTTCATCTTGATCATCATGTTATTTCGGAATTCATGGTGTATGCGAGTCCGATGATCAAACCAATCTGGTGCTAGGATACCAGGGATGTCATTATATCCTTGGAAAGCCTTCAACTGATGAACGATCTCCAGATTGGTTTTGAGTGGAAAATCTTGTGCACAAAGGTTCAAGACATAGTTCCAAGGTTCTGGTCTTTGCAGGAGATCTGACATGCAATTGATATCGGCTTGAAGACGACTTGAATGAGCATAATTCACCTTGACTGTCTTTGAGGCAATGAAAACATTTGGCAAGCATTCAGCTAGGGATCGAACAGAATCCTGAAATAATGAAGGTGACTTTGCATCTGGATGGATACAGTATACATTCTGTGGCTGATATACGGCACGGAGTAATCTTTCAAGTTGTGAGGATTCTGAGTGGGTGACTATAATGTATGCGATTGGAAACTCTGCTTCTTCCTTTGATCGTGGGAATACCGGATACCTTCGTTGACTACGGTAATGCTCACAGTCACTGGTCCAATTCTTGACTTCAACAGCTGTTGGTATCTGTTTTCCATTTGTTTTCAACATCTTTGTTGCCATGGTAATAGACTGATGCTCTCCTCGTATTATGGCTGCACAGTTAACTGGAAAGTGTTTATGATAAGAAGAAACAGAGGATGAGTTCCATTTCCCCTCGTCAAAGAGCTTTTTAGCTTTCACCTGGGGATAAGAACTATTTGGCTGTTGCGCATCCACCATCTTTGTTCTCAATGAATCATTATCATTACTTTTGTTTGGACCAAAGATCGAACCATTAATTGAGTTTTTGCCTGAAATTTCTTTTTCTGAGTTGTTAGTTGTATGGTATTTCTGGTAAACTTGGTATTGGATGACATAAAGCACAATAATTGCCATGGCCGTCCATAACACGGATGCCCATGATAGACTCAATGAGAGTCGACTGCTCACTCTACGTGCTTTCCTGGCGACGATCATGGTATTTTCAGCAGGTTTCTCACATTAAAAATTCAATTGTGATCCATGTAGTCCATTCCGTCTCCTACAAAAATGTGAAGGATGGAGAGGAGAAGAAATGGGATAAGAAGAAGGAAGAAATAAAGAAGAATAATAAGAAGAGAGGAAGGGGAGATGTTGATTATAAAATTATGTGGGAACACAGGGAAGAAGTAGATAAAGGCAAAGAAGAATAAGGACGAAGGGGAGAAATAGGAAAAATAATTTTTTTAAAGAAAAGTGGGAAGAAAAAAAGGAAATAAAGAAAAAGAAAGTATAAATAAAGAAAAAAAAAGAACAAGAAAAATTAAGAATTTGAAGGGGAAAACGATGAATAAGAAGATGAAGAAAAGGGGATGAGGGGAGGAAGAATAAGAAGACAATAAGTTGCATTTTGCTCTAATCACACATTCATGAAACAAACATCGTAAAATACAAAAATGGAATCTCTTATACCGAATGCTGAAAAACATAAAATTGCTTGTCTTTGAAACTAAACCTGAAAACGTCTTCTTTATACGAATATAAATCTTCTTGTAACTAACTAGGATGAATGAATATGAACAAGAAGCTGCCACAATTTTGATCATCATTCCAATACGGAGCATACTTATGATGTATTTTTTAGCTCTGAATATATTATGACTCATGTCTTCATAAATTGTGTTCGTTGGTCAAACAACTGTCAGACAGTTATACCCTCGACTTCTTTAACATGTTTAGATTACGAATATAACCAAATTATTTTGAAAATCGTAAGAAATTCAACTGTGCTTACCTTGTTACATGATGAACGAACACCGGGGAGCCTCTGGTTATTAATTCCAAACTCAGATCACCTTATTTATTCATCAACCGCCGCTGTTTTCTACTCGTCTATGTTGTATAGTCCCTCAATACATCGCCTTATTTTCAACCAGTACGCATATAGAACACGTTACAACTTAAACTGGATTGAACAATGGATTATCGATTGGGAAACCATATACAGTCCTCCGGTCGTATACAATAAATGAAGTCTCGAACTTGTTAAAGGCCGGAGTAAACCTTTAATAGTTGAAAGTTAAAAGCCATTCACTGCTATTATAGTTGCCATAGCAAGCCGAACCAAGCCAATCAATGATCACGAAAATCAGCGGTGTCAGCTGTCGGCGGACAAAATATTAATGAACTATAATGAAGTATCCCCCTCGGAGCATATTTCTATGATATTTCAAACAATATGTATTCCTAAATGAAAACAGATGTAACAAAAATTAAATATAATATATAAAAAAAAAACGTTTTAGTAGTCTGGTGATCTCAACCTGCGGTTTCCTGCTATAGATTTAACAACCCTCGTGTGGATATTACGGACGGGTCAATCGACTTGATGGGATGGCTAATAATGGCAAGATACAATATGACCCCTATTCCGGATAACTTATATTCAAGCTCTCTACAGTTTTTTTTAATCATATTAATTTCACATTTTATATTAATATCTATCTTGCATTTATTTTGTGTGGGTTGCGTTTAGAAATGAGAAATAAAATCGATTAATCAGAGAATGCCAGCGGTATACAAGTTAAGCCTATAATTTTTAGTCAACAAAGAATAACATGTTGTCATGGCGCATGGCGACTTAACTGGCAAGATAATGTAGCTCTGTCGACTTCCAAAGTACCTCCTGTAATAAACAGATGAGTTTTGAATGACTTTATGGTACATGAATTGGCAGTGTCCACATCAGTAATGATTCAGAACCAAACACAGCAACAAAGTTCATTTACCAAAAACCAACGATTCATGTAAATGGGACAATATATACAGCAAGTGAGATAAGTCAACTTCATTCTATGTAGGATCGATACTTTGTATTGGATATTCAATCCACACTGTTACAAGTGAGATCATAGATCCCATAATCATGATAATCCCAATACCTGAGCCTTAAATTCGCACTTTATGATAAGTCTATTCACTCATGCCTTATTTTTTTTTCGAGCCCTACATGCTTGATAGATTTCACTGATCGCGACCTTGGCTCTATATATAGTCTACTCTTATCCCCACTTTATTTATCATAATAATTGTATTTTAGGCTTTTGTTTGAAATTATCATGATTATGAAAAAAAACTATCTGAATCCAATCTCAGTTAGACATTTTTTAAAAGGAATGAGCCAGCCTTCTTATACGCATAATCGCCGTTTCTTCAGCAAATATTCATCATTTTTGCGAAACTTAATGACCTAAAAATTGTAAACACTTTTTGCTGTGCGTGAAATGATAGTAATCATAGTATCATATTAGGTATCAAAATGAAGAAGATGAGCTTTGTTATCATGATGTAAGTGAAATATCATAAACCATTTGCCAATGTTGGAAAACTAATAATAATAATAATAATAATAATAATAATAATTGGATTTATATAGCGCTTTTTCCAGAGGATACAAAGCGCTCTTGACTGCATAAGACAAGTTAAGATTTATGGTTATATAAGTGTGTTTTGAGATGTTTTTTAAGAGGTCAAGAGAAGAGAGGTTTCGAAGAGATGGAGGGAGTTTGTTCAAGAGATTGAAAGGAATTGAATCCGGCCTGCTTTCTGGATTATAGGAAGGAGCAGCTGCAGAACGAAGAGAATATGTAGATCTTTGTTGCTGAAATAATGAAGAAATGTAAGAAGGAAGTTGTGGTTTGAACAAGTATTCGATAAAGTATTCTATCAGAAACAGGTAGCCAATGTAGTTCATTTAGAAGAGGGGTAGCATGACACCATTTTGGTTTTTGACAGATTAATCTTGCACATTTGTTCTGAAGGCGTTGAAGTCTTCTAAGATCTTGTTTACTAATACCCCCAAGCAAGCAACCACCATAGTCGAGCCTGGAGAGCACAAGTGCCCTAACAACATTATGACATGTTGCCCTAACAACATTAATAGCCTGAGCGTCCTTTTATTTCTGGGACGCACTGTACGTAGGCCTATTGTGCATCTTTGAAAAAAAAAGCTCAATGAAATACCTGTCTTTTGATTATCATTTATTGTAATATTATCGCAGGGCCATTTTTTTTAGGTGGAGCTAAAGGCACTTTCATGGATTTACTGTAATACTATATCGCATGTTACACTGGCGAATAGGTGGGGACTTGGCCGGGTCCACAGTTTTCACCCTGAAGAAAAAAGGGAATATCGAAAAAGGAAAGGAAAGGGTTGGGAAATATGGTATCATTTTCTGAATAATATCTAAAAATCTATCACTAAATTTGATTTTTCTTTAATCAAAAGACTCAAGATCATTTTCATTTTTTCATTTCATTTCTTTTGTTTCTGCAACTTTTTCAAATAGAAAATAACAAAGAAAATACATAGTATACCCAGTTGTTGTGTGTCCGGACAGGTTGTGTGTCCGGACGATCAATTTTAGACAGTCATTTGGAAAAATTTACAAGGGAAGTTTTATCAATTTTTAGTACAAAATGTCAGGAAATATTATAGAGAACAAAATAGAAGATGATTACAACTATTGAATTCGTATTTTTAGTGTAATCCAAAGACAAGGAAGAAGGCTTCAAAAATATAAAGTGTCCGGACACCCGACCCCCCATCCTACAATAACAAAATATTTAACAATGAAAAATATGAATATGATTGTATTTTCTATGAGAAAAATAATTTTAGAAGGTTGCAGGGGGTGCCACTATAAGCATAGCTTGACTGTGTGGCAACCCCGGAAAAAACAATTTCTTAATGTAGGAGCGCAGGTGCAGAATGGAGGGGGCGGGATGAGGAGGGAAAGAGCGCATGGTCCTTACAATGTACACATAAGTTGTATATATTTATATTCTTTATGGAAATTGATTTCATATGAATTCTTGTTAACAAAAATGAAGAAATTTTGTAAAATGGAGGAAAATAAATGTTTATTTGAAATGAAATTGAAATGAAATGAAACAATGTATTCAGATTTTGATTCGTGTTTTTTTTGGGGAAAAATATATATGTTATAGATTGACAAAGACAAAGAATACATGTATATTTTCATTTAATTCAGCGAGTATTTATTAAGCAGTATTTTTTTAATACCTTATTTAAAGGGAATTTCGTCTCTATGAGTGAGCCTGAGTGTTTTATGTGCTTACTTGATACTTGATGTAGTAATCCCTTTGGCAGCTCATACAGAAGCTATACTGTGATGATATACTGGGATGTGGAGCATTGTGGCCCAGTGGATTAGTCTCCTGACTTTGAAACAGAGGGTCGTGGGTTCGAATCCCAGCCATGGCGTAAGTTCCTTCAACAAGATATTTATCCAAATTGAGCTGCACTCAACCCAGGTGAGGTGAATGGGTACCCGGCAGGAGTAATTCCTTGAATGCTCTGAGCGCTGGAAGGCAGCTCGAGCTAAAGCCGGGGTAATAATAATAATAAACAATGCGCCTTGGAATAGAATATTTCTAGATAGATGGCGCTATATAAATGCCTATTATTATAATTATTAGTATTATTATTATTATTATTATTATTATTATTATTATTATTATTATTATTATTATTATGAATAAAGTGAGCCACTGGAAGGAGCATCATGAAGTGCAGAAATTGTGATGGATAGACATAGCAAGTTTGTATATGCACAGTAAAGCATGATGGCAGGGAGAGCAGCCTCCTTGAAACTGGACATTCCTTTGGTGTCGACAGCTGAAGTGGGTAGGTTGTTCCAGTTCCTTATCGTTCTTGGATAGAACGAGAACTCGAAGGTGTCGATTTTGGCTTCAGCTGATGTACTTCAGGTTGTGATCATGTCTTGTAATAATTGTTGCTGGGGTGACGATAGGGGGAAGAGTTATGAAGACATGATGGTAGTGGATTTTGTGAAAGAGAGAACATTAGGCAAGGATTCGGCGTGTGTGTAGTGCTTCCCATTACAGTGACGTCACAAGAGAGGAAGGTAATGTGGAAATCCTGTAGTCCGAGTACACGATGCGAGCCGCTGATCTTTGTACTTGCTCAAGCAGGTTCATGACTGTGACTGTGTATGGATTCCAGGCCTCACAGCCATACTCTAGTTGGGGGCGCACTAAGGATGTGTAGGCCCTCGACTTCCCATCTCTTGTACAAGAGGAAAGAGTCCTACGCAGGAGACCAAGAGTACGACCCCGAGTACGACTTGCTTTATGCCGGACGAGTTGGCAATGTTTGTTCCATCGCAGATCAGAAGAAACTGTAACACCCAAGTACTTGTAGTTGCTAACTCTAGGGATTACACTATTTGTCAGATGATACTGCTGGATGTTGGTAGTGCGTTTGCGGGTAATAGTTAACACTGCACACTTTTCGATGTTGAAGTCCATCATCCATTTGGTAGACCAACTAGACAGTTGTTGGAGGTCATGTTGGAGGATTTGTTGGTCTTCACAATGCTTGATCTCGTGGTAAATGAAACCGTCATCTGCGAAGAGACGCACCGTTGTTTGTACGTTATCTAGGATGTCATTGATGTACAGCAAAAACAGGGTTGGCCCGATAACGGATCCCTGCGGCACTCCTGATGTTACGTCTCTCCATGTTGACTTTGATCCATCAACAACAACTGCCTGCTTCCGATCAGCGAGAAGTAACATTATCCAACGTAGAGAGTTACCGGTGATTCCATAGAATTAAAGCTTAGAAGACAAAAGATGGTGTGGGACCCGGTCAAAGGCCTTCTGGAAGTCGAGGAAGATGATTTCCGCTTGACTTCGACGTTGAAGGATAGAAGACCATGTACTACTGATGTTAGTTGAGTCGTAGTCTAAATCCATGCTGAGCATCAGTAAGGATGTTTTTTCTCGCTATGTGCTTAGATGTATGGCTCAGGATGATATGCTCCACAACCTTACTGCATATATGCCAGCGAGATTGGTCTATAGTTTGAGGGGTCACACTTTTCACCAGACTTGTGTATGGGAGAGACTAATGCCTGCTTCCACTGATATGGTACAACACCACAGTTGTAACTTTGCTGGAAGAGGAATGAAAGAGGTGCGGCAGTCTCATGAGCTATCAGCTTCAGAAGTTTTGGAGGAATTTCGTCATGTCCGCTAGCCTTGGATGGATTGAGCTGTTGAAGGCGCTTCTCAACCCAGTCCTATGGATGTGCAAGTGGCGAATGGCTGGATATAAAGGGGATGGTCTCTTCTGCACATGTGATTGAGGCTGGCTACGAGTGAAAACTGACTGGAAGAAGTCATGCCTCTGCCTTATCCAAGGCTGTAGCACAAAGCTTGGTCGGAGTACGGAACGTTGGGATACCAATGTTTTCAGATCGACATGTCCTGATGTATGAGCAGAATGACTTTGGATTGTCTTTAAGGCTTTCCCCGATGATGTTGTTGATATACTCCCGACGTGTCTGATGCACAATTTTAGCAACCTGATTCCTATGTTGCCTGTATGCTTTCCATGCTTCTGGACATGACTGTGTATGTGTCTTCTTGAAATTAAAGCCTATCTCTATTCCTCATCTGACGTTAAATGGTTGTTGTAACCCAGGGGAGATGCCTCTTACCCTTACTTATTTTGGAGGGAACAAGCTCAGACATACACCTATTCAAAAAGTTGGTGATCGCTTTCAAGTTTTCATCTACCGAATTCATTTCTGGATTTGATTGAAGAAATTCAGTTGTAAAGTCTGCAGCTGCATTCTTCAGTTGCTGTTGGTTAGCTCTGTGGAACTGGAAAACCTTTCTAGGTGGTTTTACGGAGGTCCTTAGATTTGCAGCAAGCGTGAAGGCAACAATATTGTGATCCGATAAACCAGATTGAATAGAAACATTCTCTACCAGGGCAGGATTTGAGGTAACCACTAAATCAAGGATATTATTTAAAACAGGACGAGTAATCTCCCTTACTACTTGAAACAACGAATTATTAAGTAGAATATCCAAGAGCTTCTGGTGGCTGGTAGTACTGGCGGGATTTGTAGTCATCATGGTTGTCCCAGCTGATGTCAGGATGATTGAAGTCCCCGCCGAGTATGATGTTAGGGTGAGTGCGTCTGTGCCTTGCCATGATTTTGCTCAATGAATGATGCAAGCCATCAAGGCCATGCTGCCTGTTGTTCGGATGTCAGTATAGAAGCTGCCAATGTAGAGTGGTTTGGCATTAGCAAGTTGAACATTACACCATTGAATCTCACAATCAGAGTCAAATTCAGGACATTCAGTGACAGTTAGTGTATCGATGACAGCTATAAATACCCCACCTCCATGAATATTTCTGTCCTTACTATAAATAGAATAATTACTCGGAAATATTGAGTAAGAAGATATATTGCTATCTAGTTTTGATTCACACCTAACGATGAAGTCTGGAGTGTGATCTGCAATAATAGAGTGGAAGTGAGATTGTTTGGCACTACTCTTGAGACCATTACAGATGACAACCATTACCTTGAACATCTTTTCACGATTTCTGGTTGGCGGTTGAAATTGTGGTTGGCAACTACCCACAAGACTTGAAGTAGGAGTAGATGTCAAAGGAATTGAAGGAGGAAGAGTTTTGTCATCATTACCGGAGTCATGCTGTAAGAGTGAGAACCGATTCGACTGTGAGAGCTAGGTTGAGCTCATGCAGAGAATTGCTGGATCCAATATTGGTTGAGGAGCACTTAAAACATACCCAGTCAAAACTCCTTGACTTGTTTGTCAGAACATCATAAGAATCTGGCGAGATGCCCACATACGAAATGTGACACCAGTAGTCGCAATGATCACACAAAAGGGCTGGGTCGTATATCTCGCACTTCTTCATCACAGATTGCACACGGAAAAGTCTTGGCTGTATCACTGGATGGTCCAGGATTGGTTTCAACCTTTCCGCTAGTAGTGTCTTGGGCAGTGGCGTACCGTGGATCATGGGGGGGGGGGGGGTGCACGAGCAAAATTTTTTGGAATTCGGACCTGAAGAGGGGCATTCTCAGGCTTGTTTGTAGAAATTCACTAAGACCATATGTATTTCACTAACTAAATGATGCGAGCGCGAAGCGCGAGCTGAGAATTTTTGTTGGAGTATTCAGACCAGTAAAGGTAAAATTTTAAGGAATGTTTTCAGGAATTCATGAAGAGCAGACATATCTCACCAAATCCACTAATGCAAATGTAAGCACTACCTGGGAATATTTTATATTCAGACTTTAGAAGAGGGCAATTTTTTAAGTAGTCATGAAAGAGAAGCATTCACTACATAAAACAATAACTAGAAGTGCGAGGAAATACGTGTTTATTGACTTGAAAACGGGATGTTTTAGTACAACAGGATTATATATTTCATTAAACAGAAATTGCGAGCACCAGGAATGATAAACACAATGGCATAGGCCCTCGGCATATTATGTTTCATAGAAGTTATGAAAAAAGATATATGATATTATAATATAATATAATATAATATAATACACATAACTTAATATAATAGAATATACACTAGTTTCTTCTTCCTCTAATAATACGCCTCTCCTTTTCTCCTTTTCCCCCGTTTTTTTTGTTTTTTTTTGGGGGGGGGGGCAGCCGATTGGGGGGGGCACGTGCCCCCCATGCCCCCCCCTCGTAGTTACGCCACTGGTCTTGGGATTATCTAAATGAATGTTATGACAAGTTCGTGTTGCTCAAGCAATGGAAGTTGTTATTATAATATATGAAAAGAAATCGGTAAACACGGGGGAAACAGTTTGTAATGTTTTTAAACGATAAAAAGAGGATCAGTGTGTGACAGATGTGCTCATTTTTTACAGATCCTAACGGCTTTCTTTTGAAATAAAAATGAATGGTCGAGTTTGGTTTTACCACAGTTTCCCCAGATCAGGTTGCAATAATTGATGTATGGTAGAACCAACGCATTGTAGGCAGTAGCGTACCTAGGAATTTCCACAGGGGGGGGGGGGGGGCAAAACCGTCCGCCAAAAAATTGACAAGGAAAAAAAAAGGTCTTCAACCACAAAATACAGGATTTCGTACCAGAAAAAAATTGACAAGCAAAAAAAAAAGAAAAAAAAAGGTCCTTCAAAGGAGGGGGCCACTGGCTCGTCAGGGATCAGATGTGACTTCTCGTCAGGGGGGCAGGGATACGTCCCTTGCATGGGTTGTGACCCCCCTGCCCCCCATAGGTACGCTAGTTATTGTAGGCCTATATCATAAAAAGGCAATGCTCTGGCAAATATTTTAGTTTGTATAATATTCCAATTCCTTTAGCTATTGATGATGATATATTCATGATATTGGTTACATGCTGGTTCCATGATAAATGTTTGTCTATTGTAATTTCAAGGAATTTTACATATTCTTTTATATCTATATGTATTTTATCAATTGAAATCTTTTGTGGACAATTTTTATTCCTATAAAGTAGTTTGAAAATTAATACAATAAGTTTTGTTTGTGTTTAGAGATAACTTGTTACATTTAACATGTTTAAACCACGAGGATTTTTTTTTTATTCTAAATTCATTATATTGATTAATTCATCTATATTTCTGTGATATAACAAAATATTCGTATCATCAGCATATAGTTTAGAATGAATGAAATAATCGAGGAAGAAATTACTATGTCGTTCATGTAGGCCAATTGAGGCCAATATAAAAAAAACCCAGTAAAGGTCCTAAAATGAAACCTAGTGGCACTCCGCAGTTAATAAAAGACAAAGGAGATTTAACATCATTAATAGAAAAGAACTGTCGTCGATTTGATAGATAGCTTTAATCCAAGACCAAGCAACCCCCGTATTCCGTAATTATATAATTTATGAAGTAAAATGTTCAATGGTGTCGAAGGCCTTACTTAGGTCCATAAATAAAGCGATTGTATGATTTCTTTTGGAAAGAGAGTTTACAACATTATCAAGAAGTTTACTTATTGCATAATCAGAAGAGATATTTTTCTAAAGCTAAATTGGGCTGGCGTACGAATTTCATGTAATGATAAAAAAAAATCCAATCGTTTATACACAATTTTCCCCAATATTTTGGATATACATGGTAAACATGGTAAAAGTGATATGGGACGATAATTAGTAACTTTAGTCGGGTCTTCTTATTTGTAAACTGGGACAACTTTTGTTATTTTTAATAAATCAGGACAACACCTTTCTCTAATGGAGAGACAATGGTATATATTACATACTCTAAAAGCGTTATGCTTATTATCCTTTTGATTTTTTTTTAATGTTAAAACTTCGACTTTCTTAAGTATTTCATGTAGATCTTTTCGAATAAAACGCATTGTATTTGGGTTGGGATCGTAGAGATAGTCCGCAAAATCCTTATTATCACGATGTTCGTGAAAAAATTATTAAACGCTTGAGCAATTTCAAATGGGTCAGTAAATACTTCATTTTGAATTTCAAGTTTTTCAACATATTATGTGATTAACTTTTGTTTATCAATATTATAACATTCCACGTTGCATTCAAATTCCCTTTTGCATTTTCCATCTCTTTATAGAATAAAATATTTTTTTCGAAGTTCGAATTTCTCCGGGCGGTTCAGTGTATTGCGATATACTTCTTATCCCTATAAAAATTATGATCAGATCGATTAGAAACGTGTGATCTATAAAGTTTATTCCGTTTGAATATAAGATCCCTCGATTAAACCATGGATTTCTGATATCATTATTGCTCGCTCACTCGAAACGTTTTAGAAATTTCCCCCAAACGATATCGTTGGCCCCCTCAAAATCTGTGGCTCATTGCGCTATTGGCCTTTTCACATTTGAATTGCGTTTTACAATGAAAGTTCTTTCATGTGAATACATGTATTTTGTTTGAATGATCAAAGTCAAATGACGCCTTGAACTTTTTATTCATTATATTTTCTCTTTATAGCAACTGCATTGTGAGAAGCCATGAACGAAATCGGTATTCTTTTGTTGGGGAAAAAATAGCTTAAACCACACAACGAGGGTTGAAATTATCACATATTAATATCACACAAGTTTGTGTGGTATTATAAAGTATTTGGCTGTGAGTGTATGCTGTGGAGTATACAGTGCGATATCAGTTCTTTCTAGGTGTGTCTAAGGCAAAGGAGAGAACGAAGGTTTGCATCATGACTGAGTTCCTGAATTTAACATCGATCACTGCTTATGCAGTGGTTATCACCGCAGTGATTGCTATCTTAAACATGGTAAGAAATGCCATGAACAAGAGAGAGGAAAATGATGCGATTGCTGAAAGTGGAGGGCGAAGTCTTCCAGGACCATGGGGTCTTCCCATTATTGGTAACATGCTGTCTGTAGACACAAAAAACCTTCACCTATCTATGATCAAGCTCGCTAAGGACTATGGAAACGTGTACAAGCTTCAGCTAGGTAGCCGCCCAGTCCTTGTCTTAAATGGACTTGAAGCAATCAAACATGCATTGATTGAGCAACCAGTCGTCTTTGCAGGTCGACCTGATATGTTTACCTTCAATCTCATGAACAGTATGAGTATCTATGGCCCAGCTCTTGCCTTCAAAACACATAGCGAGCAATTGAAGCTACATCGAAGTATTGCCGAGGAGACTTTCCGGCATTTCTCTGAAGGTGGTCGAGCACAGTTCTTTGAGGATCTGATGAAAGGAGAAGCAGAAGAACTTGTAGGAAACCTGAAGGCTTCCCGGACCGAAGGAATACCCGCTATTCAACGTCTACTTCGTTTGTCTGTGACCAATCTCAGCCTTTGGTATTTATTCAGTAAACGTAGTTCCTATGATGACAAGACCCTCACAGATATTATCTCTTTGACATCTGATTCCGAAAAGCCTTCTGGAAGTGGGAGCGCCTTGGACTTCTTTCCTTGGCTAAGATATATAACTACAAAATCTGTGACCCCATTGAAGAACTTTCGGAAGAAGTTTGGAGAAATCCTAGTTGGAATCATTGAAGAACATGATTCTCTGTATGAGTCTGGATCTGAACGAGATATCATGGGCCATCTAATTACCACAGGGCGCAACAGTGAGGACGAACTTCAAAGGTTAGGGTTGAACGGAAAGGCACTTTACCAAAGCGCCTTTGACTTTTTCCCAGCTGGTACCGAGACCATCTTGGCTACTTTAGAATGGATGATGGTTTACATGGTCACCCATCCTGAAGTGCAGTCTGATGTCCAACTCGAGATCGATAATATCATAGGTCGTGATCGTTTGCCTTCATGGAGTGACCGTGAAAAGCTTCCGTTGACTCAGTCATGCCTTCTTGAAATACAGCGTCACGCAACAGCAGTTCCCTTTGCTGTACCTCACAGTACAACCAGAGATACAGTACTTGATGGATACTACATTCCTAAAGACATGTTAGTCTTTGTTAGTATCTACTCAGCTCATTTTGATCCTGGTGTCTGGGACAAACCCGAAGAATTCAATCCCCGTCGTTTTCTAACACTAGACGGAAAACTTGACGAGGAAAAGACCAAGCTTGCTATTCCATTCAGTCTTGGAGTGAGACGGTGTGTGGGATCAGGTCTGGCTCGGATCAAGCTTTTCACCTACTTCACCACATTCCTGCATCAGCTTAACTTCAGATGTCCAGATGGTGAGAAAGGAAGTATTGAGCCTGGCAGCCTTGGATTCCCAATACGCCCCAAGGTTTTCAACGTGCAGATCGATCCAAGATAAGCGCCCTCTATCGTCATACTGGAAAATCAAATGATTTAGTCTTTGAAAAGTGAATTGGTGTTTGATTACACAAAAAAGTTTGTCAAATTGTCGTATTATGAAGAACATGAATTATTATATATTTTCAATGTAGCCTTAATTTTAAATATGTTTGTCAAAAACGAATAGTTTAAATAATTTACAATATGTAGGCCCAGGAATCTTGGCAGGAACAAATTAATAACTTCCCTAAGTAAGAAACACTTTGGTTACTGTGCACCCTGAACTAACACAAACACAGAACAAGAAAAAAGGAAAACAAATCATACGTTAAAAAAAAATCACTTTAAAGAAATTTATTGAAACACTGTTTGAAACTACTTTTATACTTACTCTTTACCTGTATCTTTAAAAGTTTTCCATCCGAAAAGAAATTGTTTAATTATCCATAATTTTTTTAAAGATGTTTTATTGTTTTTATCTAAATTTTAATTCATAATGGTTAAATGTACGGTATGTAACGAGGCATTGATCTGCATATATCATCTTCTACCCAGGTGAATAAATGGTAAGGAAATTATTATTGGTAGCTCTAGTCAGGAAAACAATCGAATCTTAGAAGCACCAGGGTGGCGTTTCATGAATTCTATTGTCAGTGATTTTCAATGACAACATTGCTCTCAGCTAATCAGATTCAAGGATTCACAGTAGCAACAACAGTCGCTTAAATCATTGACAAAATATTTCATGAAACATTCCCAAGTGAGTATACCATCAGCGTGCTATATTAGAACCAACTTCTCTTATTTTCACTGTAATTTCTGTAAATAATTATGATGATTATAAACTTTTTCATTTCTAAAAGTACTTCGGGGTCCTATATCAGATCTGAATTCTTGAAAGCATCAACATAGTTCGTTCCAATTATGTACTGTATTCATTGATAACGGACAATTGAAAACAGTCATGTTTAATAGGTCCCCTGGTTCAAATCAATAGTAGTAATATTTTGAACAATGATGATATTCATAAGGATATTGATAACGATAATAATGTATTCGTCAATTGCTTTATGACCAAGAAAATTTGAGGTGGTATGACATATGACTGGCGTTTGTGGAGAAATTTCGTGAGCAAAAATGTTTGTCTTAGTAACTTGATCATTTGATCACGCATATGATTTTTACGTAATTAATTTACAAGTTTAAAAAATGAGATTGTTTCATTTCTTTCTGTGATATGTGAGTTTATACTTTGGGATTTTCCGTATGTTATACAGTGCGTCCCAGAAAAAACGAAACCGAGATTTATCGATGATCTATCATAACTTAATCACAAACACAATAGACAAATGACCTATCATTGTAAAGCTTAGAATCTCCTCTTTCATCTGATATTACTTAGATTATTTCCCATTCACGCATGAGTGAGCAAAAACAATTTGAAGAGGGGATACCAAAAAGTCATTTGGCGGGCTGTATCTAGGTTTCAAAAAGAAAACCACATTTTCAAAGAGTTCAATATCTGCTCTTTAATTTGATACCTCAATTACAGAAAATGGTCAAGAAATATCAAAGTTCTGGTTATTTGAAATAAGGCTTGAATTTCAAGACATTTTACAGGCTAGCGTTCAAACTCACTCGACACTCCTTTTGTTGACGATCAGCCATGCATTAATAAGTCTTTTGTTAACCATGCGATAACTTCTGTGGGAAACCGGTGAAAACAAGTTTATTTAATGAAATTATGGAAATACAAGCATTGTTTCGAGGGAACATAACTTTTTAACTTCTTGACCATTTTTTGTGATTAAGGTATCAAATAAAAGAGCAGATATTGAACTTTTTAGGCATGTGATTTTCTTTTTGAAATTCAGATACCCCCCGCCAAATGAGTTTTTGGTATCCTTTCTTCAAATTGTTTTTGCTCACTCATGCGTGAATGAGGAATAATCTAAGTAATATCAGATGAAAGTGGAGAGTCTAAGCTTTACATTGGTAGGTCATTTGTCTATTGTATTTGTGATTAAGTTATGATAAATCATCGTTTAATCTCTGTTTCGTTTTTTTCTGGGACGCACTGTACATGGTTGAACAGTAATAATGGTGTGTATATTTCACAATGTTCAAAGTTTTACGTTATCTTATGTATATTGTGGTGTTGGGGATTTTATTAAGACAAAATAAAGTACCATTATCATGCACCATAGAATTATTTTATCTAACTTTTGGAGCCTCGCTATAATTATATCATTGATGTTTGAAGGTTTTCATGATGGTATGAATATCGCAGAAATTGATTCTGCGATATTGATGACAGACTATTGTAAACAATCATTTAATAGGTCCCCAGGTTCAAAGCAATAGTAGTAATATTTTGAACAATGATGATATTCATAAGGATATTGATAACGATAATAATGTATTCGTCAATTGCTTAATGGCCAATAAAAATTGAGGCGGTATGACACGGCATGACTGGCGTTTGTGGGGGAAATTTCATGAGCGAAAATGTTTGTCTCAGTAACTTGATCACACAAATGATTTTTACGTAATTAATTTGAAAGTTAAAAAAATGAGATTGTTTCATTTCTTTTTGTGATATGTGAGTTTATACTTTGGGATTTTCCGTATGTTATACATGGTTGAACAGTAATAATGGTGTGTATATTTCACAATGTTCAAAGTTTTACGTTATCTTATGTATTTTGTGGTGTTGGGGATTTTATTAAGACAAAATAAAGTACTATTATCATGCACCATAAAATTTATCTAACTTTTGGAGCCTCGTTATAATTATATCATTGATGTTTGAAGGTTTTCATGGTGGTATGGATATCGCGGAAATTGTTTACGGTACACCATTACCCCTAAGAGGATGGGGGCCATGATCCCCCCACGCTTCGCGCGATATTTCCGAAACGCAAAAAGATAGCGCCGCAAAATTTTAAGACTTTTTTCTTTATAGTCTCGCACAACTTTTAAAACCAAATTCTTGACATACGGGTATAGCATCGCGACCCCACGTGAATATTTACGAGACAATGTCATGCCGAAAATGGCTCATTTTTATACTTTGTGTACAAAGTCTATGGGAGATGAAATTCATAACATGGTGATTATTTTTCGTTCTAATTGGTCTGTTTATTTAATTTACGGTATAATTTAGTTGTTAAATGGTATGTAATAATTTACATTGAATAAAACAATGAAAAACAAAGAAATGCATAAGAAATTCCAAAAACAAAGAAATACATAAAGAAAAATTGGCTTTCGCAATTTTTCTCTGTGTAAATCATTTTATACTGGCTTGTAGAACGTGCGTGCCAAATTTTGGTGCGATCGCGTGAACTGCGGACGAGATCAGAAGGGGGGCCATGATGCCCCCCCCCCCCCATTTCCTCAATACTTCTCAAATAGCCCAATCCTTTTAGGGTTAAGTCCTGGAAGGACTGAGATAAACGTGGATAGAGATAAAAGTGAAATGGAAAGGCGAAAAAGTGGAGGTTAGAAAGGTTACAAAATTCTTTTCGGAATGAGAGTAGCCATTGAAATGGATGTAAACCAGAATGAGTGGAAAGCTTGAGTAGAAAGCAGGGTGAGAGTCTTCAATACTTGACGTTTCTGTTGCCTGTCCGTCTTTATGAGAAAAAAAACCCCAAAACTGTATTTAAAAAATACCCGTAAATGTAAAAATTTCACCCACAAAATGTAGAATCGTACTTTACCCTCAAATGTAACAGTTTCTAATCGTGATTAGTGTTTTACATAATGTGGGTATTTTGCCGGTAAAGTGTTTTCACATTAGGGGATTTTTTTTTATTGGTGGGCGCCTTTTTTTGGTCTTTTCTACTTTTACATTTATTGGTGTAACGCCCCCCCCCCCCATAAAAAAAATGGTTGAAAACTACAAACATTAGATGGCGCTGTTAACCAACGGAATTGACAATAAGAACTTTCGTCTTCTCCCTGTGATCTTCTGTGCGCGACAATTTTATTTTGCTTTCAAACAAAATCATTTTGAAAGAAAAGTGATTAGATAGGTAGTAACTTATCTCATTAAAGTTATTTTTTCAACCTATTATTATATGCGTATATCATTTATAGGAATCGTTCAGAATCAATGTAAAATAAAGAAGAAATCAAAAACTTTTTTTTTTTAATTTAATTTATTTAGGCCTATTCACCACTCGTGGAATGGAGCACCCTACCTACAATATTATGACTTCTGTTTCATTAATAATATATGTTTAATTTTAAATAAACGATGATCCTTTATTTTCAGAAAACTATTATGGTTCCCATAATTATGTAATGTGCGAAATGTCTCGAGCTCTACATTTGTAAACTTCCCATTGCCATTTTCGAGGAAGCATATCTTCCTCATTTTTTTGTAAATTTAATATCATTTTCTCTCTAGAAATGTCCGTATGATTTTACTTTGACAAAGAACCATTACCTTTTTAATAAGTTTACCGCGTAAATAAATGTTCTTTTAATTCAGGATACCTTGTTTATTGAAGTTGGGTCACGTCTCTTGCCTGAACTGTGTGATAAGCTCTTCTCATCAGCGTTTTTTCCAAATCTGTTTCCAAATATTTTGTTTGTTGCTTTAGTTAGTCAGACCTCTTTTTATTTTCACCTTTGCCCTTATTCTTCATATATAAATATATTTTAGACGACATTATAGTTTTGTGCATCATCCTTTTTGTAATAAATGCTGGTAATGTCATAAATGTCGAGAAGTCATAAGAGTACCTGACAGTATTTCCACAGAACTCTCTCAAGGCAAAGACATTGCTTCAGATAAAGAAATAAAAGATCGATACAATTGGAAAGGAAAATAACCGGACCCCCCCAAAAAAAAGAGAGAAAAAGAATACAGAAGGAGAGCAATTCAGACATAACATGAACACCGTAAACAAGTTTCCTTTATTCGCGTCCCTTTTCTGTTTTTTTTGTCTGTTGTCTTTTTTCCGCATCATTTTTCTTCTGCATTGAATATTCAACGCAAACATTGACAGTTTTCAAATGCTAATTGTTTGGTTATTCAATAGTTTGCACGCGATGCTGTGGCCCTTATAACTCAGTCACACTACGGCATATGCAAAGTAAAGATCGGTATTGTAACAACATGAACTCGGTTGTCGATAGTCCTTTTCTATTGAACTCTATACAATGGTGTGACAGTTCTATTTTATTGACGCCTGCCTTTCGACAAAGTGAACAATGCGGAAAAGTAGATAGTATTAATAAGAATCCTTCTCACGCAATGCAATTGACCCTGTGATGGCTGTAGTATGAACTGGATTCCCGTGGATGAGGCTATATAAATAGGTGGCCGCACCAGTTGAAGGAGGGGGACGGGGGGGGGGGGATAACGGGTGCAGACTGCCACCGTAAGGAGCAAAATTATGATGATAATCGCATTTTAGGAAAAGGGAATGGAGTGGGTCGAGAGATAGAGAGAGAGAGTTCCACCCCAACTATAGGTTGATTCGAATAGAAAGAGAAAAATCAAACATTGACAATTTCATCAAAATCAGATGTAAAGTAATAAAATTATGATATTTTAAGGTTTTGCTTAATTTCACAAAAGAGTTATTATGCACATCCTGGTTGGTATGCAAATAAGGGGACCAATGACGCCACCCACTCACTATTTCATTTGTATTTCATCATACGAAACAGGCGATATTTTATCATGTGAACAAAGTTTTATTCCTCCCTAAATTACAATTGTAATTTTGTGGTTTAGTCAAATTGGTCCATATTGATCTGTAAAAATAGAAATATTGTATAATTTAAACAATAAAAAACATAGTAAATAGTGAGTGAGGGACATCATTGACTCTCTCATTTGAATATCAATGTGTACCGTTGTGCATAGATCCGATTTTGATGAAATTTTCAGCGTTATGGTTTTTTTTTCTCTCTTTTGATTAAAATCGACAGTTTTCTTGTGTTCCATAATGGAATCAAATACAAAACATGCAACTCATTTGACAAGCCCCCCCCCCCCCAAAAAAAAAGACTCAGGAGTCAAAATAAATGATGGTTATTTCGTGAATTTATCATTTTATGGGATGCGTCTATGCGTAATTGGTCTATTTCCTAATGCACAATTATTGTATTCAATATGCTGCACCCATTTCAAAAGTTACAGGAAGTGACCAAACATCTACACCCCCTTGATCTGCGCCTGTGTAATAAGAGTAGATTGGCAACCAAAATAGGGCAGAGCTCAGAAAAATCGAGAAATTAAACAAAATAAAAACAGTGTTACATCGACGTGGACACACAGGTTACAAGACAAGAAAGTATAGGCACTGTAGAAGAGACTCGCCAAATGATTGTGAAAATATGAAATAAATCGAAAATAATGTTGATAAAAATACAGTGATGATGATATTGAAAATGCATATGTTGAGAAGACAAGACGGAAAGGAATCTTATAACGATGTACTGATGTAATCCAGCCTAAAAATCTTGATTAGGATAAAAAATTGAGAAATCTACTTCATCGTGATTTCGTCGTTTAGGGGAGTTAAATCAAGTAACATTGGTGAGAAAGAAGCGGAACACAAAATGTGACATTTCAAAGGGAAATGCTTTATCTAAAGATTTATCGGAAAATGATATTTGATTGAATATGCCTGTGTATATTAAACAAATATATCAGGCTTTCAGAAAGTATAGTGGAATTGTTTTCCGAGGTTGGTCTGGCAATTACTATTTTTCCGGAGGGGCGAAGCCCCGAGGGAAATATAGTAGTTTTACCAGTCCAACCGAGGATTGATAATTCCCACTATGCTTTCGAATGCAATGCCCGATATATTTTTTTAATATCCTACTTTTAATAATTTATAACCAAAATCGATGCGCTGAGCTTGCAAAGTCCGGTTACTTGCGTTGAATTACCTACTTTTCTCCGAGCCACCGCGCTCAGCGGAACGCAGATTAGTGCCTGCGCCGACACATCGCGGGACTTGGCCAGGAGAGAGAGCTCGCTGGCCGGTGCGCCCGAGAGTTTAGCCAAATATCCAGTTCTCTGAAATAATGACGTCAGAATATTGGTAGCGAAAAATATATCGAGGTCTGACGTTACGCAACATCATAATTATAGTTGAAATATATTCGGTCACATGATGCTATTTGAACCAATCACTATACAGGATTCAATCTATGTAGGATATAATGAATAATTTACTTAGATGATTTTGACCGATAAATTACGACTTTATGTCAAAGAGATCATGTCTTAAAACACAATTCAGAGTATATGGCTCGTGATGATTTGAAAAGAAGACTGAACAACCTTGAGCTTCAAATGTCGCGTTCAAAGAGCTTCAATCACACACAAAATACATTATGGGATTGCGCCATCTATTGATTGGTAAAAATTATGAGTCTTTGATCTTGCAAAATCCATGTTTTAAGTTTTGAACTATATAAAAAAAAAGAAAAAAAAAGAAACTGACTCGAGCAACTCATCAGCGTGGCGTTGAATGTCATTTTACCAAAGCCCACTCTCGAATGTTTTAACAGTTGTTTTACATATCCTGGCGGCTTGGTTTTGAATAGCCTTCCATCTGATATTCAGAATGCAAATTCTCTTGAAGTTTTTAAGCGGATGTATAAATGCCATTATTTCAAATCTGCAGTCGTTTAATGGCATTACATGTATTGTGCTATAATTGGCCGACCTCTTTTTATTCCCCCCCCCTCTCTCTCTCTTTCTCCTTCCTTCCTCTCTCTCTCTCGTCTTTCTTTATTTCTTTTCACTTGTTTTTCCTTCTAGGTCAGACCATTTATGAACTTTTATATTGTGAAATATTATAGTCGTTACCTCTTTTTAACAATTTTGTGCATTGGATATATTTTTTGTGTGTGTGTGGCAGGACCAAGATGTAAAACAGCCTCGGCTGATCATGTTTTATCTTCATCCTGACTAAATATGTTACAATAAAATAAAATATATAATCTTTGCACTTACAGTGGCAAGATTGCCGGTTCGAATCCCAATACATGCAATAATTTACTTAACATGAAAAAAAAAATTGACGTGAGACTTTTAACAAAATTAAAGTCCAAGTCTTCTCGCCTAATTCAAAGACACAAAAGGTTTTTCTGTGGTGAGGAAAGGTAAAAAGACCGAAAAATCGTAGGAAGAACAATTTCGCAGTACTATCGGGGGGGGGGGGGGTAAAATATGAATATGCTGTATACATCCTAATACCTTGGTTGTATTTTTTTTTTGAACGAAAATAGATAAAATCTAAAATCTAAATCTGTTGCTATCATAGTTTTGTCCCTCAATGGAAGGGGGGGGGGAGGGCAGACGACCACACCCGACACACTGGCGTAAATCTGGTCCGAGGGGGAGGTGATAGCAATATATTGACAAGAAATTTAAATTTTATGGGGACACCCTTCAAGGGCTATGTATACGTGGGTATATAGTCGTGTACATAATTTTAGTTGAAGGCCTATAACGAATTTATCGATTGCTATATTGTAATGGATTTATTGTTATATTAAGTAAAGAATTACAGTTGATATCAATATTCGAGCGAGCGAAGTGAGCGAGAAAATTTTCAGCAGTTGGAAGACAGAAGGGTATCCAAAAACCTTCTTTCAAGTGATGTGTAATTATCACATCACGGGCAATGTATACGTAGGTATATATTATGAATGTGCACACAATACTACCATCCTTCAGTTGAAGGCCCATCAAGACTTTTTCGATGGCTATAATTATTTGGAATGTAAAGTAGGCCTAATGAATTTTAATAAACTTAAAATGCAAGCGAGCGAGCAAATTTTCAATAGTTCAAAGACAAAATGATGACCAAAATCATTCAAATTTTGAAGAAAATTCATATTTGAAATATTTATTAGATTGTTATGGAATGAAAATCAAAATCGGATGTAAAATAAGAAAGTTATGACATTTTAAAGTTTCGCTTATTTTTCACAAAACAGTTAAATGCACATCTCAGGGACATGCAAATGATGTCCCTCACTATTTCTTTTGTTTTTATTGTTTGAATTGTACAATATTTATTTTTTACAGATTTGACAATAAGGGCCAACATGACTGAAACATAATTGAACAATGCTAGTTACACATGTTCAGGGAGGAATTGATTGTTGTTTTACTTGACGATGAAGAGAAAATATATTGTAAAATAAAATACAAAAGAAATAGTGAGTGGATGACATCATTTTTTCAGCTGTACAGGCGGGGAGTATATTCAATAATTTGGGAGCCCCATATATGCAAAACAATTTCGCAGTACTATCGGGGGGGGGGGGGGGCAAAATATCAATATGCTGTATACATCCGAATACCTTGATTGCATTTTTTTTGGTTGAACGGAAATAAATAAAATCTAAATCTGTTGCCATCATGCGCGGTGATTTCGTGAGAGTTTTGTCCCTCAATGATTTTGTATCCTTCATCTTTTTCATACTCACAACAGCTCACTCTCTTTGGCCTCCCTTCATTATGTGAACGCAGAAAGGATCTCATCTTGAGTTTTGGACTTGGTCTTCTCAAGTCTCACCGCCATCGAGACATGTTACCCCTCACACGTCAATCTGATCGAGACATGTTACCCCTTACACGTCAATCTGATCGAGACATGTTACCCCTCACACGTCAATCTGTTTCGCGGCACAGTTTGGCCCTGCGTAATGCGCATCTTCTGGACTTACCGCGCTGCAGAATTCAGAGATACAAGAACTCAACGATTCCTCCGCGCTGCAGAACTCAGAGATACAAGAACTCAACGATTCCTCATGTCACAGCATTATTGAATGCTGCACTGTGATATGTCGAAATTGGCTATTGCTATGTATGTGCCTCTGTATATGCCATTGAACTCCATGTCAACCCTTGTTCATGTTTGTATATAATTTGTGTGTAAAAGTATAAAATTGTTTTCTTCCCTTTACCTCCTTTTTCATAATTTACAAAAGTTTTTTCCCCCTCAGTTAACATTGAAATCAATCAACATAATACATTTCCCAATATTTTTGTGTGTTTTTATCGGTCATTCTATTTTCTCTTTATATAGCATTATCCCCTTAATGATATTTCTGTAATGTGTACAACCTCGAGTGCAATATATAATCTTACTCTTATGTTCTTATTAGATTTTGTTAATTCGTAGGTATATAATTTAATGTATTTTTCCTTGTTTCTGTTAACTTTGTATGTGTCAGTCTTCGGACTGTTTTACAATGTCTTTTCTTAATAAACCGAATTGAATTGAATTGAAATGTTGATGGACGGAATGGCATTAGACTAAATGAAAGTAAACCATGTGGTGAGTGGACGAGTTGGCAGTAGACGAATTGGCAATTTACCACTCCGACTGCATGTCTTCCTCTCAGCAGGTCACGTGAATCTCCCAGAATTTCAATGGGGACATTTAAAGCCTCTCCTCTCTCGTATTTCTGAAACATTGGAGAACATAACTGAGGAGGGAATCCCCCATCGTAGGGGGTTTCATGAGACATCTTGTCAGTGATTTTTACTGACAATCTCCATCACAGCCAATCAGATGCAAGCATTCTCGTAGCTTATAACAAATTATCAGTCAATATCACTGATTATAAACCTCTCTTTAAGAATGTCGAATAATCCGTTCCTCTGATTGGTCAAAACTGAGGTCATGTAAACGACCATGCCTTCAAAACAACAAACTAAGGTGGTAACCAAGGGCAACGGGCATAGTTAACAAGATTTCTGCCCGTTGCCCCCTGACCCGCCCCTTAACGACGGGCATAGCAAAATTTGGCTGAGATCCCCATTTGATTGCATGCAAAATGTTGCTTTCTGCGGTGATTGCGGATACCATAAATATCCGCGCGATTTGATCGAAAGTTTTAGACAATTCGCACATTTACGCGCTTATTGCGCAAGTGCGCGCAACGGATATGACATATCGATGGAACGATGCCGATCTTTGACTTTTGCTTGTTAATTCATGTTAAAATATATGGCATTTATTGAAAAGAAAGCTAACTTATTAAGGACATAACGGATGTATCAATCATCAAGTCTTGTCGCAGACCGCTCAAATTCATGCTCGCAGTCGCAAAAGGTGAGTCGGGTGAAAAGATTAAAGTTAGACGGTCACTGCACTTTCTAAGGTTAACATAACGTTACTCGTTACTTAGCCTTAGGTATGACAAACGACAACGTTATGACGGGTAGATCTAATGTTAATTGTCGTTAGTTAGCTTAGAAGTTATTAGATCTAACGTTAGATCTAACGTTAGGACGTAGGTTTAGTCGACTAGATCTAACGTTAGAGTACACATAGGGATTTATTTCTGAACGTTAGATCTAGCCTAGACCCTATTCAGAATCAGAACCTAATTAGTAATTTGGTTCCTAAAAATATCTAGATCTAGGCCTAGTGGGGCCTATCGGTATGAACTGCTCGGAACTGCTTATGATATTCGACTTTGAGACCTAACTTCAGGATCAGGGCTAAGTAAGGGCCTAGACCTAAGTCCTAACGTTAGCTTGGGGCCAGGGCCAGGGCTTTAGATCTAGACTTAGACTAGCCCCTAACGTTAGATCTAATGTTTAATAATTCGGTTCATAAAATATATATGGACTGCTTTTATATTCGAGACATGGGGTCCGTATTATCTATTTAAAAAAATCCAGCTCGTGCTTGGCACCCAAATCCTGTTAATGGAAATTGACAAATAGTCGTTGCAATTTCCGCTTTCTAGCTAGGTATATTTTTGGTATACGTATCGTATTCGTTATCGCAAAAAGTTCGTTTCCAGGTCTGTATATCCAATTAGATTTCATCATGCATGTGCTTCGCGCTTACATTAAAGTGTTTAGTGAGATGTGTATCATACAACAAGTGTGTTTGAAACTACCATTTCAATACTATTTGTTTTGCAGGAGTTTATGCATTTATTGTAAAGTCAAAATAAATTAACAATACACAATCATAATGGTAGTATGACAATAATGTACACTGCAATGTGACAAATTTATAACAGAATTAGAGCAATAACCACATTTAGACATAAATACAATATGGAAGCATAGGATAAAGTAATGACAAAACTACAGCGGCAAACTATATAAGCAAAGTAAATGCTTGAGTAATTATAGCAGCCAAAAGGTAAATATATGGAAACCACTCATATTGCTCGGGTCTGAAAGAAAAAAAATCTGACGTCACACATCATGGGTGACGGGAAAAGAGTAGAAGTGAATATATGAAGTGTTTGTGTGTGTGTGTGTGTGTGTGTATGTGAGGGTGTGTGCAAGTATATAGGTACAAGTGCTGGTGAGATATATGAATACCTTGATAAAAGGTCTTTTTTTTAATGAAGCTTTGAAAGAAAAGATAGATGCATTGAGTTTAATATGATTGGGCAAATACAAATACATATGTTTTTAAAAATTGATGTTTAAAAAAACGCTTAAAAAAATTTTCAGCTTCCGCTCGAATAATTTTTTTAATAGATATTTTTTTTCTATTCACGGCGGCTGCAAAATATGCTTAAAATGTCCCATGTTTGGGTCAGCAGTAGAATTTAACAGTGTTCATGAATTTCTGCAAAATAGTCTTTAAATAACTCATTTTTGGGTTGTATTCCCATGATCTGTTTAGCGTCCCAAAATGGCAAGCCATTTTCCAGCCATTTTCCTGCATGATATAGGTAAAATTTTCAGGCTTTGATATTATTTTCTCCAACATCATTTAACTAGCTCAGTTTTTCTCTTTATTTTCATACCTATAACTATAATTATATATTATTTTGTATATACCCATACATTTTGAAATGCATTTCGTTTATGATTAGAATATTCATCTGAAAAACATACCCCACACTTATGAAAGTTGGCTCTAATACCTATTTTTTTTCTTCAGTCGACCCCCCCCCCCCCGTTATGTTTGTATCACTCGCAGAAGCAAGACAAGGTGCATGCTTTTCTGACGGCGGTGGTTTAAAATTTGAAATTTAGCAGGATTTATTGAATTTTATTATCATTTTTTCTAAATAAGGTGTACATTATATTCTGCAAAACATTCATGAACAACCAATGCAAAATATCACATCAAAAGTAATTTGACCAGTTTGGTTATGGTCCAATATCAAAAAAGTATTTATATAAAACCAGTCAAAGTTAAAACAACATCGGTTTGATTATAAACCGGTATTAAATTACAACTGTGTTTTTACATTCTAATTGCATAAATATAATATGGACGGATCTGCGGAAATGAGTAAAGGAACACCCAGCCCCCTTTCAAATATTTGTTCCAGTATTTTTCCTTAACATATGCAGTTTTTAGCAGATTTTGTACATGCTTAAAGCCCTTTGGGTGTGTTTTATGGTTTAGATTGCATTCGCTATGCGAATAGCTTTTTAAAAGTGTTTATTTTCCGTCATTTACAACTTTGCATTTTATTTCAAATTGAGACTGATAAAGATTTTAAGTTTGAATGCTGTTTATAATTGTTATTTTGGGGGTGGTGGGGGGGGGTTCTTTAAAGGACAAGTCCACCCCAACAAAAAACTGATTTGAATAGAAAAATAAAAATCAAACAAGCATAACACTGAAAATTTCATCAAAATCGGATGTAATATAAGAAAGTTATAACATTTTAAAATTTCGCTTGATTCTCAAAACAGTTATATGCTCATCCTGTTTGAGGGGACCGATGACATCACCCACTCACTATTTCTTTTGTATTTTATAATATGAAATATTTTGATTTTCTCGTCATTGTCATGTGAAACAAAGTTTAATTCCTCCCTGAACACGTGCAATTCCATTATTTTAACATGTTGTGGTTCCAGCAAGGGGTTCCTAATTGTCAAATTCGTAAAAATTGAAATATTGTATAATTCAAACAATAAAAAACAAAAGAAATAGTGAGTGAGTGACATCATCGACTCTCTCATTTGCATATCACTGAGTTGAGCATAGAACTGGTTTGTAAAAAATAAGCGAAATTTTAAAATGTCATAACTTTCTTATTTTACATCCGATTTTGATGAAGTTTTCGGCGTTATTCAGTTTTGATTTTTCTCTATTTATTTAAATCAACTTTTTTCGGGGGTGGACTTGACCTTTAAGTATACCTAACAAATGACATGCAATGACATAGTAACGCACCTGGCTCATTGTATAATCCATTGAAATTACTTTTATTTTCCTTTTAAAGCCCCCCAGTTATGGCGGTCATAAGTTTCAAAAGATTCATCTATAACATCATTCGCCCATTTCGATTTTGAACCGTCGTTCACCTGACAAGTCAAATACTGGAGCTTCAATACTTTTTTTTACGTTGACATCAAATTAAAACTCTTTCCTTAAAATGAAGAAGGATATCTAGTTTCCTGAAAATTTTGAATTGACATTTTCATGGGATTTGACAGAGTAATGTGGATTTTAATTCAACGTAAAATCATGAAGCCTATCCCTTGATTACGTCATTAACCGATGTCCAATCATGGAAAACTTCAAAGACCCCCCCCCCAAAAAAAAAAAAATGTAAGCACATTAACATTTATCACATAATCCTATATTTTTTGTATATATAATACTTATGGACCACTGTGACTATGTAAAATTTGGTAAAAATTGAATATACTTTAGTTAAGATGTTGAATGTCCATTTATTTATAAAATGAAGAAAAGGGCAAAGAAGCAGACAGGTCAAAGTTTGAACAAAAATGAATCACAAATGTAGAAATGTAGCAATTGCCTTTAAAAAAAAAGTTGTTATCATTATACCTATGGCGATTTCAGTATGCCAAATATTGAATGTTATTTGATATAGGATATCGGGACTATTTCTTTGCTTAAATATCATCTTATCAAAAGATATACTCAAAATTCTTCTTGCATTGTTTTTTTCTTTAGGCCTACGATCCCTTTTCCGATTTTTTTCTTCAAAACTTTCATCATTGTGTTTCTCTTTGCAATAAATGTATGCATGTTAATGCGGAACATAAATTATGCTGGGAAAAAATTATTATTTCAATAAAAAGGAAAAACCTGGGAACCAAAGGGATCAATATATAAACTTACTCCCATAAAATCACACACACACACACCCTCATCCACCCACACACCCAATCTTAAACACAAACACGACCCTTTATACACCTCATTAACTGACTTTTTAAAATGAAATTTTGATTTCAATAATTTTTTAGTGATCATTGCAAATAAGAGTGTCAAATTATAAACAAATTCTATACGTGCGTACACAACACACATCCTCATTCAAACACATATAAAATTGACATTAAGAGATGCAGAGAGAGAATGAGGGCTAGAGGAAGTGGAAAGAGAGGGACCTAAACTGAAAAAACTCCGGTGTTGATTTAACACCAGCCCGAAATCTATATATGTCCACACCAGAGAAGTGTTAAACAACACCAGTTTGGTTTTGGTCTAACACCAGATATGTGTTTATACAACACCAATTAGTATTAAAACAGCATCGGTTTGATTCCAAACTGGTGTTATTTCAATACTTCTCTGGAGTGGACATATAGATTCCGGGCTGGTGTTAAATCAACACCGGAGTTTTTGCAGTGTACATGGTGTAGGTAAAGAAAGAGACAGATGTTAGGGCGAGGATAAAAATGGCAACATTGAACACATTTGACATATCTCTCTCTCTTTTCAGAACTCCATCCTTTCACAAACTTCACAGTTTCTAATGAAACTTTTTGTTTTCGTGATTGCATATTTAAATTGCAAGCAGTAATATTTTCCTTTTATTCATAGACGAGTTGCGTTTCCCCATCCAGTATTTAGATTTTGCTCTTTGTTCTTTATCTCATTCGCAATCATCAACCACAATTTTCATCGAGTCTCTTTTTGGACTCAAATTAAAGAAACTCCCGAGAAAAAAAGAATTTTATCTATGATTCATATTTTTAATAAATATCATTGGGAAACATATACCAATACAATTGTATACATTACATGTATGTTATGGAATGTTAGTACACGTAAGTAGAGAGTACATTCATGAATCAATCTAATTTCTTTGTTAATTTGGAGCCGAAGTACGTGTTACCAAAATAATGGGGAATTTTCAACAGGATATCAGACTTTCTGATTCAAGAACAGGACATGGAGGAGATAACATAGGGCTATATTTCCTATATGCAGGTATGGGCCATAAAGTTAGCTGATTTTTCGAGTGGAACTAGAACTTATAAATAGGAAATACCGTTCGTTGCATTTTATTTCTTTCTCTGTTTAAAGGTGTCTGATGCAGTGATATAATTATGTCACTCTCGAGGACGTATATCGGTCAAGATCCCCCGTCAAAGTTGTACCATTGGACCATGGACTTGTTCCTCTCATAATAGGTCCTTGGTGTACACAGAGGTAATGTCACAATCACAACAATAAAACCGAATCTTAACTGATTTCATGGATGGATTGCCATTGGAAATAATGTAGTATTTTTGACCGGTCAGGAGCCTTTCTGCTTGGTGTGACTGCGACCACAATCAACATCCTGACTATCAAAATCACTATAAACATAGTCCTTTATCATGCTATAGTCAAAGTCCCCAACGACCCCTGACCGATCATTAGGTTATTTCAAACATCATTATCATTGGTCAGTTTGGAGTCCGCTTCGTTAGCAGTTTGAAGGTAGCATTAGTCTGGAACATGATCACTGAAATCATTCGTGAACACCAACTCGAACAACTACGGTATAGGAACGTCTTTTAACATGAACGTATATGGGTTTCCAATTTCATTGTTAAAAATTGATATCAGGAAAACATTTGATTTAATAACCAGCAGTTGTAATACAAGTACACACGGAGTCAATTAATCGTTTAGGCCAAGGGACCAAAAAGAATGAAATATTTGAAAATTCGCATAAAAATAATTGAAGGAGTGACATCATTGGCGACTTTTCAGCTCCTTCGTTTCCATACCCCTTTTGCATGCGTTGTGCCTAACCAATGTTTACTAGAACGAAGGAGAATTATTACTATTAAATCCACATCTTTTTAGTTTACTAACGATTTCTATTTAAAAAAATGGTTTGTCATGTTTGTTGTTTCTTCTATCTCAATTCAAATCAGGCATAGTAAACCCGACCTTCTTATAAGCCATCCTAATCTGTGTATTTCATGAAAATCACTATATTATCTATACAAATTTTCATGACTTAATTGACTTAAATGATTATTTAACCATAATTCCTTCTACATTTTAAAGATCTATGTTATAGGTACATCTTTGGTGATAGCTACACTCTTAAAACAAATCGGTCAAATTGACTAGACCAGTAGTCGGCTGGGTGCAACTGATATATCTTGTCACATTTCTGACATATATTCTAGTCCGAAATAACTATGTTTATAGTAAAATACGACTAGAAAATAGTCAAATATAACTAGAATAACAGTTGCATCCAACTGACCCTATTAACTAGTCATTTTTTTTTACTGATTTCTTTTAATGTGTAAATAACTCCGCAATCTAGTCACAGCGAATATATATATACGCGATAAAGAATTGATTAAATTATTAACGAAGGCATCACTACCAATATCAATATTTCGCCAAAAAATCCTTATTCGAGATTTTAGCGATTTATCGATATCAAATTTGTGAACTATGTCTCCGTTTTACATCTGTCTATTCTTTTGATACTTGGGCCCTTCACATATATTTTGAACTATATGCATAATAAACATTACATAATTATATACATATGGGCTTGCATTCACAATTTGGCTTTCTAAGTTTATCGCCAAGTAAATTGAGGTAACAACGCAGTGACTGATCATGCTGATGGCAGAATTCAGTTAGTGGTATATGACGAGAACTTGACAATAACTGGACAATCATTTATTGAAAGACATTGGTACTGAATGAAACTTCACTATCCGAAAATAAACTTCCTCGATATAAAATGATTTGTTTGATTTTCATAAAACACTACCAACACTTTCAAATTGAACGAAATACATGAGATATGACATACAGACATACGGTAAATAAAATTCTCATCTATTAACATAATATTGATATTCTGTACAGCATTGGAGATCTTTGGTTTATATTCATATTGGATACAATTAATTCATAGTTTATGCGCGATACTCTCTTTGGTACTATATCTAAACAATAAAAAATTTAATTGAAAATAACTAGATCGATTTATTTTCTTGAAATTAAATTGACATTGAAATGTTTTGGTCGTCTGGCTAACCCGTCAATCCCTTCCATGCTCACTGGACCGTCTTGTGAATGCTCGATTGAAAAGTTTTGGAGGAAGATGGAGAAGAAGAGAAAGAGTTCGATTCGCGCCAAATCTGATCCGATGCATCGTCTGCGTCCAACGCTAAACGGAATCACATGTTTCTTCATCTCCAGATCGATAGAACCCTCCGATGTTAGGAAACGACTCGCATCGAACTTTTCTGGTTCATCCCATACCTCAGGGTCAAAATGAGCCGAATAAAGGTTTGTGAAGACAACGGTATCCTTAGGAACGAAGAAACCGTCGAGGACCGTATCGGAGGTAGTACTGTGAGGGATAGCGAAAGTGACGGGGGTGGAGTGGCGTAAAATTTCTAGGATACAAGATTGTACAAGAGGTAGTTTATCACGGTCTTGAAGAGATGGCATTCGATCTTGACCCACCACCTCGTCGATTTCTTGCTGGAGTTTACACTGAATGTCAGGATATGCAGCCATGTAGAGTAAACACCATTCAAAGGTAGTTGATACAGTCTCAAACCCAGCTCCAAAATAGTCAAAACAAGTATCCAGCAACACCCCCTCATCAATGGATGTTTTCTTATTTTCATCTTGGTTAAAGCGTCGCCCTGATGTAACGAGATGATCAATGATATCACGCTCAGAACCGTCCTTGTATTCTGCTGTATGGGCGTCAAGAAGATTTCCAGTAACGAAAGTACGAAATTCTTTAAGCATGGCTTTAAAATCGCTCGTTGCTTTCTGGAAAAAGATACGGAGCCATGGCATAAAGTCGACTGGATTGCCGCTACCCGCGGCGGCTGTGAAGCGATCAGAAATACTTATAAGTTTAAGAAGGGCTTCATCTTCATAAGTATGTCGTTTGCTGAACATGAACCAACACATCACGTTACTAACAGCAAGGCGAAGAACATTTCGGATATTACCAACATTCTCAGGAAGAGATTTGCATTGGGTACTAGTTGTGTTGTTGTTGTTGTTGTTCTCGTCGCATGTCATACTTTTGATATGTTGGACGAGTTCTGAAGCCTCAGATGAAACCACAGATTCAACGAACTTCACCTGACTACCAGCTGTGAAATGGCGAAGAGAAGATTCCGCCAGTTTCCGATGCACTTTCCATGTCTCTCCATAATTAGCAAAAGTCAGCGATGTCTCACTATTGCCCCCATTATTTATAAGCTCGAAAGTAAAGAGCTTAGGACGTCCAGCAAAGATCACAGCTTGTTTAATGAGCGCCTTGTGGATTGCCTCGTAACCATTCAAAACTAGAACTGGTCGACTGCCGAGCCGAATCTGGAAGATGGATCCAAACTTCTTGGCGAGATTCATGAGAGAGAGATGTGGATCAGAACGACCAAGAGACAGCATGTTACCAAGTACAGGGATGCCATACGGACCAGGAAGAGGTCTGGTGTCATCTCGGCTCGATGATGACTTCATCTTGATTGGTTTAGGCCTAGATGATTCTGATAACCATACTCGGGTGACGAGAATAACGACAGTGACGAGTAGGAAGTAAGATGCAATGGTCTGACTCAAATACTGAGACCCAGGACTCATCGAGGTGGTTGCACTAACGTCCAACATCTTGAAGACTTTCAGAAGAAACAATTAAGTTCAAAATTCGAAAAGAAGATTTTCTTCAACAATATTCGTTGACGATTCTTGGATGTGCCTTTAAAGACGAACAGGTTGATAAGTGAAGATACTAGTTATCGAGTGTCCTTAAATAGTCTTGTGTCAACCAAGTTATGCAAGCATCACGTTCCAAGACGGCTTGTTCTTTCAGCATTCTTGCTCAATCAACCAATGAAATCGATCTGGTTAGCCCATAGATGTTATTCACCATAAATAAAAGTGCGTGAGTCTTTTCGTGCATGAGAGCCATAAACACTCACCCCAGTTTGCGTGCACTCTTCTCCTCACGACCTTGTTAGCGTAGTCTTGGATTATTACTGTTAAAAATCATATCACTGACTCCACTGGTGTCGATCCGTGACGTCATACTATACTAGTTGGGGATAAAACAATAAATCGACGGCCATAGACTCCACATCCATATTTATGATGTCATTATGAGATGAATAAGGATTCTTAATAGTTTATTTTAATGAATTTATGAATAGAAACGTCTGGTTTGGGGGGTAATGGAACAATACTAAATTTAAGCAGTAATGGAAAAATGCCTGTAGAAACAGACTACACTATCAGCGTGCGGACACTGTATAATAGTTAAGTTAAGTACGAGCAGACTTTGCGTGCGAGCCCATCCAGCGTATCCTTTGTATCAAAGAGAAAATTGCGTGCCAACGAAACCGCCTGCACTGAAAGAGTGCACTCCGCCGTGACTGAATGATTGAAATGTAAAATTAAAAAAAAACGGGGTAAAAAGGGAGAAATCATAGGGGCTTGAAGTAGTTTGACAAACAAAACCATTTACATAATGATTGTTTGCCGTATTCGCACGCAAGTCTGTCATCATCTTTATCCATGGACATTGTTTGGTATAGATAAAGGTCTTGGGTGCTCTCTGCACGCAAGGAACACGAATAAAGCCCTCCCCCTTCCCTATCGTGGTGTTTGTGTACACACCAGGTCAAGGAGCAAATAATACTCGAGCAAGCGGCTCTTTAATCGCTCTTCCAGCAATTGACGATAATTCAAATTTAAATGTTTGAAAAAGGAAGCAGGAGATCGTTGTTCCACGCCTAGACTGGATATTTCCGGACCTTGTCATATTTCTATATTTTTTTTAAAAGCTGTTTGAACAGCATCACGGGATTTCACATATGCCAACTGATTTATCTATTAACTTGTATTGAGGATATTGATGACGCACCAACTAATAAAATCAAATACATGTAGATATCTGTAATGAACTTGAGGAGCAATGACTAAAAAATGAGAATGATAATGAAAATAATTATAACATTAAAAACGATAATGAATCTAACAATGCTATACATAATGCTCATTATGGGGCCATTAACAATCAGAATAATAACTATGATAAAAATGATAATAATGATAAAGATGGTGATTATGATGATGACGATGATATGAAACAAATAACGAAATAAAATTGGGACTCTCAAAAGTGTATGGGATAATCGATCGTCAATCATGAAGCTCTCTTTAAAGTGAAAGTTCCTTGAATATAAATTATTTACAAAATCTCCATAATAGTGTCTTTTTATCAGGTAAAAAAATCCCACTTATCATTATTAACTGTTTTCCTCAGTGATGAATAACTGTTGATATGATCAGGCTATGTACGTTGTGTTTCCTAAAATAGCCAATCACCGCCTCCATCCAATCTTCTCTAAACTTTCTGTCATTTCATCTGTGCACAATGTTTTCTGTTTAGTTTCTAAACCGAATTATCTATTTCATAATATAGATAATTATAATTATAATGATATTAACATTTATTTAACGCTTATTACATCGTGTCTCTAACTGTAAAGCGCTTTTACATGTTCATATTATTACCTCGGGGAATGTAAATTAATATTTGATAATATTATGTCGTCTGCTAAACTTTGCATGACTCTCACAAAACACGGGAAATTATAAGATTTTAAAACCATATGTGACCTAACTTGGATCAGTATAACAGCTGAAATGATTCCAAAGTAACTTGTACTTTTATAGAAAGTACAAGAGATGTCGAACGTAATACTGATCATTCGTATCTAAAAAAATAGGTAATTAAAATGTTCGAATTAGATGGATTCAGAGAAAACTGTGATTACTAATTGATAAGAATCTTACTGTGATTACTAATTGATAAGAATCTTATCAATCTTCTGTTATTATTCATGACAATGTACGTGTGATATTAATATAATTCAAAAATCGAGCAGATGCAACTTTCTTACACTGTCATATTCTTCCAAATGCCCCCTAAATATTCAAAGATCCCTTTCTTCTTTCCTGTTTTCTTTTTACAAATATTGAGTTTTCCATGGAATAGTAACTTGCATGGAATCCTTGATTTTGATTGGCCGTTGATTAGTGTTACCATATAGTAGTTACCATCGGATGACAACGTTACCACACTAGTAACTTTTATGCAACGAGGTCCTATCGAATATTGTATACCCATTATTCTCCGAGTAAAATTTTTGGAAATCATCCACACATGATATGGCCACATACAGGCGTCCTATATGGCTTTCATATTGTTATAAAGTGTATGCTTTTTGTTTCGCTAGTTTATTTTGGGTTCACTTACTTTTTATATTCATAAGTGGAGGTAATATTAGATCCTTGAGGTACATGTGGCAGCGAGCTATACTGAAAATATTTTTCTTTTCTTTTTTACTTGTCACTCTGGTTTACGTACAACTATTTTTCCATTTTTAATTACACAAAAATCACAATACAGAATTTATAATTTTATAATTGTTAACAGTAGAAAACATACCCCCTCCCCCGTCCTTGCCGCGTTCGAACTTTGAAGCAATTTCTTTTTATCAAGGCCCAAAAGCGCTACAATAAAATGTTATCACAATTTGATTCATTATTTGTTTTAGACAAAGATGTTACAATACATTGTTATTCATGTTCCTTACATTTTTTTACTGCGATATCCGAAAAGTGTGTATAACCTTGACATTCAACAAAAACGTGGCATGTAATCTTCTCAACAATCACATTCAAAAGTCACAGAAACGAATCCGTAATCTGTAATATCTTTTAAAATATTTCTTATCTTGAAATAGAACGTAATTATGAGATGCAATCGCTCAGCCTTATTTCGTTGTAGCTTGAACAAACATCACAGACACAAATGCTGACAAGTAGTAGGCCTACGAGTAAAAATGCCCTTTTCTCCATATGCTTTCCGGCAAATAGGTTGTATCTTAGAGCTTTTTTTTACAGCAAGCAATCCATTGATTCTACTACATATATACAGTGCGTCCCACAAAAAACGAAACCGAGATTTACCGATGATTTATCATAACTTAATCACAAATACAATAGACAAATGACCTACCATTGTAAAGCTTAGAATCTCCTCTTTCATCTGATATTACTTAGATTATTTCTCATTCACGCATGAGTGAGCAAAAACAATTCGAAGAGGGGA
This sequence comes from Lytechinus pictus, assembly GCF_037042905.1. Lineage (NCBI taxonomy): Eukaryota > Metazoa > Echinodermata > Echinoidea > Temnopleuroida > Toxopneustidae > Lytechinus > Lytechinus pictus. The sequence goes on from NC_087254.1 coordinate 18,015,535, forward strand.
TACCAAAAAGTCATTTGGCGGGCTGTATCTGGGTTTCAAAAAGAAAACCACATTTTAAAAAAGTTCAATATCTGTTCTTTAATTTGATACCTCAATTACAGAAAATGGTCAAGAAATAACAAAGTTCTTGTTATTTGAAATAAGGCTTGAATTTCAATAATTTCATAAAATGAAGAGGTTCTACAGGCTAGCGTTCAAACTCACTTGACACTCCGTTTTGTTGACGATCAGCCATGCGATAGCTTATGTGGGGGACCGGTGAAAACACGTTTATTTAATGAAATTATGGAAATACAAGCATTGTTTCGAGGGAACATAACTTTTTTGCTTCTTGACCATTTTTTGTGATTAAGGTATTAAATAAAAGAGCAGATATTGAGCTTTTTAGTCATGTGATTTTCTTTTTGAAATTCAGATACCCCCCGCCAAATGAGTTTTTGGTATCCTTTCTTCAAATTGTTTTTGCTCACTCATGCGTGAATGAGGAATAATCTAAGTAATATCAGATGAAAGAGGAGATTCTAAGCTTTACATTGGTAGGTCATTTGTCTATTGTATTTGTGATTAATTTATGATAAATCATCGCTTAATCTCGGTTTCGTTTTTTCTGGGACGCACTGTATATATATATATTCATTTATTTATTTATTATGTATATATGTGTTTGTATTTTAAGAATATTGATTTAAACATTATATATGCTTGGTCACTAACTTTGACTATTTTACTTTTAAAAATTATATTTTGAGCAAGTGCATTTTTTTTGCATTGGGTCAAGATCGGCCCATTGACCCATATCATAGTCACTGAATTGAACTTCATGTTAATGTCCCTATCTCTCTATCATAATAATCTCATCACATTTTAATTTTGTTTCTCTTTAGCTCTCGATTTCTTTTACCTGATCATTAATGGTGTATATAAATTTACTGCACACAAGATCTGAAATGAATTTGAACTCAAACTCAACCATGTTGGAGTTTTCTTAATCATTTTGTATATTGAAAATGTACTTGATTTGAAATAATGAAAATCTATTAATTTTGCCCCATTACTGACCATGTGTCATTTCAGGTATTAGCTAAACGCCTTGTTTGATTTTGACTCACAAGTGTAAAACTCACAATATTTACGATTCAAAATCTTGAAAGTTTTTTTGAAATGACGGTGACTTTATTTTTTGTTAAATGTCTAAAGAATGCCTTTACGAGATGATCGTGCCAAGGAAATGGACGTAAAATAGGCTTTAATAATTATAGGCAGCAAATGACAAAAGATGCAAACATACTCAATAGATACGGCAAGTGAAAAGTAAACTTTGCGTGACAAAACTATTCATAATTATCATCAAAGTACAAAGTCAAAATGATATCATTATTTGCTATATTTTAAGATCTGGAAGTAGATCCAGTTTGGAAGATAAAATCTGTTTAAACTGTTTCCGCACGTGAGTCAAAGTAATGGAAAGGAAGCACAAATAACTTGTTGGTTTAATTGGTTCTTAAAGTTTTTAAGCTAGCATTCATTTTTTTTCAAAAGGTGAATGCCGTTAAATCTTTTGTCATCTGATAATTCTTTGTGATAGATTGAACTTAACATGTGATCGTCACCCTTTCCTTCAGTATTGTTTTTATTTTTATTTAAAAAGACATTCACAACTATAATGTTACAAGTTTAGTGATTGAATAAAATAAAACTATAAGCAACGATTATATCATTAAACTTCGAGCCAATTTCCTGCTCGAGAATGGAATATGGTAGTAAAAATAATGAACAAAAAAATGGCCCGTTCTTTCGATTTTGGTCGGAATGCCGACGCACCCATCCCCCTCAAGATGAATAGATTAGCTCCGTTTGCAGTCCACGGGCAGTGTTGTAGCATGGACCTATTCGTAATAGGTCCATGGTTGTAGGAAGGAAGTCCCTGGTTTTAGCGTATTGGCTGTACCCGGGGGGGGGGGGGCACTTCCATTGACGAGTGGATACCACGGGGTTTCGAAAGGCACCCTAAACAAGTATTTTCCATGTTCTGAAAATGTACCCCTAAACAAGTATTGGCGTGTGAAACCCTACCCTTAACAAACAGGTACCCTTGACAAGTATTCCCTTAATTTGACCCCCTAAACAAATACGATAGTTTATTATTAGCTGCAGTATTATCAGCAAATTCCTTTTCTAGTATGTGTATGCACATTTGAGTTACAATTACATCAGAGGAGCAAACAAACAAACATACAACTTATGAGAAAGTTTCCCGGGACGACCCATCTTCCACAGGACCCTAAACACGTAGTGTTGGTGCAAAGTAATTAGTCTTTTTATACCCTCGCAAATTGGACTGTTAACATATATAGCTTTCCAGGCTGGCGTAATATATACCCTTTTTTCATTATTTTAGCGTTTTGACTTCCCCTTCCAGAATTGCTTCTGGTGTGCCTGTCATTTTGATGATAATGCATAATGATGATGATGATGATAGTAATGATTTACCCAGAGTATAATATATAGGCTAGTCATGTCATCTACAGACTGATCTTCCAATGGGCCCTGAAAATATAATGTTGAATTATCACCCTGCTTATCCTTATATTAGGATAATGAGACATGAGCACACATAGCATAAAGACCGAAATTCCCACTTCTTAAGTCTTTTGTATGACTCTGCCGGGGATCAAAACCCAGGATCTCCTGTCTATGAGACAGGTACTCTAACCACAGAACCCTTTATGAATGCAACAATACAGTTTTAACAATAAACGATACAATCACGATTTTCTATCCAAATTTTGATAAAGTTTGCTTGTTTGATCTTGTTGTAATCAAATAATTGTTCAAATGATATCCTTCAGGACTCTTGAGTAGCCGCTCTCCGCACGCAACCTGTCATGGACACTGGTGAACAAACTCTATTCTTTCCTCATATCATATCAACGTTGTTGATTACGGAAGACAGGAAGTCCGAGTGATATACATTGGTGCTTTGATTATTTATTCTCTTTCCTGTCAAGATAGGCCTGATTATTTAAAGGATTGATACCAACGAGTGGAGTTGAAATTTGGTGTCATGTGTTATAATGTTCTCGAGGTAAACGAAATTCCCACCGCCTCTACTATTTTGTAATTACGAATGAGAGTTTGGAGATCTGGTAAAAATAGCCTTAACACTTTCACCAACTCAGCGAAAGAGTGTGCCCCCTCCCCCGATACATGAACCTTTGGAATTCAGAAAAACAGCTTCCCCAAATTCCCGATAATTCCTCCAGTAATCAATTTACGAGAACATCGAGTCTTTTTATCGACAGTCAAAGAGTCTTTAATGATATAGTAACCATGGTAACACAAGCAATACTGATTCTAGACTAACCAAATTTACTATTTTATTTATTATTGCCACTTCAAGATAAAAATGTCATACTTGGATGATGTAAAATAACAAGGTAATACACATATCTTTCAGGTGGATGTATCATGGAAAGCACACATGATTTGATGGAATTAATCCTCACTAACATAACAAAAAACTAGACATAATGACATATCATCGGTCGGTTGGAAGTTAGTTTTGTTAGTGTTACTGTATATAGCATAAATCAGAATATGTAATGTTCTTTAAGCTTCTGTGTATAGGTGATACAGTGATTTGCGTCTTAAAACAAAGAATCATCCATAAAAAAGATACACTATACGTCCTGTTTATGTCTTTCACTGTAGTTTGCGTGATTGACCTACCTTTTTCACTTTCCTTTGAACTTCGAGGGGGGGGGGGGGGTCAAGGAAGCAAGATAGCCCGTCCCGTCTGTTTACAAGAAAGAACTATAAAAAAGTGAGACAGAGAATAGTGAACGGAAAAACGAAAACGGATTAAAAGATTACTATAGATTTGGTCTTTGAAATAAACATTGCCAAATTCAACACAATGTACACACGACCCCTCGTCTCCTCTTGTCATCATCTTTCTGCGTTTATATAATTTCATATTCATAATTATTTTTGGGGTGTAAATCAAAGAGCTTTCATGACTAATCTTCCCGTTTTTCTTTCTATAAATTGATAATTGAATCGTCTTTTCGACTATTTTTGCCCCCCCCCCGCACTATGTTTTAAATACCACTCTGCTCTTGTTTGCTGCTTTGCTATCCGTAAATACAAAGTTAAAGACTGCCCTCTCTCGCGGTTTCTTTTGTTTAATTATACGATCAGGGTAGCGTTTCATGGAAGGAATTGTCGGACGTTTTATCCGACAAGTCCTGTCTTATCTGACAGTTACCATAGTAACAGTGCTTCTCACCCAATCAAAGTCAGGGAAAGATGTCGAATTTGACAATTAGTCGGACGAAAATGTTGATGAAACGCTCCCTGGTTTTACATTTATATCTTTTAATAATTTTTTTTCTAATATGCTTTTCCCTTCGATTGGAATATCATTTTTTTATGAAGTTAGTCTACAATATATCATAATAAAATATTATCTACTAATAAAATATCATTTTATTTTGATCCTGTTCTCACCTTCCCACTGTTTTTATCCATGTTTTACGTTTTGCGAATGTATTTATTTCAGTCAATCATCATTTTCTTTTTAATAATAATAATGACCGCATTTCGAATGCACACATTATTCACTCCAAAAATGCTCAAGGGTTCTGTCAATTCAATATAAATTCAACATAACAAAAAGTATTTTAGAAAAAAACGAAATAATATATATGAATTAAATTTTGACTGCAATTCATAGGAAGAGGGGTTTACTAGGTATTAAGCATATTATGAGACATATATAGGTTTTCACGTTTGTTTGGAATAACTGAAGAGAAGATGGGGTTTGAACTGTGGGGGGAAGTGAGTTTCAGAGCCGGAGTGCAGCTGCAAGGTAGGTTCTCTCACCCCATGCCCTTTTTGTTTTTTGTTAATTTAACGTCTTGTTTTCCTTTCTGTTAACTCTCTTGATTGTCTTTCTGTATATCTTTCCATTGATTACCTGTTTTTGCTTTGCTTTCTATCCATCCCTTGAACTACTTCAGATCACCTCACAAAAACGGAAGAAAATACAAATAACACACCTCTCTTTTCGTTTGATAAAATCAATACCATATTCTGTAGGGCGTCATAGATTATTGCTTTGATCGGAATTTTTATTTGGGTAGAAGAGTTTCAAATGTCCCCAACTGCATAAACTGCAAGTTTGCAAAAGCATTGAGCTAAGATAAGTCAGACGACCGTTTGTAAGCATCATTCATTATAAACGGGGAAGTCATGCCGCTCTGGTTTCAAATTTTCATAAGCGCGTTGCTCTGAATAAAACACGATGATACGCATTCTCAATCAATTTAACAGGGATCAGATTAATCTCTCCGAAATTGACTTCACACGCATTCTGCGCACGCGATATCTTGCCATTGCGTGCGTACTGCTATTGTGCGATGCTCTCGTGCGTGAGATAGATCGTTACTTTTGTCGGTCAAATGGTTATGAGTAAGGATCGTAGGGATAGTTGGCCTGTGGGTTCGGATCAACATAATTATCATATGCCAGGTCAAATGATAAAAAATCAATGATTGGATAAATAGATAAATAAATGAATCAGTAATACAAGCCAATATAACTGGAGTTACATAAAAATATATGATACGACAAAATATGATCCTTGCAGCTCTGGTCACGTGATGGCTTTTTGAACTATCACTGACTAGAATATTGGGTAATATCGATTAAATATAGCATATCACTTACTGTTATTTTGGCATGAAAAATTTATCCTAGGGTGGTAGTTCCTTTGCCTAAAATGCACACATACATTGACGGATTAATCTCTTTTCCATAAAGATAGTCAATATAGGCAGATATATAGACACGATAGGAACACCTGTGTAAAATTATTTGAATTTAAAAAAAGGTTATACTTGTTTGATTAGGGGGTACTTTTTATGTCAATAAATTCTGCTCGAAAAGAAAGCCCACGGACGATTTAATGGAAGCACGGCTTTGAATCTAGAATTTGAAATGAACAAAGTCTTTAAAGCGTTTATTTCAGAAACGTGTTTTCGGCATCGCGAGAGTTCGTTTGCCAGTTGGAAAACAGCGATAATAATGACGAGGTATCAGATGCCAGGGTTGTGATACCACTCTAAAAATAAGAGGGGTAAAAATCCACTCAATAATTGGGTGAAAGGGGTATACATGCTCGTTTGTTGGGTAAAAGTCATGTTTCATGGACATATTTTCACACATTGTGTCAATTTACCCAGCATTTGGTGTTTTTTAATCCAATCTTGCATAAATTAGGCATTTTAGGCCTACTGATGTATGGGGTAGGGCTTGTGGTATTAACCCTTCCCCAAAAAAATATGTCACTCCCATAAAAAGACGTAAACAAAGAAAGGGAGAGAAGTGGGTGAAAGATGAGATTATCAAAACATTGCTGCTATATACACACGTTTATGTACCTTTAAAGGTCAAGTTCACTCCAGAAAATTTTGATTTGAATAATTAGAGAAAAATCAAACTAGCATAACGCTGAAAATTCCATCAAAATCGGACGTATGACATTTTGAAGTTTCGCTTATTTTGCACAAAACAGTGACATGCACAACTCAATGACATGCAAATGAGACAGAAGATGATGTCCATCACTCACTATTTATTTTGTTTTTTTTTTATTGTCTGAATTATACAATATTTCTTTTTTTTTATACAGATTTGACGATAATGACCAATTTGACTGATCCATATTGCTTATTACACATGATCAGGGAGGAATTAATCGTTGTTTCACTTGACAATGAGAAGAAGATTAGAATATTTCATATTTCATATAATAAAATACCAAAAGAAAGTGAGTGGATGACGTCATTAGTCTCTTATGTGGAGAAGCCGTGGTGTAGTGGTTCTGACTCTCGCCTTGTAAACAGAGGGTCGCGTGTTTGAATCCCACTGCGGTCTGGCGTCCTTTGGCAAGGTGTTAATCCACACTTTGCCACTCTCGACCCAGGTGCTAAATGGGTACCCGGTAGAATGTGAAAGTCATTGTAGCTTGTCCAGTACTGTGTGCGCCTCACCGGTGACTGACTGGAATACTCCCCAGTGAGTGGAAGGCGTGCACACAATGTGTGCAGGAATGACTGATTGAATCCGATGACCGGGGTAATAATATATCTGAAAAGCGCTTAGAGTTAGACACGTCGTTCTATATAAAAGCGGATTATTACTCCTCATTTGCATGCCGACCAGGATAGCATAGCTGTTTTGTTATATTAAGCGAAACTTTAAAAAAATCATAACTTTCTTATTTTTCATCCGATTTTGATGAAATTTTCAGTGTTATGCTTTTTAGATTTTTCTCTTTTCATTCAAATCAACTTTTTGCTGGGGTGGACTTGACCTTTAATAATACAGTGAGTTCGGACATTATGAGCCCTAAAAGGTGTAAAATTGTACCATTTTTATTTTAAGGAACTTTTTGAACGTATGATATTTCGTACCCTAAAAAGTGCATATGTACCTTTTATGATCATAATGCAAACAAATAGACTGCACAACAAATGGTACTGCTAGTGTCGCATTCAGAGTGCAAAATGAATCTTTCTATCTTCGTGTGTATAGCCCGTTGAGCATGTAGAAGATCAAAGGGACCAAAGCGACCACGCTCCCACCTTCCTTATAGGCGGCGCGAAACCCACCGTTTTGGGGTAAGAGAATTAGTGCTAGCTAATTGAGAACATGAACATAAAAGAAGGAAAGGAAATAATAATAAAACTAAAGGGGGATAAAAAGGGGAAAAAATAAGTGAAAGGGAAGAATTGGAAAAAGAAAAACTTTCGCGCTCCCGTTGCCTGTTTCCTTTCAAGAGCGTTAAATGGCGCTTAGTATATCCCGCTTTCAAGACAATAAACATGATAAATTATTTCAAGGAGCTTCCTTGATTATTTCTGCCCATGCTTCGAGCTTTCATTATTTTGTTTAGTGATACACGGATCCTGTTTATGATAACAAAACAAAAGCTCAAAATACCCGTTTTCAGGTCTGAATATAAATAAAATCCAGCTCGCTATTCTAGCACAGATTATTTGATTGGCGAGATATGTTTCTCTTTCAGGTATTCCTACAAACAGTCCTGAAAACGTCCCCTATTTTTTAATTGTTTAGTGAGATACGCATCAGTTTCATGATCACAAAAAAGATCTTCAGAGTGTTCTGCTTTCAGGTCAATTAAAAAAAATCAGCTCAGTCGCATTTTGCATTATTTATTTAGTCCTTACGGAATACCCCCATCTTGTTGTCAAAATAAAGTTAACATGACGTGACCTTAACTTCACACTTCGCTACCTCCAATTAAAAAAAAACCCAACACCAACAACATAAAGCTCTTCAAACACCGCAGATTTGAATGAAATTTTCACCCCCCCCAGCGGCGTACCCAGGATTTTCCAAAAGGGGGGCAAACTTTTTGGAGGATATTTCGTCCGCTCTTCAACCACAAATAAACGATTTCGTACCAGAAAACAAATTGACAAGCCAAAAAAAAAAAGTCTTCAAGTTCAAAAGAGGGGGCACACGTCGGTTTTCTTTGCATATTTACATTACAAACTATTAATTTTCCTTCTCAAAGGGGGGGGGGGACGTCCCCTGGATCAGTTGTGACTCGTCAGGGGGGGCAGGGGTACGTCCCCTGCATGAGTTGTGACTCGTCAGGGGGGAAGTCTGCCCCCCTTAGGTACGCTAGTGCCCCCCCCCCCTCATTAAATAATGATGGATCCGCCTCTGTAACACTTTCCCTCCTTCTAGAGTCCATTTTCTCCCTCTCATCCCCTCTTCTCAAGTTATGTATCCCCCTTTCCCCTACTAATTATGGTAAGGGAGAAGTTGACGATGAGGCGAACGGCAGTACTGGGACTCGCATGATACAGAATGTTTTCATAGTTGACTTGAGTGGCAAATCTACCAGTAGTATTCTTTAGAAGTGCTTGTTAAAAATGCTCGTGAGTAATATTATCTCTGGCCCGGGGGGGCCACTTACATTGACGAGTGGATACCATGCGCGACCAAAAAAACACGTAAAAAGGATGTCCTTTTCACGATACGGCACGTTACGTACGTAACGTGATAAGGGTGTCAAAAACACAAAAATAATGAAAAAAGGGTGTCTATTTCGCTAGGAAAATTACGTGTTTAGGGTCGAATTTGCGGGAATGATAAAACAAAATTAAAATGTTTTATAAAGGATGTCCATTTTGCCCCAACACTTCGTGTTTAGAGTCCGATTTGCGCGAGGTGTGGAAGGTGGGGTCGTACTAAACCAAATAAGGTAAAGCCGACGACCGAAGGACCCGTAACAATAAAACATTCCTGTACTTGTTTAGGGGTTCATTTCAGGGAATATTTGCCAAGAGTATCGTTTTGTTTCCAATACTTGTTAAGGGTATGGTTTCACACGCCAATACTTGTTAAGGGGTGCATTTTCAGAATATGGAAATTACGTGTTTAGGGTGCTTTTCGAGACCCCATGGTCGCGCATGGTATCCACTCGTGAATGAAAGTGGCCCCCCCGGGATCTCTGGCTGTCAACTTGATTTCTCATGAATCTCCTGAAAGGGAAGCCATGATTGGCTGGTGGGTGGGGTGTTAAGATTATTGGTGCTGCTGATTGGTCGGTGGGTTGGGCCTTAGATTGTTGATGATCCTTATTGGTTGGTGGTGGGTTGGGCCTTAGATTGTTGATGATCCTTATTGGTTGGTGGGTTGGGCCTTAGATTGTTGATGATCCTTATTGGTTGGTGGGTTGGGCCTTAGATTGTTGATGATCCCGATTGGTTGGTGGGATTGACCTTAGATTGCGGATGATCCTTATTGGTTGGTGGGTTGGGCCTTATACCCCTTTCATAAACCCAATTATGCGGCTAATAGCAGTATAATTTGGTCGTAAAATTGGAGGAGGACCAGAGTTATCCGCATTATTTTGATGCTGCAATTATCCGCATAATAGCGGCATCGGGACCAGATTTTGACTTAATGAACGCATTTCCTAAGTAATGCGGATAATTGCCATGGTGCGGTCACCCTTTTCAAACACAACCACATCGGAGGGGGTGTGTGCGGTTGCCATGACGATTATCCGCCTTTTTCAGGACGGGCGCTCGTAAAAATAGTGCGGATTATTTTCGGAGTTTGTGAACGCAATTTTTATTGAATTATCCGCATTACTCTTAGGCGGCTAATTGGAGGATGGGTTTATGAAAGGGGTATTAGATTGTTGATGATCCCGATTGGTTGGTGGGTTAGGCCTTAGATTGTTGATGATCCTGTGTGGTTGGTGGGGTGGGCCTTAGATTGTTGATGATCCTTATTGGTTGGTGAGTTGGGCCTTAGATTGTTGATGATCCCGACTGGTTGGTGGGTTTGACCTTAGATTGCTGATGATCCTTATTGGACGATGGGTTGGGCCTTAGATTGTTGATGATCCTGATTGGTTGGTGGGTTGGGCTTTAGATTGTTGATGATCCTGAGTGGTTGGTGGGTTGGGCCTTAGATCGTTGATGATCGTGATTGGTTGGTGGGTTGGGCCTAAGATTGTTGATGATTCTTATTGGTTGGTGGGTGGGCCTTAGATTGTTGATGATCCTGAGTGGTTGGTGGGTTGGGCCTTAGATTGTTGATGATCCCCTGAGTGGTGGGTGGGTTGAGCCTTAGATTGTTGATGATCCCCTGAGTGGTGGGTGGGTTTGGCCTTAGATTGTTGATGATCCTGAATGGTCAAACCTTCAGTAAATGACGGACAATCTGGGGTCTTCCAGAGGCCGATGTTTATTTGCATAACACTTGTTTCTACTCTGTTTTGAGAGTTATAGTTTGATCGACATATATCTAGACATCCATCATTAGCTGTGTTAATCATCAATGTTTTCAATCTAGGAATCATTTGTCGTTTTCACCATTCGTAAATCAGAAATATTCAATGATGAAAGAGTATTCCATCAACCTATAACCCGTCGACAAGATAAAAATCAGAACAGCTTTGATTTCATAGCATATTTCAAAGATAAAATCTTGAAAAATATTGTTTCGACTGTGGCGAAATCATGAAGCCATGTAAAAGGAAACGAAGTGAACTAGAGCATTGATGATTGTTCTCCCAGAAAGTATACAGTGATGGTATCAATAGGGGAATAAAATTCATCTTTAATATAATTATCATGACTTGTGATGGAGAGAAGAATCATATACTCTGATGATATTCTGTCTGAAATTTGTTAATATTACATTTAACTCTCTAGTTCCTGTAGTTAGTAGTACACTCAGGAATCTCATTATAACCTTTTCTTGGTGTGGTGGTTGTGACTCTCGTCTTTCAATTTGAGGGACGTGGGTCCGATTCCAAGCCATGTCGTGTTTTCGACTCAGGTGCAGGAGTACCCGGTCATGCCGGTAGGAAGAAATTCCTCGAATGTTTGAGCGCCGAGGCAGCCCAGCTAAAGCCGGGGTAATAATAATAGTAGGGCCCGCTGGGAGTGGCTACCCTGGGAAGACATACCGTTATCATTATTATGATTCTGCTTCTTTATTTTCTTTCTCTTCTTCTTCGTATTATCTATTATTATTATTATCATTATTATTGTTTTTGTTATTATTATTAGTAGTAGTAGTGGTAGACATAGTAGTATTAACATTATTATTATTATTATTACCTGTGGATATATATAAGACGTTATTCAATATTATGAAAAATAATGCACAAAAGCTCTAAAAATAATATCCAGGTTTAACCTAATACTGAAAATATGAATAATTTATGGAAGATAAACGCTGACACCTTTGGAATGTCATAATACCATCTGTTTATTTCAGGTGTTTATCAGATAAATCATCTCACTTCAAGGGTTCACTGGACAGTTCAAATAATATTTCTAACAAAGAAAAAGAGATGATCCGTGCCATAACCCGGAAGATCTTTCAAAGATAAACTCGTATTGTTCGTTAAAATGAATCATTTTTATTCATCTTACTTGATTGACACATGTTAAACGAAAATTTATCAAGATTGTATTCCTCATGCCTCAAATAATTTTTTTTTTTTTTGGGGGGGGGTGAACATGCAGAATCATTTTTTTTTATTTAAATATATATATTTAACCGTGATTTAATTCTTTTCAAATGTAATTTTATAAGAGCTTCAATCGCAATCACCCTTACCAATCGTATTTCACCTGATCCAATCAACTATAAACCCGCAGACACTTTCGACTGGTCACATACCGCGAGATAATCAATTATCGTTGACGTGATAACTATCCCCTATACCATGAAATATCAATGAATATTAAATATTTCAGATAAACCAAATTATTACGTATTAAAGAACATTTACAATAGTGGAAGGATCATCTAGAAGTTACTAATAACAAAATAATTTAAAACAAATAAGACAATAAAATCCAAAACAATTGGGGAACCTTATATTGAAAACAATCTAACATGAGTATACAGGTAACTGAGTCTATTTCAATATTTAGGGAATATTGGATGGCCTTGAGTGGGATGCGAAGAAATATTGTACGAGCTGAAGAACAATATTGGATGAGTCGGAGACGAATCCAACACTATAAAAACTGTGGTGTTAAAACTGACACCAATTGGTGTTGATAGAGGACCACACCCTGAGGTGTTCAAATAACACCCTAGAGATTGAACATAACACCAAAGAGTGTAAATGTAACAACCATAGGTGTTGTAATAACACCTATAGGTGTAAAACTAACACCACCAATTTAACACCGGTGTAAAATAACTGGTGTGGTCCTCTATGTACACCGGTTAACACCACAGTTTTTGCTGTAAATATTGTTCTTCAGCGAGTAACAATATTTCTACGCATCCCACGAAAATTGGTCATCCAATATTATTATTATTATTTAGATACCCCCACAAAGCTAAAAATCAATTAATAAAGAAAAAAAAAGTTTATACTAACCATCATTTATGGCAATCCTGTAAATCATGAGCATGGCGCCTGAATATTGTAATTTTTAAAAAGAAATCTCTGTGAAGATGCAAGTGCAAGCGCATTTGAATTAAATAAATTGACGCAATCTCGCTCCGCTCCTTTACCACATCTGGGGCCCGTTGCAGAAAGAGTTGCAATCAATCGCAACTCTAAAAATCATGCGAAACTTGATTTTCAACCAATCAACAGCGCGCATTTGGGACTTGCGATTGATTTTTTGACTTGCGTTTAAACGCAACTCTTTCTGCAACGGACCCCTGCTGGCAACTAATACGCGATGAAATTTCATTGTAACGTAAGAATAGATTCATGCGCACAATCATTTAATAATAATAATAAATACCGTGTTTACACTGTCTTAATCGGCTTTTGCATCGGCTCGCGGTTCTGAACCGCGAGCTGTAACAGCGTGTAAACGCAGTGCAAGATAAACCAAAAGCCGATCAAGTGTAAACACGGTAATAATAACGCAGTTCTTATATAGCGCATATCGTCGCTATGCGCTTCCAAAAGGACTTGGATATTATTACCCCGGCTTTAGCCCCGCAGCCTTTTACAGCGCGGTGGCATTTCAAATAATAAATTCCTGCCAGATACCCATTCACCTCACCTGGGTTGAGTGCAGCATAATGTGGATGAATTTATTGCTGAAGGAAATTACGCAATGGCTGGGATTCGAACTCACGACCCTCTGTTTCAAAGTCATAATACTTTATTACCAGATCATGGGACCCTTACATAAAACTATAAGAATAATGACCAAAAATTGCATGAGTATCTGCTAAAATCCTAGTATTACATCAATGTACATCTCTAATGGTGTGAAAAAATATTATCACAATAATGTTGGGTAAAGGAAAAAAGGGCGGGGCTTTTCTCGAAAGGTTGCGTTAAACTCTCCGTGCCGCGCCGCACAGCAACGCACCGCATCCCTCGAGATAAGCCGTTCTCGAACGCAGGAAAGTGGGAGTTACAGTGGGAGAGGCAACCCGGAAAATCTATTTTTAAAATTTTTGTATGGGGAGTCAATCACTCCTTTAAAATCTAAAATCATATATTAAAAAATCTTGATATAAAAATAATTTAATGCTTCTTTGTTTTGTGTTTTTTTTTTAAAGAAATTAAACTTATTTTGATTATATTACATTATTCTTTTATTTTTTGCAAATTGCTGTACATGGTAAAGTATTGATATCACATTGATGTGACATCGTTTTTATTTCGTTGTTGTTTTAACTGAATGAAATGAGATGTATGTTGAACTATATTAGCCCTGGCTGTCAATCAGTGCAAGGCGGATCGTGAATCGCGTGACAGCTATATCATTCAACAACATGTGAGCGCACAACAGAGGTATTTTTCTTTACAAATTTCAATGGAAGAAAACGCCGAAACGTGCAAACGAACAATGGGCATCGTCAAAATGGCATGATAACAGTCTTTGAGATCGGCCTTTGAGAAATCATTATGAATGATTTCAACGCAGACTGTGAGAGCACCTTGGATGGCTCCTATATTTATCCATGACCGGGTAAATTGACAATAGAAACCTAAAATCGAAATAGCAATGAAACCAATGCGCCGCTCGCACGTCGCGTGCAACATTTTCATTTTACCTGCCTTCCCGTTCGCTGCTTCCGCAATACTCCCTGTAACTAGTTCACATTACACAGGTGTTGAAGTCGTCACTACAGTCAGCTAATGAGAGTTGCGTGCAGATTGACGGCGACTTTCAGCGCGAACGCAGCTTGCGTGCATAAAATAAGGACGAAGTTAAATGACATGTAGCGAGCAAGCGATGGGAGATCTATCGAGTAAGAGATTTACTCTTAGCCACGCTTGCCCGCGTCGATTGATATCATAATTCGCTATACTTATTAATAATAACATCACAGCATTGCGTGTGGGGTGTGTTGTGCGTGAGAAATTCAAGTAGATTGGACCACGGCATTGCGTGTCCACTTTCAGGACGTTAAAGTAGCGTGCGTGCGAAGCAGATTAATGATCAATGAATTGCTAGGTCATCACAATCTTGACCTTATTCATGTATTAGTCCCATGGAATTACTCCATGTCCACCTTTAGTTTAACAGCCCGGTTTAACAGAAAAATAGAAAGAAAGAAAGAAATAAAGAAAGAAAGAAAGGAAGAAAAAAAGGAAAAAAGAAATAAAATCAATACATCATAGGAAAAAATAAATAGATTGATATATAAATTAGGCCCCTTATTTACGAAACAGGATAATGAAAGGCTACATCAAGAAATTAATTCGATATTCCAGAAGGGAAATTACCCCCAAACTAAAAATGACTATACAACTCGAAACATATCGCACAAAAAGGACAAAATATGGAAATTTTTCTTAGATGAATAGTATTCTTGATTATCTATGAGCAAAAGAGCGACGTATCTATAGCAATAGGCCTAGACATACAAAATAACAATTCCTTACAGTGTCTTAATGTAAGGTCAGTAAAGTAACTACTAAAAAAAAAGAAATGATATTAAAAACAAAATAGTGGCGTCCTGTCTCCCGTGCATATTGAATGTAACAAATAATTTAATTTCGCATTTCTCACGATGTTCCCCTTTCAATCCGCATCACCCCCACGTACACACGCACCCTTAAACACGCACACCCACCCACAAACACACGCACACCCTACCGCAAACACACACTCACACGCAAGTGCGCTCAACACGCACTCCACTTCTCATGCTTCCCAACACAAACCTCTGATTCAGTATCTTAATCTCTCTCCCCCTCTCTCTCCCCTCCCTCTCTTATCGTCTGCCGTCTTCCAGCTCAAGTACACGGCGTTCAAAGGCTAGGCTGGGACATTGACCTTGGCGTGCTAATATTTATATTCCAGGGCATGAGTTTGGATAATAAAGCGACTTCCATCTCTGACCGAGTTATGGTCACGAATAGCTTCCGTCGTTCATAGTCTACTCGTTCAGACACACTAGTTCAAACTTTTCACCACAAAACTAATGCTTTGCTCTTCATTCTGATTCTATATTTCGCAACTAGCAATTTTCAATTTTTAATAAGATTGATAACAAGTGTACCCGCCCTGCTCTCAAGATCATCGTTTTAAGAGGGGAAATAGCGAAGTGTTAATTCGTTTCAGTAAATAATTGACCCGAGTACATTGGTATAATGATAAAAGATCAAAACTATCACAAGAAATCGCAAGCTAGACCATATCAATGACAATTTGATATGTTAATAAAATACAGTTAATTGTAGGACAAATGATAAACACAAACCTGTCTTGCATGTCTTGTTATTGATATTCGATATCTTAATCATTTTCTTTTTAGTACAAAAGTAAAGAAAAAAAGGAGGCATACACTTATAAATGTCAAAATCATCATCATCATTGTCATTATAAAGTCATTATTGCCTCTCCTTCTTTTCATCAGCATTATCTTCTCCTCCTTCTTCTTCTCCTTCTTCTTCTCCTCCTCCTCCTTCTTCTTCTTCTCCTTCTTCTTCGCCTTCTTCGTCTTCTTCTCCTTCTTCTCCTCCAACCCCGACTCCTCCTCCCCCTCCTCCTTCTTCTTCTTCGTCGTATTCTTTTTCTTCTTCCTCCTCCTCATCGTCATCTTCTTGTGGTAAGGATGACCAATCGTTACGTGCGAGACAGGGATTTATTTAAACAAATAATGAAATAAACAAATTTATTGTCATTAGTGGTACACTGGTATTTTTCGTTATGACGAAATTCGAAAAAGGAGGATTGTACGAGGCTTGTTTAATTATTGCGGGTAAACAATAAGAAAAGCTTGTGTGGAAAATGGACACTGAATGGTGGAGCGTTGTGGCCCAGTGGATTAGTCTCCGGACTTTGAAACAGAGGGTCGTGGGTTCAAATCCCAGCAATGGCGTAATTTCCTTCAGCAAGGAATTCATCCACAGTGTGCTGCACTCGACCCAGGTGAGGTAAATGGGTACCCGCAGGAAGTAATTCCTCAAAAAAGATGTGTGCACCGAGCCTAGCTTAGCCGGGTAATAATAGCAGGGCCCGCTAGGAGAACAGTTTTCGGAACTGAAGTGGCTACCCTGGGTAAATATACCTTTATTATTATTATTATTAATGTACTTGATATATATCAATTTCAAGTTGCAATATTCATGTATTTATAAATATTTTTTAAATCATTGACTGATTATTTTTTCTGAACACAATTCACTCATATCAAACAAGAAATACGAGTAACTAGCATCTACCTTAGGTAAGAACAGCTGCTCTATTTAAAAAAAAAGCTCAGTTTTTTTCAACGGCCCTAAATCATTGTATACCTTAAGGAATCAGATCTAACCCCTCTCTTCAAACGAAAATATCAAAAATTTTACTTAAAAATCATCCATAGTTCTTTTAGCGTCGTATGTTTGTGTGTATGTGAGGGTGAGTGAGGGAGGGTGTGTGTGTGTGTGTGTGTGTGAGTGTGTGTGTGCGTGTATGTGTGTGTGTACGGCCATCAGTGTACTTTAGACCTGTACAATCATTCTTTTTACAGGTATGTTTTAGGGTCAGCAACTCATAAGTCGACTTCTCAGCTGATCCTCATCCATGTAATATTGGCTACATCATGTTTTTTTTTTCCTGTACCTGAATAAAATAAAATTTGAATTGAATTGAATTGAATTAGTTGGTAATTTTCATTTATATCCTTATAAAGATCCTTACCCCCATCAAACTGAGAATGGTACTTTGATAGAAAATTAAGTGATAGAGAAGTATGTTGCCCAATGCACATCTCTCTTTTCAATAAATGATCGTATATAGCGTGTGAAGTTCGGTCAGTTTAAAAGTAAATTTCGTGCGAAAGCCAACCATTTTACTTCATTAGATAGAAATAGTTTATAATAAATATTTATGAAGAATTTTACACAAATAATAAATTTATATCTTTCAAACCACATGAATCAATGAAATAAAATGGAATACAAAGGTTTTGAAAGAAATTCTTCAAGAAGTGATTGTGATGTAAACGTTGACCCACTCCCCTTTAGACCAAGCATCGCGTGCAGGCTATCAGAGAGAGACCGACCGTATGAGCAAACTTCAAATAATAAACATTAAACCTTCTAAAGATTGTCAAGTGTTTGTACCTTCTTCATCATAAAAACACAATTAAGTGGTTTCTAAATAGACAAAAAAACCAACTCGCTATTTTGCTTTATCATTTTAGAATCTCTCTTCCGAAATCAAAAGAGATAAGTAACACGCAAGGTCTCCGGTGAGCCTTCTTGTGTAATTAAAGGAACTGGTGATCTTACTTGAAATTTATTGCAAAGTTAAGATTATCTAAAATACAAAGTTGATCTTTTTGTCTAAATTGTTTGTAATATTTTGATAATTATTTAATTAATATTTCATTGCTGGATTTATTCTATCACATACTATCCTGTCGATTTTATAGTTAAGGTAAAATTATCATTATTTATATAGGTTTTATAGGTGTCGTTATTTATTCAAAATAGCAAAGAACAAAGGGGAAATAAGTAAAGGTGGAGTATGCCATAGTTAGGGATATTGCAAAATCACCATCTATATATCTTCTTCAAATGTAGCCTAAAGTTTTTGAAAAAAAAAAATTATTCAAACCAATATCTATTTTTTTTAAATATCTTTTTGAGCATGTTGAGCGCGGTTATTTTTTTTATCCATAAGATTAGTACAATTTGTGTTAGATGTATATTTAGGTGTATACCTGAATTTGAAAAGCGTATTATTCCGTGATGAATCTGCAAGCAATTTGGGGTTGATTTTTCGGAGAAATAATTCAGATCAGAAAAAGTATCGATTCGTTGTGCTCTGATAAGAAAATGTAAATTTGAATACAAAGACCTGTAAACATGAGTACATTAATGTAAATTCCTTCATTATCGAAACTGATAATAATTATAATAGTGTGAGACATTTAAATGTACATCACCTTTGGCAACTCTTACTTATGCTGTGAAAGAAATATATCTACATCCAGATTTCTATCACAATATATATATATGTATTTATATATTATTCGTTTCGATGATAAAGGAATTTCCATTGATGTAATCTACATATAAATATATCTGCAATCATATCTCGTTTTCTCTCTCTTCCTCATTAAACTTTACTTCCATGTGTAGTATTTGAACGGAAATTTAAATTTATTGACGGTACAAGGGGCAATAATGCTAAAGTCTGAAACTGTTTCAGTTCTTTCATTCACACATTTCGTTGGGTAAATATACAATGATAGATTTCGTGCAAATTTCAATGTCCACGAACACAATCTCGTGTGATATCTTGGCACGCCATAATTTAATAGTTTACTCAACACACACACTCATTGACACACGTATAAATAGTGTCACGATAGTCATAGTCTCACTGCACAAACGCTATCAATCAAATTATACATGATTACTCTCTGAAACCATCTCTCGTAATCAATTAATAGTATTTTATGGAAATACATAAAACAATTATCACATATATAGGTCTATCATACTGTATTACTTCCGATTTCCTACTAAAAAAAGAATGCATAAAGTCATTGTCGGAAACACAGTTTAGAACAAGGAGACTATCAAAAAGTACTTCCGTGCAAGAGATAGAGAGATATCGAAAGATAAAAATGATAATGTACATATATATATTTCAATAAAAAGTTTAATGTAAATAGATTGTCACGAAATATATTCCTGATAATGATAAATTGCTATTTCGTTAATAAAGAAACATAATTATTATTCGTTTTTCTACCCCGATGAACGCTACTTTCAACTATTTTATTTTTCAGATCGTTATTCTTATATTAGTAGAATTAAAATGATGGGTTATATTACGTTTCCTAATTCCGATTTATCACATGTACCTGAATTTTTAAGTAAAGTTAGAAATGAAAAGAATAACAAAAATAAAATTCAAGAGAAGTAAATAAATAAACACGGTTTACTTTTTTATTTTGTTAACTGCATGTGGTAATACAATAATTTAATTTATGTTTTCGTTATTGTTCCTATTCCTATATACCGACATTCATTCTTAGGGATGACAATCTACTTTTGATTTTTCTTATTAGTCTCTGATGTTGTATTTTTTATTGTCAAGTTTCTTATAATATCTATAATTTTGTCTGAATAATCATGATCGATAGAAAATGGAGTGAAAACAGCCAGCGATTACCTTATGAAAAGTGTTAATGATTTATTGACGTAGCCTAAAACCAGACTGGCTGGGTGTCAAAATATCATTTTTCGTAAAACTTTAGAACTTGCTGCACCAAGACCTTAATTCTCAAGCCCTTTTCAGTATTTTGTTTACACATAGAAAAATGGAGATCGCAATTTGAAAAAGAGCTCTTATTAGTGCATTTTGATTTGTTCTGGAAATATATAGCACCCGACAAAGAGAGATTGATTAATTGAGATATATACTCATTGATATCAAAGTAAACTAAAAACAACCCCAAAGTACTACGATAGCTCTGGTTATTAATGTTGACATACCCCATCAACGTAAAGGTCTTTTTATGACAATTGAAATAAAATTATTCGTGAATGAGTGAATCAATCAAATCCAAGAAATTAACTATGACCAATCGACGATTACATTTCATTCTTATTGTTCTGTGTTGTTTAAAGATTATAGTTAATGGAACTTCTCATAGTTCAAAAGAATAGACATTGTTCAAATTATGTTCATGATATTAGTCTCATCGTCATGAACTATGACTATTCAATTTCCCAAAAGGGGTAATCCAGGCTGAAAATAGTACGATTTGAACATAATAAAATCAGACAAACAAAACACTGAAAATTTTATCAAAACCTGAAAAGAATAACAATGTACATGATGTATGACATTTCAAAGTTTTGAATTATATTCGGTGAAACAGTTCTTTGATTACTTATCTGTAATTAGCAATGATGCCATATCTCCAATTATTTTTTTCTATTTAATTATATAAAATATACCAATTCAAATTTTGTCCACCAAGAAGAGAAAAAAAAATGGATTGATAAGTAATTTAACGTGCAAAATAATCACTGCTGCACTGCAACTTATTATGGAGATTGGAGTATAATGCATGTATGAAATGATCGTAAAAATAATAACATAAGAAAACTGAAAGTGGGGACATGACACCATCAGCTAACCCATTGCTTCCGGTAGGAAGTAATTCCTTAAAAAGCTGTGTGCGCTATGAACGCCTAGCTTAGCCGGGTAATGTAGGAGCGCCTTGAGCACCTAACAAGGTGGATATGTGCGCAATATAAATACCCTATATTATTATATTATTATAACTGTATGCATATTACTGTTTTCTCAAAATATTGCTAAGCATTAAAATTAATTAACTTTGTTACTTATTAGATATAAATGATTTTTTAAAGCGTTTTGCTAAGTGATTTTTACCTCATTTCTTAAGATGTAATTATTTTCAGCCTATAGAGTACCCCTCCTTTTCATAATCTTATTCAAAACGATTTTTTTTTTACTACAAAGCGATCATTTGTGCAATATTTCCAATAAATACAATCGAATCAGGAAGCAAAACATTCTGCATTTTTAAACCGATCATGATCGTTACTTCGTCTCGCGAATTATATTCAATTTGAAATGAACTTTAATCTTACATGTATATTTTCCCACTGCCATTATGAACTATTTTCATAAACATGATAAAGTTCTCATTATTATTGTTGAAATTTGATTTGGGTAATATTCTGTTTCTCACCCTAACATTATATGACATACCAACTAGGTCTATGCTCTTCAAAGTCGGGTTCCTTTGTGGTTCCAGAAGTTTAAAAATCTTTGCATGCCCCACATTGAGGAGTATAATTAATTGTTTTTCTGACTACACTGTTAGAAAATTTTTCTTTAAAATAAAAGAAGTTCCTGCAGCAGTCTCGAGAACACCTGTAATCTTACCAGATTGCGTAATCTTACAGGAAATTGGTATTTGGTGTATGGAATCTTACAAATTTCCTTTAATAAAACACCCTTTTCCCCTTTTTAAACAGACCTGTTCTATTAAATTGCCGAAAAATTCCTGTTTTCTGAATTTACAGAATGATCCTTATTGCTTTCTGCAAAATCTTTTTTTCCCTGTAAAATCTGGTTTTTTAACAGTGTAGGCTTTATTATCTGATAGAATGCATAAACATTTCATAATGACTGGATATCGTAAACATGGAAACAAACACTCTTTATTATTAAGTTCTTTGTTTTAATAAATGATGCATCTTAACATTTGTTGCCATTTTATACCGATTTCATTTTTGTATATTTGTAGGCCCCGACTAGTGAAGAGAGTTTCATAACAGAAACATTTTTCTTTAACCATCCTCAGTCACTAGTCGGTGGTAATTTCTTCCTCTTGTACATATTCATGATGTCTTTTGCCTGGAAATAAAATAAATAAAAATAAACATAGCCTTCCTTGATATGTCAAAAGTTTTATCCTTATTGAGTCCTTCAAATAATATCATTAACATTTTCATTTACTCCTGAATTGTTTAGGATTCTTGAACCCTCTACAGAGTGGAATTTAGGCTTTACAGTTACATTTCATTATTATTATTTTCCGATAAAATACCGATGATTTTAAAATTATTTGCATAATAGTGGTGCAATTTGATAATTCATTCACTTTATTCACAATTCATTTCGTTTAAGAAGATTTTAAATGCGCGTCTTGTTTTTTTTCTTACCCGCGGTTAGATTACATTTTCATTTCTTTGAAAATAACTGTAGCTAAATTTGCTTTTATCTATTCGATTGGGAAGGAATTAGAAAATATCCCAGATTCATTAAAATAATTATTGGCTGCATGTTAGATATAAAGTGGCGCTTTTAAAACACTGAATTGTGTATGACATACAATATATATTTTATTATGACGGGTGGCTCTCATGTGAGTGTATACTTTCATACGAAGGCATATAAAATGATGTACAGAGTGAATTTCTTTCTTACTTGGTCACCGTGTCAAGGACAATTCAAAGTCGTGCTGACGAATGTCAAGAACAAAACTTTGATCAAAGATGCCGAGTTTCGGCTTTTACTTTGTCACTTATTTAATGTAATTGAACAAAACTTCTTCGGCACCACCGATCCGTATATTTCAAGCGTATTAGAGCGAAAGTGTTTATCCATGTACGTTTCGGGGCGGGGGGGGGGGTATAAAGGTATATAATATACGCATGTAGGCCTATACCCGATCGGACTTACATAAGAAATTCAGAAATCCCGTAATCATGGTAACCTAAATCTTAGCAACTGCTATTGATTATGTACAATTAAGAGTGGAATCAATCGTAGAAATCATTCAGTTTCATGTTAGTAGGCCCTGATGCCAGCCGATGGTCCACTACATCTCCGAATAGTAATGGAGATGTCCGAGTATAAACGAAAATTACGAAAGATATAGGATGAAACATGTCGGTAACAATATTCGACATAGTTTACCATTTCTGATAGAATCCTACGTCAATATCACATTCTTACCAACATAAACATGACGCTCGATAAAAAAAAGATTCCACAAAAATAAAGAATTGCAAATCGATGAGGCTTCCATTATAATAAACATCGAGGAATTTGGGCAAGTTTTATTTTGTGTCGGTTTATTTGGAAATACAATCGGAAAGTCGGGCTATCGTGTTATCAACCTGTTTTCAAAGAGATCTAATTGTTATTGTTCAAAACACGAGCAGACCACTCCAGGGAAATTAGCTTACATTAACGACATTTTAAGCTATAAAAATAGCATTATCCGTTTTCTCTTCCCCCCTCCAGACAGAGATGAGATATTGCACTCTTTAGAATGTAAACTTGATTAGAATCGTTTCAAGTCAAATTTGTATTTAATTCTAAAGAAATATATATTCATGATTCCTGATGGTGTCAGGTGTCTACGTGGGTATCAAACAAAATCAATCTAACGTGAAAATGATTAAACTTTGCCTATTAACACTCAAATGCGTGTAATGATTAGCCATGTGGCTAAAGTGAAAGTCTGGAAAAAAGGCTAAAGTTCATCGTACTTTCTCTCGACGTATTTTACATGAGGATGTGATAGAATGTCCAGTTTATTCATCTGACATCTGGTGAAATGATGTGCCAAGCTACGGTTTTCGGTAACATCGTAGCCATGTAAATTTTTGTATTTATTATTCTTTAAAACAGACTATATTTAGTTAAATATCAAAGATTTCATAATAATATATTCTAACTTGATAAAAATAATGGGTTTTCATTGGCATCGGCGGCTAGGAATTTTCAAGAGGAGGGGATGGGATGGCAAACCACCGATCTGGGGTATTTAATTATGAATGCACTAGGGTTTTGCAGACGAGAATAGCATCCGGCGGATTGAGATCTGTGACAACAACCTACGAGGGAGCGTTGCGAACGAGCAATAAAATCAATTATTTTCATCCATTATCTTGCCAAGTCGACTTTTGAAAAAAAAATGCATGTTGACAAGACGAGATGCGTTATCTTGCCATGTCGACTTACTTTCCTAATTTTGTCAACATGGCGAGATACCTCGACTTGGCAAGATAAGATATCTCGCCCTGTTGACATAATAAGGCTATTAAGCCGACTTGGTAAGACATCTCGCCATGTTGACGTAATAAGACTATTAAGTCGACTTGGTAAGATAAGATATCTCGTCCTGTTCACATTATTAGGCTACTTAGTATTATGTCGACTTAGTAAGATAAGCTATCTCGCCCTGTTCACATAATAAGGCTACTTAGTATTATGTCGACTTAGTAAGATAAGATAACTCGCCATGTTGACATAATAAGGCTATTAAGTCGACTTGGTAAGATAAAACATCTCGCCCTGTTTACATAATAGGCTAATAAGTCGACATGATAAGATAATATATCTCGCCACGTTGACATAATAAGGCTATTAAGTCTACATGGTAGGATCTCGTCATATAGTATCTCACCAAAGTATCTTGCCACGTCGTCATGTCGATGGCACTTTAAAGGGGATGTTCATCCTGAAGAAAAGTTTGTGGTAAAAAATAGCAGGAAAATAATAAAATGATGGTGAAGTTTTGAGGAAAAACCGTTAGAAATTAAGAAAGTTATTCGAATTTTAAATTTGGATGTGTGACGTCATAAACGAGCAGGTGCCCCATATGTTATGTAATATAAAATGCATGAACTTCATTTTTCAATGGTTCCTGATGACTTATTTTTGTTTTCTTTTCATGATCGGGTGTGAAACGATTTCTCTATTGACCCATTTTCAATTTTCTGAGAAAATAACATTTCATTGATTTTTCCATTCGCTATGTATGAATGCTGCTCGAATATGAAGTCACAAATCGAATGATTAAAATTCTAATAACTTTTTAATTCTTTGATGGATTTATCTCAAACCTTCGGCAATACTTTTTCATTATATTTCTGCTATTTTTACAATAAATTTTTTGTGTGGGTGAACTTCCCCTTTAAAGGTTCCGTCTTTTTATCATAATATCATATTATATTATATTATATTATTTATCATATTCATATATATATTTATTATATTCATATTATTATATTATAGCTGTCTTGTGATAAAATGTATCTTTTCATCCGAAAAGAAAATGTAGGTCGATCCAATCATCTTCACAAACGCTTATTATTTTCTCAAAATTTTTGGCAATCAGTCATCATTAAAGTTTTTTTTCCAAAGTTCGAAGCTATCGCAGTAAATAAATCCGGTAGCAGATTCAGGATATTTTAAGTACGGGTAAAAACTGTATGCCTATTAAATCATTGACCATTTAAAAAATTCTTCTCCTAACTTTTTGTTTCCGAGATGTGACATCTCTATTGCCAAAAAAAATGAACAAGTAAGCAAAAGATAAAGGCTACGACTACCAATATTTTTGTTAAAAACCTGCCAAACCCACCCAACCCATAGAAATAATGTCATCATAATTCTAGAGGGCGGGATGCTAGAGCTTTATCCTTTATATCAAATGGACTGGTGGATCACCCAGTGACTATAAATGATATACCTCCTACATGCATTTACACACACACACACACACACACGCCTTCACGCACCCTCCCATAATCACACACATTGTCGACTGTAAAACCCGACCTATATAATATGTTCAGTGTCTGCTCGTAATAGACCTAAATCTGAACAGCAAATTAACGTATAGTTTGTTGGGTTTTTTTTTCATCCTGCAGGCGTATGTTTTAAAGATTAGCTCCAACATGAACTTGAACTCGATTCGTCTTTGCATAAAAGATTACTTTCTTTGAAAGGGTGGCCTGCCCCTTGGGTTTCTTTGATTCGAGTGGCCAAGGTGCGATTCTTGAACAAAATTACTGCATGTGCGCTTGTGGGCTTAATTTGCGAGCGAACCAAAAAATTATTTTCAATAATTTCTACCATGGAATTTCCCTTACTGAAAAGGGAAAAAACTGATCTGATGAATGACGTTAAGCTAATTTTACTTCTTTGACACTTACCATACTCATCATCACTCAAGTTCAGGTAACTGAATGCATGAACGAATTACATAACGATCATTTCAGGGGCGGCGGAGCTGGAGGGAAGTGAGGGCACTCCTCCCTCCCCCCCCCCCAAAAAAAAAAAAAAAAAAAAAAATCCCCGTAGGAAAAAAATGCAATTTTTTCACAAAGGAAAGTGCCTTCTTCTAAAAATGTAATATGCCCCTTTTCACAATAAAATACTCTTTTTGAAGTAAAACATAATACATTGAAAATTAGAAAATCACAAAATTTTTGGCTCGCGCTTCGCGCTCGCATCAATTATTGTTTAGTAAGGTACTCACTCTGTCCTTGTTTACAAAATGCTTAGAAAGTCCAGTTTTCAGGTTGGAATATAACAAATTTTTGGCTCGCGTTTTGCGCTCGCATCAATTATTGTTTAGTAAGGTATTAATTTTGTTCTTGGTTACAAAAAGTGCTTAGAATGTCCAGTTTTCATGTTAAAATATCACAAATTTTCAGTTCGCGCTTGCATTATTCTATTGGTGAGATAAATTATGTATCCTATTCATCAGTCACTAAATGCAGTCCTTATCAGGTTACTTTTGTGGTCGGTATATCTATTCGCGCTCGCAATATTTCGGAAAGATGCCATTCTAACAGTAATTAGCGCCACAATTGACCAAAATGCGACCTTTCATAACTTCAGATTTGAAAAATTGTCTAAATCACTCGCTCGCTACGCTCGCTCGCGAAATGAAATAGAGCCCAACTATACATTTTATCAATCAGAAATCACTTCAAAAAGGACTTGCTCAACATAACTACTACAAAACACACAACTTCTTCGCCCAGATGATAATCTCATGATGTCAATATCTGTTTGCACCAAAATGCCTATTATGTTGACATATAAGTGCCCTTTTTTGGCTCTGCCCCCCCCCCCCAACGAAAATACGTTCCGCCGCCCCTGGATCATTTAATGTTTTGTTCATTTTTTTTTAAACCAAATTGAGTGGCACTGTCGATGCCTAATTTTTTTAATTGCTTATATCAAAGCCCAATTAAGTCAATTTTTGACAGGCTGCCCCCTTCTTCCCGCAAAAAAAACATTTTAATTTCATATCCTCATAACCAACCACGTGTTTTAGGGCCTAAAACACGTGAAGAATCATGAGGATATGGAAATGAAATATACTTTATTGGATGAATTTTGCGATTTTATTTGAAAAAGGGCTTTTGATCGGCATGATCTCATAATCGGATGACCGAACAAAATAAAACATCTTTTTTAAATAAAACACTTTTTTTCTAGCAATGAAATGTCAGTAAATAAGAACTATGTAGCTTTCTGATATCTATCTACCAAATATGGAAGATTAGTTTTTGAAATTGCCCTTTCAACATGTTCAAAGAAAAAAAACTTGCAGAAGAGAGGGCGCTAAATACTTTTAATACTTAATATTCTAATTTTTACAAAATAAATTGACGGCTGACTAAAAAAAAAATTCCACTATAGACTTTTGTAAGATTGGAATGTCAGAAGATACATTTACCATGGTTCTAGACGGGTTCAAAAATGTTGAATTTAAATTTTGATTTTATTTGTTTTATTACTTTTAATCATTCTGTAACAAAGTCAAAATACAGTGAGGGTACATCGTTTAATAGCATCTTCAATAAATGTAAATTCAATACTGAATATCTATAAGTCGATTTTAATAACAGATAACAGATAATTAACAATTAGAACACTACAAATTTGTATAAAATTGAATGTCTGATAAGACATCCTTGGTAGAGCCGTTTTGTAACTGAAAGGGCTACCCTGCTGAAATAAAACGGAAATGAATAAATAAATAAGAAACCTATGACATTATGTTCAGCTTAATTTCTTAAAATAGTTAAATAGTAGTATGCTCAACACTAGATGATGTCTCACACTCTTATACGTGTTATGACATCATCACAAATTTTCATTTCTTTAATTTAGTAAAAAGAAGCTTCTGATTGTATCAAATAAAATGTTCAAGGTAGAGTCAAACCATAGTTTTAAGACTCTTACCTGAAATAAAACAATATACAAAGGGAAATGTGAGTTTATGACGTCATCTGTTTCCTAATTAGCAAATCACCCGCAATGTACCTGCAAGACCTTTGTGAAATTGAGCGAAACTTTAAAATATTAAAACTTTCGCCTTTTTTTGACGTCCGCTTTTGTTTCATTTTTCAGCATTGTGCTTGATTTGTCACTTTTGATCAAATCAACATTTTTGTTGGGGTGGAATTGACCTTCGGACCCCTGTAGCATTTACGATTTTAAATCATCTGGGTCACTAAATAAACAACAAGAGTGCGTAACGATTTATGTGTGATGTATACAGAGAACTTATCTCGCTATTCAACATGTCTTTTTTATTGTCTTTGGGAAGATGGAATGACCCCCGCAAATAAATAAAAATCGCGTGATGAGTAGGGCGACGAAGCCTATACAGCTAGGCCTCTTATAATCCGCTATGATCTATATCAATGATCTATGGCTTCAATCGTGAGAAGAGAAGATCATAAATAAAAATGGGGCATCCGTAGAAATGAGTTACCTCCCATTTTAGTTTCAATCAAATACAGGTCAAGGTGTAAATGTAATTTACTGTTATATACCATGTTTACGAAACATACTTATATTGTGTTCATTTGTTTTCAAATGTCAGAATAAATAATCGCAACGTGTAATTCTCATAGTATTCATGCTCAAAATTGATTGGAATTCTATGATTCGTTTGTTGGAAATGTATTTTCATTTTATTATCACAGAACATGATTCATGATACTTCAAAAATTTATTTTGATATGGCAAAGATCAAAATAATGATAGGCCTATTATGAATAATATGTGAAATGTAACAATAACTATCAATTGGTAGCTGCGCAATAATATTACAATCATAGTAAATATCAATTCCAAATAAAATCGCGATGTCAATATCCTTTCCGAAATCATTAGGAATATTTTTTTTTATAAATTCGGAAAGATCAAAAACAATGTTTTATAAACATAATGTTACTAGTGAGCATTACAAGTTTCACCTTGGTCTATAATAGTATATCGGAGGAATATTTGACAAACAACTGAATGACGCACATAAAAATGAGTAAAAGTTAAATAAAAATATAAAACTAGGAAGAAGAGTCAATTTAATGGACACAAAGAAGGAAAGAGGGGCGATAGACAAGCTTAATAAATTGCTAGATATAATTTATAGATGGAGAGACGGAGAGCGGAGAGAAAGGGGATAGGGGAGGGGTGAGGAGTCATTGAGAGATAATATTGAAACTGTCATTTCAACTATTAAAAAATGAATAGAACATTTGACACTCCGATATAATCACAATTGGTCAGCATGCAGGTATAAAATATATTATAATAATCAAAAAATGATATTCAAGTATTTCCTAAGTAACGCTACAAAAAAAAATTAATGTAAATCTCAAGGTATAACTGGCACTTTCCTTCTAAAACAATAAACATTCACCTTTTCTTATTTCATGACTGATGAAGGTTAAGAATAACAAAATAAAATCATCTCTTTTTTAAGGAAATGATAAAAAAAACATTGAGATAGCCATCTTATCCCCTGTAAAATAGAGAAAGAAGTTTTTAAATGAAAGGGAAGAATATTTTGAAACATCAAGCATCACTTATAGAACGGGTTTGCAAGGTTGAGCGCTGTCTAGTGCTTCCGCAGTTTTTTGTATCCTTTCCGGCGCAAATAAACTGAGGTAATGATAAAGCTTTTCAAAGAATTATTATTATTGTGAAATAACAAGCCTATAAAAGACTGGTAAACCTTTATTACATGATGTTCTTTGTAGATAGCCTTCCCCTTTTCAAGTCACACCGACAAAGCAGATTCCAGACCGAGCATTGGCGGCGGAAGCCAAAAAATTTAGGGGGGGTGTCCACCTGAAATTTTGGGATGGACACAGGTAAAAAATTTGACAAGCAAAAAAAAAAAAAAAAAAAACGTTATCAACCAACATTTTTTATGGGGGTCCATCTGAATTTAGGGGGGGGGCGCAGAAAACACAATTGACAAGCAAAAAAAAAAGTTATCACAAAATTTTTTAGGGGGGAACGTCCCCCTCACCTCAAATTTAGGGGGGGGGGGGCAAGACCCCCCGTCCACCCGCTTCCGCCGCCTATGAGACCGAGCAAGACTCTACTTTATATCCATCGGCATATCATCGATCGGTTTGGAATCGGTTTCGTTGGTGTGACTGGACCCATATCTCGCTGGTAGTCATCAGTAGCAGTAATACTGGTCAGTGATTGTCATCATCGCGTGAGATCATTTTAATTAGATTAAGAATACTAATCAGACAATAGCGTTCCATTACTGCTTTACTCATCAATGATCCTCTAGTTAGAAGATTCTGTATAACATAGAGCTTGATGTGTACTTGAAAACAAAACAGTTCGTTGAAGCTGCTTTCACCATTGGTCTTGCGACTGTCTGGCAACTATACGACAGGCTGCACAATCTTCAAAATGTTCAATAAATTATGAATATTGCCTAAAATGAAAAGGATGGTTATTAACCAAAAT
The DNA here is from genome assembly GCF_037042905.1 of Lytechinus pictus. Classification (NCBI taxonomy): domain Eukaryota; kingdom Metazoa; phylum Echinodermata; class Echinoidea; order Temnopleuroida; family Toxopneustidae; genus Lytechinus; species Lytechinus pictus. The sequence goes on from NC_087254.1 coordinate 18,046,626, forward strand.
GTATATTTTGCCATTTTACAAATCACGAAGGAAGAAATTTTCCATGCATATTTCAATTAAGTTCACGAACAAAACTAATTATCCGTTTTTTTAATACCCCTACCCCAATCCGTATTGAAAGTGTGAGCTTTAAAATTAATGTAACAAACAAATTGATTATCATAGTTTATTATCATGCCATCTATTGTATTTGAAAACAAATTAAAGCGTCCTTCCATTTTCCTTTGCCCCCACCCTACCCTACCCCACCCCACTCTTTCATCCGCACGACTTGATATAATCATCAACCAGCCTTATGTTATCATGATGAATGAAAAATGGGCCTTCGCGTGCGAATCCAGTAATTTGCATGATGGTCACTCATTGCGTGTATGCATGCGGGATGACTTTAGATAATAGCTGAAGCTGAGATTGCGTGTCGAACTACGTCGCAAGGGCAGAAAAATAGAACGAGGCGGTCATACAGAAAAACAAATAATGAATGCTAGATTTATGAATTGTGCGATGATGATCGGGCGTTGATGTTAGTTTTCAGCAACCCTTTTGCTAATAACTATTGAGTACAATGAAAGGGAACAAAGTAATAAAAAAAAGTTTTCATTGTTAAGGCACATAAACTGAAAAGTAAAAGAATCGCTAGTTCAACACTTCATAAAAGAAGAATTATTTGGGGAAGTAGTCAAAGACTTGTCGCTTTCCTCTTTAATTAATCCATCATGAACAGAACTCATACAAGATGGTGGTGAGACAGAAAAGTACATCTACTACATCAAAATATTTCATTGTTCCAGAGGAGGTCGCCATGGTTATATTTTGACACATTTTTTTTCATAATGAAGTAGTGAGGTTCCCAGCTCTTGTTAGACTTTGCAATTTTTTAGCTTTATAAGTAGAGATTTTAAGGTTGTCTGATACAAAAAAATGCCCAGAAGTAGTGATTCCTGCCCGCTGGAAGAACTGTTCATATAGAGCTTGAAGTGACTATACTGTGTAAGTAACGAATTATAACAAATTAGTAACTATAAAAAGATCAACCGACCAATTGTATTAATATTTCAGTCAAATCAATGAAACTGACTCCTAATCGACCAGTGATCTGTCATTGAAAAATAACGTAATAGCTTTTATCGGTCTGGGGTCGTTTTTAATGGCCCGCCCGTACGGTATTTTTAAGTCCGGTTTAACTTAAGCCATACTCTGGGCTGAAACTTATGGTAAGCCGAAAATGTCAAAAATATGTTTAAATTGTAAATTTCTAATGTTTACTGTGCTCGTTTATCATGTTCTAATGATGAAGATAACTGTTTTAGCTCCTATATACAAATACTTATTGATTATTTGAGTATTAAATGAACGAGTAAAGTTAACATGTAGCATTGAAGAATTATTTCACAATTAGTTATCCATATGGTTAAACCGCAATTTTAGATCAGAGTTTAAATTAAACCCCACTTCAGAATACGGGATAATGTGTTCAAAAGACGATAATGAAAATCAAATTGTCATGTTTCAAATATTGTTCTATCTTGTTCTATCATTTGCCATTATCAAAATCGTAACACGTGATATCTTATTCGTTGTTTTAAACAGCCTAAATACAAGTTTTCAACATCGTCATCACAACCTCCTACGAAAAATATATTCCTTTATTCCTTTCATATTCTTCTTAATGAGTGATTGATAGTATTTATTCCATTCATCTTACAAACATAACATCATATTATTGTACTACCTAAAAGAGTGATATTTTGATCTTATATTTTGTGGAGCGTTGTGGCCCAGTGGATTAGTCATCTGACTTTGAAACAGAGGGTAGTGGGTTCAAATCCCAGCCGTGGCGTAATTTCCTTCAACAAGAAATTTATCCACATTGTGCTGCACTCAACCCAGGTGAGGTGAATGGGTACTCGGCAGGATTAATTCCTTGAATGCACTGAGCGCTGAGAGGCAGCTCGAGCTAAAGCCGGGGTAATAATAATGATAAACAATGCGCCTCGGAATAGATTATTTCTAGATAGATGGCGCTATATAAATGCCTATTATTATTATTATCATCATCATTATTATTATATTCTTTTACCGGTTTTAATCTACAAAAACATGCTAACGAGTGAAGTAGTGAGCCGATAAGAAAGGCAATGAGTATATACGGTAGAGGAGAAGCCTCGGCTGTTGGATTCCTATCGCACATTCCACAGAGAAAGTCAATGCCCTTTCACGTGAGCAAACGTAGTAGAACGTTGATTGACGTGGCGTGACAAAGCTTGGACCAATCGCAGGCCTCCTGTCATCTGGGTCGGGCTGAAGTGGGCGGGTACTTTGATTCATTCATGGCCAATTGGGGAGATGGTTCAACCGTGTACAGTTTAGCAAGGGGGCGTTCTTTGAGAACAACAGATTTTACGCAGCTAAAGTTTTGACACTTTTCATTGCAAGTATTTTCCCCCTCGAACTGCGATGAGGTGTCGTGAACAGCTGAGGTGATTTCCGCAGAATTATCATACACAAATGACCTATGATTTGCCCCTATAAAAAGACGGCGGCAAAGCCCTTGAAAGTCATAATCAGCGTGCCAAGCAATCAAACCGCAGCAAGGCAAAGCTTTCATCATCCCACGACTTGTGAGAACGTCAGCTGGAAATATGAGCGAGAGCAAAGCTAAATCGCTGCCCGGCCCGTGGGGGTTGCCAATATTGGGTAACCTTCTAAACCTCGGCAGTGACGAACCGCACGTAGGTCTGATGAAATTAGCCAAGGAATACGGTAACGTCTATCAGATTCGACTCGGCAGTCGACCTGTGGTTGTACTTTGTGGCCAGGAGGCTATTAGAAGTGCACTTGTACACCAGCCAGTGGCTTTTGCGGGTAGACCTGATTTAGCATCCTTTCAATTTATTCGTAAGAACACAGAGGCAACCGTTGCATTTCAGACAAACGATGCAACATGGAAATTGCATCGTAAACTAGCTGAATCCTCAATTCGATTCTTCGTCTCAGGACAACGAAAATCAAGCATAGAATCAACAGTGACACAAGAGGTTCAAGAACTCATCAATTACTGGACAAACAATAACAACAATGATGATAACATGCAGATTGACCCCGTTAATGTCATCAAACTTTCAGTGAGTAACGTAATGTTGTGGTGCATCCTCGGTAAACGACATTCGCTCGATGATTCTAGACTTCGTGAATTTGTCTCGAAATCGGACGACTTCGCGGTCGCGGTTGGCAGCGGAAACATCGCAGACTTTATGCCTTGGGTTCGTTTCGTCACCGTTCGTACAACACAGAACCTCAAGAAACTACTTAATACATTCCGTGGATGGTTCATTCCATACATCGAGGAGCACCGCCGTGAGTATGAACAGGACTCCGAGAAGGATATCCTTGATTACCTCGTCACATCGTCCAACAAACTAGATGATGCTGATCTTCAGCAGCTCGGGGTGTCCCGTGAAGCATTGCAAATATCAACAGTATTCGACCTATTTGGAGCAGGGTTTGATACTACATCAGCTACCATCACCTGGCAATTGTACTACGCCATACGTCATCCTGATGTCATTGCCCGAGTCCAAGCCGAGCTCGACGAGGTCCTCGGGCGAGACTGTCTACCAAACCTCGCCGCACGTGATCATCTTCCACTGACTCAGGCGTTCCTCCTAGAGACCTTCCGTCACTCATCGGTGGTACCGTTCACCATCCCACACAGTACGACCTCAGACACCACTCTTCTTGGTTATCATATCCCAAAAGACACTGTGGTTTTCGTCAACCTTTACTCTGTTCACCATGATCCAGATACTTGGCACCGACCATCAGATTTCAATCCAGATCGTTTCATTGACAAGGAGACTGGTCTCCTTGATAAGACCAAGGTGGATGCTATCATGCCATTCGGAGCTGGGAGGAGGCGATGCATTGGTGCTGAGATGGGTCGTATCCAATCATTTCTTTACTTTGCCATTTTGATACACCAGTGCAATATCAGTTCCTTAGACAAGGCATCACTGGACAGTAAGCCAATCTATGGTCTCACCATGCGACCACCACCATTCAAAATCTGTGTGGCTAGGAGGTAGGCATACGAACAGAAAATGGACTGAAAACAAGTCATTTTCATAATTCTAAAAACTTTCAATATCGATAAGAAAACTTAATTTTTGCTCACATTGTCCTTACAAGAGATGTGCCTACATGTACATTTTTAATTTCCCTTTAACAACGTTATATCATTGGAGAATACACTGACTGTATTTTTTGTTTGAAGTTTTATGGCTTTACATACAGTATTTTTTTTATCTTTTGTAATTTTGTAACAGACAGGAACCGAGAATAATCTTGAGCAGCAATATCGAATGAAGACTATTACTTTCATAGAGATAAACTACTTACCAAAAAGCCATAAGAATTTTATTTTGCTTATCTTTTCTTTGTAATTTATACATGTGTCATACTAGTCAGTTTTTATATTTCAAAAAATAAACAATGGTGGTCAGCGTTTTACAGTTATACTGTATTATTAATTAGATAACATTGTACTTATAAGGCAAATACATATTCGATCGGACCTCGGCTTTCATGAATATAAACACAATCTGGAGTTACAAAATTTGTTATTAACTGTATATGATGATTGAAACATGGTAATCTCTATTGAAGTCGGAAGTTTATCTTTACACTATTTTCTTCTTACATCCAGGGGGCGGGGGGGGGGGGGCTTCAGCCCCCGCACTTTTTCCCAAAGCCCCCCCCCCCTTCAAAACCGTTCCGCAGCCCCTGACATCAAACGAGCTAAAAAATCACTTGATTTTCACATGGTGTTCGTAGAAACAATATGCTGTGAACAACAGTGGATTTTTGACAAGAACAACTAATCAGAACGCTCAGGTATCTGATTGTTGATTTGCTAAATTTGTTCGAAAGTATCGATAAAATGTGAATATTTTGTATTGTAAATATCAACGGGATCGTATTTGTGTATATTTGGTAATTGTAAAATCGTATTTATTCAATGTAAATACAAACTTTCCTATTCAGGCATTTACATATTCAAATATACAAAGGATTGACAATGAAAAAAATAGTATTTTACTGCCATTATGTTCAAAATTTATTTTTTTGCTGATTTACATTGTTTTGAATTTTTGTTATTGTTATTATATAGAGGTGTAATAACGAAATTTCAAACCAAACCCCCGCCTGCGCATGGTTAATGGTATCGCACAGAGATCAGCATGGAAATGATGACGAAAGCTAAACCATCTGTTTGAAATGGGTTTGAGATTGATAAATTGAACACTCATCTATATTCAAATCCAAACAAACATGCAGATGGCATTTGTTTGTATGTTAAAGAATTCGAAACAGAAGACCTTCACTTATTATTTTGTTGTGGTCTAGTTTATATATTATTGTATTGTATTTTGTCTATAGGCGTATCCCGCCACAAGCCCCAGCTTTTAGGGTATACGCCTTCTTCTTTAAACCCAACATGTACATATTTATGTTCTTCATAACAAATTGATTTTTGTATGAATTATTGTTTACGAAAAATGCAATGAAATGGAAGAAAATAAATGTTTATTTAAATTTAATTGAAAAAAATTGAATCATAAGACATAATATACTTTCAAAATGTATCTGGGGGATTTCGTTGATGGAAAGGTTTATATACAAAGCTACATTTAATCTATACTTTTCGAAGAAAATAAAGACTTAAAATTTTGAAAATACTGATCACCATCACAATCAGATGATGATGATTATCATTATAATTATTATTATCATTATTATAAGTATTGTTATTATTATTATTATTATTATTATTATGTTTATCATTATTATCTTTATCGTCAATAATATAATTCTTACCGTTTACCTGTTATAGACCTACATTTCCAATGTTTGTATTCATTTTTCTTCAAATAAGTCAAGCTCATAAGATTATGCGTACCAAAATTATTCGCAAATGTCTGATTCGCTAGTCCCAATCAGAAGAACAAATATTATTTATAAATTGTGATTTAAAATTGTTTTCTTTCTACTTCAAAGAGTGTATGCTGATCTGTAAAACCACAGATGCACAAAGATTTTATCATAGAATTCAGTACGTATCCGTTTTGATATTGTTATCTAATTAATTCTTAATTTGCCTTGATTTGTTCTGATTGAAGTGATACAACATTGGAAAAACACAATTGAAGTTAAACTCCTGCCTTCAAGAAGTTGGTACAGTATATCTCAGGAAACGAATTCTACTTAGGGATGATGGGTTTACTTAAGCCGGAGTATTAATCAATCTCACGGGATTTAGAAATCTCGAAAAGTAATGCCTCGTATTTTTTTTCAAATATATAATAGTATATTTATTTTTTTTTTACTAAAATTTACATATTTATAATGGAAATAACAACTATGCAGAATGAATACAAGTGGTTATGATTATGTTGTTTAGTAAAACTATAATGCCTTAGACACACCTACAAAACTGACCACAAACTGACCGATATCATTGGAAATAACATTATCTTTGGTCGGTTTGGAATCCGGATCATCGGTATGACTGCGGTATCGGAATGCGGCATGCATTTTGAGGAGAAAAAGGTTTGCAAGCTTACTGAAAATTGATACTGTTTTCATTTTTCGATTACAAATTGATGTTTTAAAATGTAGAAGGATAAGAACGAACAGAAATTTGCTAAAAGACATGATGTTGAAATCAAAATACTATTATTGAAACAAATATACCATGTATACGAGTATGATTTAGTTGGGGTGAGGACTGGGGGCAGTAGCCCGCCGAAATACCCCATCAGTAGGCACACAGCAGTGTTGAAGTATCTTCATTGAGTTCTTGGGAAGAAAATATACAATTCGGAGGTCATTAACCTATTCTGTTCATGAAAAAATACCCTGGGTTCCGATATGACTGATATCAATCCACAAGATGGAGAAACAGATGAGGTTTATCACATGTCGGTGTATCTTCGGCTATGGTCATTCGAAATTCTATGAAACTAAATAAATTTTCCCGGCTTTGAGTTCAATAACCAGTTGGGATTAAGCATATACGACCATGTTAAACTTGATTACTAAAACTTCTAGAAAAAAACAGTTTCAATGTCTAATCACGATGATGTTCATAATACATGTATATTTATGTCCAGACCATTTTTATTCATTAAAATATGAGATTAAACCATACGAAATTGTATGAGTTTTGCTCCTTCTATAATTATGCGTCATTTTCGTTCTCTTTCTCTTTCGACATGTATATTTATGTCCAGACCATTTTTATTCAGTAAACTATGAGATTAAACCATACGAAATTGTATGAGTTTTGCTCCTTCTATAATTATGCGTCATTTTCGTTCTCTCCTTTTTTTCAATTTGACGATCTTGGTTTAAATATTTTCTTCAATGCATTTAGTGATGTACCAAGGACATGAAGGAAGGGCCAGTGGGGCATGTCCCCCAGGTGCCACTTTCAGTTAGTGCCAAAAATGAAAAGAAAAAGAAAGGTAAATGGGATGTTCGAATAATATTGTTTGTTGGTTATTGATTAGTTGAGATTCAGAAGATTACTTAATGAAATGATGATTTTGTTGGTTGGTAAGATGACGTATTCGTGTATATTGATTCATTGATTGATTGATGATTGTTTTATAGATTGATTGGTTGCCCCATTTAAATATTCAAACCATTCCATACTCGAGAATTAGTTTGAGACAAAACCTATAGGCAGGTCGTAGTGATGTGCTATTTTGGTCGTGATTCCGATCCCCAAATATGTAAAATCGCAAAAATACATAAAAATAAAAACAGGTTTTTATTTCATACCATCCACACCATAACCATGATAACAGTTATATGACATACGGTGTTTCATAAGCTGTTCGTAAGTTTAGAGCGATTTTAAAACGACTGGTGAACCTTTCTTACCCGCTAAATAATCACCAATTAATAGTTAATGTTATTTACCACAAGAAAGGGTAACCATTCGTTCTCAAAGTCGCTCTTAACTTACGAACAGCTTTAATACATAATAAAGTTATGAATTACAGTAAAGTACATTTTGGTGAATTACTAAAACCAAGGAGAAGCATAACCTACCGATTTATTCCATGTATATACATTTTCTATCAAAAATTTTGACGATTTTCAGAAATATTGATTATTATTTTTTCTTCAGTATTCTTAAATTCACCTTCTTTGAAGAACAAACCCCCCAAAATTTGATGATTTGGTTCTTTAAGATAGTAGTTTGGCAATGAACTTTCTGTCTATCGATGATCGGAGAGAGAACAAGGTCATGTTTCTGAAAGGTCAAGCCCCTGCAGAGCTTAGGTTCATCATCATCTATCTGATACTCTCAGAAAGAAGGCTCATTGCTTTCTCTTCAACACCTCAGTCACACCAGCGAAACAAACTCCAAACTGACCGATAGTATGACATTGGAAATAACGTAATATCTTTGATCGGTCTGGAGTCGGTTTCATCGGTGTGACTGTTGCATCATTTAGCTCTGCCGTGCAAATATAACGGTTACAGTATCAAAATTGAAAGGGCTAATATACTGATAGATTACTGAATATCAAATTTACCCCAATGAAAGAGCAAGTGTTCGGCTTTCCATTGATAGTGATACTTGTACCTACACTGTTTAAAAAAACTGATTTTACAGGGAAAAAACAAGATTTTGCAGATAGCAATAACAGGATCATTCAGTAAATTCATAAAACAGGAATTTTTCTACAATCTAACAGAACATGTCTGTTAAAAAAGGGGGAAATTGTGTTTTATTTAAGGAAATTTGTAAGGTTCCATACACCAAATACCGATTTCCTGTAAGATTACGCAATCTGGTAAGATTACAGGTGTTCTCGAGACTGCTGCAGGAACTTCTTTTATTTTAAGGATAAATTTTCTAACAGTGTAGGCATGTTATAGGAGCGGCACATAGGGGATGGAGGGCTGGAGGGGGATGGGGGTGACGACTTAAATGTGATGTGAATGGATTACAGGGGTAATATATCACACCCCAACATGTACATATTTATGTTCTTCATAACAAATTGATTTTTGTATGAATTATTGTTTACGAAAAATGCAATGAAATGGAAGAAAATAAATGTTTATTTAAATTTAATTGAAAAAAATTGAATCATAAGACATAATATACTTTCAAAATGTATCTGGGGGATTTCGTTGATGGAAAGGTTTATATACAAAGCTACATTTAATCTATACTTTTCGAAGAAAATAAAGACTTAAAATTTTGAAAATACTGATCACCATCACAATCAGATGATGATGATTATCATTATAATTATTATTATCATTATTATAAGTATTGTTATTATTATTATTATTATTATTATTATGTTTATCATTATTATCTTTATCGTCAATAATAATATAATTCTTACCGTTTACCTGTTATAGACCTACATTTCCAATGTTTGTATTCATTTTTCTTCAAATAAGTCAAGCTCATAAGATTATGCGTACCAAAATTATTCGCAAATGTCTGATTCGCTAGTCCCAATCAGAAGAACAAATATTATTTATAAATTGTGATTTAAAATTGTTTTCTTTCTACTTCAAAGAGCGTATGCTGATCTGTAAAACCACAGATGCACAAAGATTTTATCATAGAATTCAGTACGTATCCGTTTTGATATTGTTATCTAATTAATTCTTAATTTGCCTTGATTTGTTCTGATTGAAGTGATACAACATTGGAAAAACACAATTGAAGTTAAACTCCTGCCTTCTAGAAGTTGGTACAGTATATCTCAGGAAACGAATTTTACTTAGGGATGATAGGTTTACTTAAGCCAGAGTATTAATTAATCTCACAGGATTTAGAAATCTCGAAAATTGATGCCTCGTATTTTTGTTCAAATATATATAAGTATATTTATTATTTTTTACTAAAATTTACATATTTATAATGGAAATAACAACTATGCAGAATGAATTCTAGTGGTTATGATTATGTTGTTAAGTAAAACTATAATGCCTTAGACACACCTACAGAACTGACCACAAACTGACCGATATCATTGGAAATAACATTATATCTTTGGTCGGTTTGGAATCGGGATCATCGGTATGACTGCGGTATCGGAATGCGGCATACATTTTGAGGAGAAAAAGGTTTGAAAGCTTACTGAAAATTGATACGGTTTTCATTTTTAGATTACCAATTGATATTTTAATATGTAGAAGGATAAGAACGAACAGAAATTTGCTAAAAGACATGATGTTGAAATCAAAATACTATTATTGAAACAAATATACGAGTATGATTTAGTTGGGGTGAGGGCTGGGGGCAGTAGCCCGCCAAAATACCCCATCAGTAGGCACACAGCAGTGTTGAAGTATCTTTATTGAGTTCTTAGGAAGAAAATAGACAATTCTGAGGTCATTAACCTATTCTGTTCATGACAAAATACACTGGGTTCCTAAATGACTGATATCAATCCACAAGATGGAAAAACCGATGAGGTTTATCACATGTCGGTGTATCTTAGGCTATGGTCATTCGAAATTCTATGAAACTAAATAGATTTTCCCGGCTTTGAGTTCAATTACCAGTTGGGATTAAGCATATTTACCATGTTAAACTTGATTACTAAACCTTCTAGAAAAAAACAGTTTTAATGTCTAATTACGATGATGTTCATAATACATGTATATTTATGTCCAGACCATTTTTATTCATTAAAATATGAGATTAAACAATACGAAATTGTATGAGTTTTGCTCCTATAATTATGCGTCATTTTCGTTCTCTTTCTCTTTCGACATGTATATTTATGTCCAGACCATTTTTATTCATTAAAATATGAGATTAAACAATACGAAATTGTATGAGTTTTGCTCCTTCTATAATTATGCGTCATTTTCGTTCTCTTTCTCTTTCGATATGTATATTTATGTCCAGACCATTTTTATTCAGTAAACTATGAGATTAAACCATACGAAATTGTATGAGTTTTGCTCCTTCTATAATTATGCGTCATTTTCGTTCTCTCCTTTTTTTCAATTTGACGATCTTGGTTTAAATATTTTCTTCAATGCATTTAGTGGTTTACCAAGGAAGAGCCAGTTAGGCATGTCCCCCAGGTGCCACTCTCAGTTAGTGCCAAAAAAAAAGAAGAAAGGTACATGGGATGTTCGAATGATATTGTTTGTTGGTTATTGATTAGTTGAGGTTCAGATGATCACTTAATGAAATGATGATTATGTTGGTTGGTAAGATGACGTATTCGTGGATTGATCGATTGATTGATGATTGTTTTATAGATTGATTGGTTGCTCCATTTCAAAATTCATTTCATTCCATACTCGAGAATTAGTTTGAGAAAAACCTATAGGCAGGACGTAGTGATGGGCTATTTTGGTCTAGATTCCGATCCCCAAATATGTAAAATCGCAAAAATACATAAAAATAAAAACAGGTTTTTATTTCATACCATCCACACCATAACCATGATAACAGTTATATGACATCCGGTGTTTCATAATCTGTTCGTAAGTTTAGAGCGATTTTAAGAACGACTGGTGAACCTTTCCTGCCCGCTAAATAATCACCAATTAATGGTGAATGTTATTTACCACAAGAAAGGGTAACCAGTCGTTCTTAAAGTCGCTCTTAACTTACGAACAGCTTTAATACATAATAAAGTTATGAATTACAGTTAAGTACATTTTGGTGAATAACTAAAACCAAGGAGAAGCATAACCTACCGATTTATCCATGTATATACATTTTCTATCAAAAATTTTGACGATTTTTCAGAAATATTGATTATTATTTTTTCTTCAGTATTCTTAAATTCACCTTCTCTGAAGAACAAAACCCCCCAAAATTTGATGATTTGGTTCTTTAAGATAGTAGTTTGGCAATGAACTTTCTGTCTATCGATGATCGGAGAAAGAACAAGGTCATGTTTCTGAAAGGTCAAGCCCCTGCAGAGCTTAGGTTCATCATCATCTATCTGATACTCTCAGAAAGAAGGTTCATTGCTTTCTCTTCAACACCTCAGTCACACCAGCGAAACAAACTCCAAACTGACCGATAGTATGACATTGGAAATAACGTAATATCTTTGATCGGTCTGGAGTCGGTTTCATCGGTGTGACTGTTGCATCATTTAGCTCTGCAGTGCAAATATAAAGGTTACAGTATCGAAATTGAAAGGGCTAATATACTGATAGATTACTGAATATCAAATTTACCCTAATGAAAGAGCAAGTCTTCGGCTTTCCATTGATATGTTACTTGTATCTAGGCATGCTATAGGAGCGACACATAAGGGATGGAGGGGGGGGGGGGGGCAAGACGACTTAAATGTGATGTGATTCGATTACAGGGGTAATAAACACCCCAAAGCTTATATAATAGATACTCTTCTTTCTTTCCTTTTATTCCCGTTTTCGTTTTTCTCGGAAAATCGTGGGGGCCCAGCATTTCCCCATTTTATCATTTTGCCTCCCCTACCTATACCACTGACAACCATGGCTCCGTAACACAAAGGATTGCGATGAATTGCAAATATGAAAGAACCGCACTGATTGGTTCCAAGTCAGTATTTTAAACAGAGTGCGCATGCAACGATGATCTTGATTGGTCATTGGTATTTAGCTATTGATTGCAAACGTTTGTGTTACGGAGCCCATGTATGACTTATCAACTGATGGTAGAGACTTCGATTAAAAAAAAAAAAAATTTTTTTTTGAGGTTTAGCAAGTATGGCTGAGATGAAAGTCTCACTGATGCCTCTGCTAAATTGATTTCTTTGTTACTGTGTATAATTTAAAAAAATCTAATTTTTAATTCATTTTACTTAATGCAAGACTATTAACATTCACTTTATTCACACCGATTAAAAAGGTACAATAATACAAAGAATATATAAACAATAAAAAGGAACAATCAATATATTTAAAAAATCAATATAATGACACAAGGAAAATGTCGAAAAATATGCAGTGGATGTAGGGGAATAACAAAGGCAAAATACCTATCGAGGTCAATCCCCTTACTTCAGCGCATTGGTTAAAAACAAAATAACGGCGATTAAACAATTACAGCCAAAACGTTAACATAAACAAACGCAAGAAAAAACTATAAAAGCTGCATCTCTTGATTGAATTATCAATTTTCAAATGACAAACACTTTTGAACGAAACTATAAAAAATGGAGTCTGTAGCTGTTTTCTTTCAATCATTCATGCATGATGTCAAGGTATCAGTGAGAGGGGGATCTCTTTCGTATTCTGCTTAATTTTGATATATAATATTAATAAATGTTTTGATAGAAGTCCTCTTAATTTGGAAGACATTTTATTTGATTGATATACTCATTGTAAATAAAAAATTTCCTCCCTTACATCAACCTTCATTAGTTATGTATGCATATTTTATCATTTTTTTTCATGTGGGCTTAGAAATTATTTTGGTTTCTACCTTTCTCTTCTCTTATTCTTGCTCCTTATTTTGTAAAACTTGTCCATTATCACCGAAGATTGTACAATATTATTGATTCAAAAGTGTTTAACCTTAAATACTTGTCATAATTTTTCGCAACAACAGCTAAATCACTCAGAAAGTCATTTGAGTTATTCAACATGACAAAACTATAATGTTGAGTGATGCAGTCAATATATTTTTAATGACCATATTCAAAATTTTCGCGGCGTTTGTCTTTACTTGAAAATAACGTTATTTTACTTGCAGATATACCTATATTGTTATTTTAATTCGTAAAGCTAAAACATTGAGGCCTACGGATCAATTTGTATGTTTTTGCAAGCATAAAACTGTCAAGAATGGAAAATTGAATATTTTGTATGCAAGTTCCCTTTTCTTCTTCTTTATTTGCCACCATTCTCTATGGTAGGTCCATGTAATATTGATAAACCTACCTCGAATAGGTCCCCATCCCACAATCAGGTCCGTGGCAAGACACGAACACGTAAATCTGAAACCACATTATCAAACATGTCGAATGAGACAGGCTAGGGGAAAACTTTGGATTGCGTGTTGGCCCGGAGTTGCCCACAGGCGAGACACTCACTTCTCAAGGGCTTTTTCAAAGTCTCTATTCGGGGAACATTGGGAATGGTTTTGTTGGTAGCTCACCAATTTCTTTCCCGAGTTCTAACCGTTGTCTGACTTTACAGGAAGCACACCTGCATTCTGGGACACCATTATTTTATTTTAGGCTTCATGTTTAACACGTGACGTTAATAAGTTTTCGCCAAAAAGAACAAAGAATAATGAGAGAAAAATTAAAATGGATTCACACGCTATTCCCTGATCATGCTGATGGAGAGGATTAATTCCCGGCTGTATCGCACTCTCGAGGAGAGTCTTATATTTAGATTAAGAAGATAATAAAAAACAAGACATAAGGAAAGGAAATGGAGGATATTTCTTAACACGCATTATTTTGAAACCATAAGAAGACCACCTTGTAGCCCGTCTAGTTTATTTGAATGGCTGAAATAAAGGCCATCAAACTAAGTTATTATCTTTTTAGAAAATAAAGAATAAAAACCCACAATGATCACAAATACTTTTTCACATTTTCGCGTTTAATCAATTATAAATTTCCAGGCACTGGATTTACGTTGCTCTCTACGGTTTTTAAAATCCCGTTTTGAGGGTTTCTTCAACACAAATAAATTTAAATCAATTTGACTTTTTTTTATCACTAAACGTTATTGGTATCTGTTGCATTGGTTATCAAACACATATTTTCTAGCTACAGTTTAAACATAAAAGTTGCATAAGATAAGCTTTAATATGCAAGATGTCAATGCATTATAGCAAAGGTAATTTTTAATTAAATTATTCTATTAAGTAAATTCATGTCAAACGTAAAGGCTCATTGAGCACACATTCTCAAACAGACTAAAGATACTCACCCTTCACAAACGTAACTTGTAACACAAAGAAGTCATCTATAACGGGATATTTATGTTTAAAATGATCGTTAATGATCGTTTTCACACGAAATTTGCCAAACTACAAGGTGATATGAAAGGGACATGGAATGTTTTAAACCAGACTTTAAACAGAAATGTATCGAAAACAATTGTGAGAGAGTTAGAAATAAATGGTAGTACAATAACTGATCAACAGGAAATAGTTAATGAGTTCAATAACCATTTCACTTCAGTAGGTATGAAGCTAAGTGAAAACATCACAAGTAATAGCATAGAAAATTCATTTAGAGAGTGTATGACTGGTCATTTTGAACATGTTGAAAGGTCGTTGTTTTTACATCCTGCTACGGAGAGGGATATCCTAAACATTGTCCTAAAACTTGATATAAGTAAAGGTCCAGTATATGATAACGTTCACCCCAAAGTCTTGAAGAAATCTATTCATATAGTCTTGACTTCTCTTTGTAATATCATTAATTTGGCCATAGAACATGGTATATTGGGAAATTTTCCTGATGCACTCAAAATCGCCCGAGAAACTCCGGTTTTTAAAAGTGGTAATACCTCTTCCCTAAATAATTATAGACCTATATCAGTATTATTGATTTTCAGTAAGGTCTTTGAAAAAATTATATATAATAAGTTGATTGTTTTTATTGAAAATAATAACATTTTATTCGAAAAGCAATCTGGTTTTAGAAAAAACCATACTACTTGCCATGCACTTTTAAAATTAGTAGATATCATATCTCAGGCTTTTGAGTGCAATGAATTTTTAATCAGTATATTTTTAGATCTATCAAAAGCTTTTGACTGTATTGATTTTAATATTTTATTCCATAAATTGTATTTTTATGGAATTAGAGGGACTCCATTGTTATTACTGAAAAGTTATTTATTAAATCGTAAGCAATATGTGAGCATTGGCAATAATTCATCAGCATATAGCAATATGCAAATGGGCGTACCTCAGGGATCTAATCTAGGCCCATTATTATTTTCATTGTATATAAATGACTTGCCAATTAAGTGTTAGCAGTATTTTATCATTTATTCTCTTTGCTGACGACACAACAATATTTTTATCTGGTAACGATCCTTTTAATATGAATTTATATTAAATACTGAAATAGCCAAAATTCACCGATGGTTTCTTGCCAATAAACTTTTTATTAATTTCGAAAAAACAAATTATCTTTTTTTTTAAACACACAATAAACATATTGATAAGAGTGCAATACGAATAACGATTGCCAATAATGCAATAAAGCAGATTAATCAAGTAAACTTCTTAGGAGTAATTCTTGATGAAGATATGACATGGAAATATCATATAGATTACATTTGTAAAAAGATTTCTAGAGTAATTGGAGTATTGAACAGAGTCAAAACAATTTACAATTACGCATCCTATATATAATACCTTGGCCTTGCCACAAATAAACTTTTGTCTGATTATCTGGGCAGGCTGTGCATCATATTTATTCTAAAGGATATATGTGATTAAAAAAGGTGCAATAAGGGTAATAAAAAATTCCTTTTTTAGAGCTCATACACAGATTTTATTTTTTAAGCTCAAAATTTTAAAGCTAAAGGAACTTTAAGAATCGCAAATTATTTTATTTATGTAAAAAAATTCAATTTAAATTTTACTTTTCCATCTAGTTTTAATACTTATTTCATATTTAATAGCAGTATAAATAATTATGTAACGAGTAATTCAAACAAATTATATATACCGTTCTTTCGTTATACACTTTCTAAATCTACAATTCGTTAAAAAGGACTAAACTTATGGAATAATTTACCCGATACTTTAAAATTGTCTGTAACATTCTCATCATTGAAACGTAGATTGATACAAAACCAACTGTCTACTTATAGTTAAGATATAATTCCAACTGCCTATCTAAGGGGGGGGGGGAGGTTGATGTCGATATGTTCGTGTCTGTTATTTATTTATTTATTTTATTCTTTTGCCACTATTCTATTTGTGTTTTAACCTTACCATAATGTAGTAATCAAGGGAGTCGGCTTTGACAGGTCAATGGCTATTCTGACTTCCTACATCCGCTACATTTTCTTTTCATTTCTTTTATATTTCTAACATTTGTATTGCTTATACTGTGATTTAAATTCTTTTACTCCTTTGATGTTGTATCATATTATACTTGTATATATGTTTGTATGTTTTTAAAGGATGTCAAAATGAATTGAATTGAATTGAATAAGAAAATGAAAATGGGCAGTATTGAGATCATTTATACTCTTGTTGTTTTGTTCATAGCTTGGTAAGGGTGGGAACACGGACACTGCATAGACTCAAACTTGAACAGTTTATCACCAATATACTATATCAAACAGCTGAGTTTTCTTTCTTTCAAGTATAAATTTCGCTTTTGACCGATGAATATTCTGAAAAGTAGAAATGGTAGGTCGCCGATACCTCCGTATATCATTATTCCCCCACGGAAACATAATATTGGTCCTAAGAGATTGATATAAAGAGATGTATATTTATTGATGATTGATTTAAGAAAAAAATAAGAAAAGATACACATATAATGATAGTTATTAAATTATCATGCCTACCAATGTCAATTACAGCTTACATTATTAATTATCAAAAGATTGTTCTATGATAAGTAAAAGTAAATTGTAAATATTTTTAAATGTGTCCATACATGCAATATTCCCAATAGTACGGAATATGTTGATCATCTTGGTAGTAGAAATGGCTTCGTTATTCGGACATTTTCAAATGTTTGATAATTTCACACCTCATTACCACGATATAATTCAACCTATACATTGTACAGACAATAGAGCAATCATAACTATTGTACTTTAATACCACTCCGAAATGACATAAATGCACCTGTGATATGGAACACGATAATTACATGGTGCGCAATAATTTCCATCTAGAATAAGTGATTTTTGCAAAATGAGGATTGTTATATTTCAGTTGGTCTATCCAGCTGAATGCTATTGTATTGAGAACATTTAGAACCATACGTTTTGATATAGTACGAGTGTTATACCTTAAGGAGGTACTCCGGGCTGAATTATCTAAATAAAAGAGTAAAATTCGCTGAGCAAAACTGCTGAAAATTTCATCAAAATCTGATAACAAATAAAGAAGTAATTGAATTTTTAAAGTTTACAGTAACTTTTCCGGTAATTCTGCAAGAATCACGTATTTCTTTTAGAGAGGAAAAAAAGTAACTATTTCTATCACTTTCATTTGTCATGTAAGTAAATTGTTTTTCTTCTGTAGGCCTACAGAATTTACAATTTGAAGTGTAAATTCGATCCTTAAAGGTCTAGTCTACCCCAGATAAAAGTTGACTTGAATAAAACGAGAAAAAACAAAGAAGCATAGCAATGAAAATTCATCAATATCGGATTTAAAATAAGAAAGTTATGACATTTTAAAGTTTCGCCTTTTTTCACAAAACAGTTATGTACAACTTGGTGATATGCAAATGAGAGAGTTGATAATATCCCTCACACACTATTTCTTTAGGTTTTTTTTATTTTTTGAAATGTACAATATTTCAATTTTTACAGATTTGACAATAAAGACCTTCTACTTGTTTCAACCATAAAATGTTAAACAATGATAATTACAGATGTTCAGGGAGGAATCAAATTTTGTTTCACATGACAATGAGGAGAAAATTAGAATTTTTCATATTCCATGTAATGAAATACAAAAGGAATAGTGAGTGGATGATGTCATCAGTTTCCTCATTTGCATACCGAAGGATGTGAATATAACTATTTTTTAAATCAAGCAAAATTATAAAATGTCATAACTTTCTCATTTTATATCCAAGTTTGATGAAAATTTCAGTGTTATGCTTGTTTGATTTTTCTCTTTTTATTCGAACCAAATTTGTTGGGGTGGACTTGTGCTTTAACAATGTTGCATTGAATCACAGTTGCCCATACGGCAATTACAAGACAAGTACAGATTGGTGTTACTTTCCCGCCCGGTGTATTGTCCTTAACTCTAAAAACACTGAGTAAAAAATTACCCAGTATTGGGTAGAAAGGGAACATGCATGTTTGATGGATAATTCCCCCCCCCCCCATATTGAGCAAAATGCACATTTTAAGGGTATAAATTTAAACGCAGCATTGCGTAAAATTGACAAAATATTTGGT